>NC_085930.1:56927575-57230606 GCF_028885625.2 Pongo pygmaeus | reverse complement strand
ATTCAGCTAGAAGGATTCTTATTTTTAAATTTTGAATTGATAAACATAATTGTACATATTTATGGGATATATGTGATATTTTGATGCAGATGTACAATGTGTAGTGCACATTGTAACTGGGATAACCATCACCTCATTTATTTGTGTTGGAAACATTCAAATCCCTTTCTTTTAGCTATTTTGAAATATACAATAAATTGTTAACTATAGTCACCCTACTGTATTATACCACACTAGAACGTATTCCTTCTAACTGTAATTTTGTCCCCATTAACCAACCTCTCTTTATCCTCCCCTCCCCTCTACCCTTCTCTACCTCTGATAGCCACTATCTACTCTCCATTTCTATGAGATCAACCTTTTTAGTTCCCACATGCATGTAGTATTTCTGTGCCTGGCTCATTTCGCTTCACATAATGTTGGAGGGCTTCTATTTCTCCTGGGACCACATGGCAAGAGTGGGGGCCAGCAGAGGCAAACTGTAGGACCTTGGATTTAGGAGGCCTGGGCTGAAGTTTCAGCTGACCAGTCAAGAGGACTTGGGGAGCACTAACCCTATGGTACCTTAGTTTACTCATTTGAAAAGCATAACACCACTTCTCCCCATGGGCATGTTCTCTTAAAATGAGAGTATAAATGAGAAAAGATTTCTCATATGAAAAGAAAGTCCAGTCTTAACTACTAAGTTGCAGAATTTGCATACTCATTACTGTTCTGGGCCTGCTAGGATTTCCATCAAGTCCTTATAAATAACATGTCTCTCTGGAGACTCAGGTGTGATCCCAGTGTCATTAAGCGGAAACAACCTGGAGGGCAGCACTGTAACCCGGTCTTGCTTGGGGCTCAGGAATTTAATCTGTGCTGAATACAGATCTTTAGCATGGTGTGTGTGGGCTATGGCTCAGCACTGATTGGGAGAGATGGGGAATGGAGAAGATAGTGTTTTTTCCATTATAATAAATAACAATATAATAACTAAGACAGAGGCATTAGAGGAAGGAATACCTTTAATATAAGGAATCAAGCAACAATTAAACAAAATAAGATGTTTTCGGCCCTCATACTAAATCAATAGGCTTAATTCCAAAAGTTCCAGCATGCTGAGCTATGGTTTTCTGAAGAAAAAAGGTAAAAGCTCCAGCAGCTGCTATAGACAAGAAAAAAAAAAATGTTTAAAAGAAAGATGTTTTTTTGCTTAGGATGATTTGGGTAGAGTGGGGCAGAAAGGGGCAACCACAGGAGTGATGTGGTACCTGCCCTGCTGGGAGCCCCTCCGGGACCTGTGGAGAGTGGTGGTGTGTTCTCTCCTCAGGGTGACCATGGTCTGCTGACCTCTTAAGCTTCAGTGGCCTAATCTATAAAATGAGAATAAAGTTTACTTCAGAGAATGGTTGTGAGGATTGATGAAGATGTGTGTAACAGGCCCATAGCACTCAACAAAATGGAACTATTATTATACTTTTACTTCTTCACCCCCACCTTTGTACAAATAGGTAATTAAAACAATGACCACTTAGTCTGTTCTTAATATATGTATTTTTTGTAATTTTTATTTTTTGGAAACAGGGTCTTGCACTGTCATCCAGGCTGTAGTGCAGTGATGTGATCATAGCTCACTGCAGCTTCAAACTCCTGGACTCAAGTGATCCTTCTTCCTTAGCCTCCCAATTAGCTGGGACCACAGGCATGTGCCACCACATTCAGCTAATATTGAAAATTTTTTGTGTGGTCTCACCATGTTGCCCAGGTTGGTCTTAAACTGCTGGCCTCAAGTAACTCTCTTGCCTTGGCCTCCCAAAGTGTTGGGACTACAGGCATGAACCACCATGCCTGGCCTGTACTATTTTTAAAATGTGACGTTGGTCGTTGTGTGTATGTTCCCACAGGTTCCTAGAGATCTAGCATAAAATGCCTAGCATAATGCTTCATGCAGATAAGTTATTTTTCCTTTTTAAAATCAACTTTAATATGGCAAGAAAACTTTCCTATAATAACCATACACACTTTGGAAATAGTGATGGTAATTGCTACTAGTTACTGAATATTAACTATGTGTCAGGCACACGGGTGCCCCAAATTAATTAACCTGACTCTATATCCTAAATATATTTATTGATAAAGGATTTGTATATTTCCCATGGACTGCTTGACAGGATTGAGGATAGAAAGAAAGAACAGATTGAGTGACTGAGGACAACTCTGGAATGGATTGTCATGTAAGAGAGAAATCATGCATTTGTTGTTTGAGCCATTGTATCATTGGGTCTATTTGTTATTGCAGCCAAGCTTTCAGAAACTAATACAAGTAGTCCTTAACTTACCTATTTTCGAAGTGCTGGTTACTTAAAGGGGCACCTGTGGCTCTGTATGCCTTACCTCATACAAGGAGCAGGTCCCAGGTCAGGCTCAGCTGGCTGAGAAACCCAGGCTGAAGGAAGAAGCGCCGGGCTTACCTGTTTGACTTCAGCCTGGAGGTGCCGTAATTGGAGGCACTGCTCTAGCCGCTTATGAGTCTGCTCCGCATTGAGCTCCAATTCATGCTGCTTCTCATGGAGAAATTCCAATAACTCTTGCACCTGGGCTGCCAGATCAATGTCTTTTTCACAGATCAACTCAATTCCTGATTTAAAAAAAATGGAAACAATTAAAAACCAGCTAGTACTGTGAAGGCTACATTCCCTTCAATATGCATAAAAAAACTGGAATTTGGAAACAGCCATTATTCATACCCTCCCAAACTCTAAACATTCCTCTGTGAAACTGGGCACCACAATGCGCCCTTGTTTGGGATGCTAAAATTACGCCATCTCTTTTGTATTAACTGATCCTTTGCCTGAGGATTCAACGGATGATCAGTTCCTTTCTATCAACAGGAATTAGAGTTATATAGAGGTCCATTCCTAGACATGACAGCACCCAGCAATTCCTGCTGGGGGATTTGCCAACACCCAGAATATTCACAAACAAGCCTCTAAATCATATTGGAAAATCGAAAACCAAACCAAAAGACTGTCTCAGTACTTCGGCCAATGACACACTTTTTTTTTTAGCTGGTCAGATATAATTTATCATTAGATGGTAAGTTCACTCCAATGAGAGTAGCTGCACAATAGTGATTTTTAAAAATTCCTTTTAAATTCCCTGCAAGTGTTGCACATGGACAGTGATGATTTTATTAGCCAACTACTTAGGTCCTCTAAAAAAAGGCACTGTTAGAAATATAAGCTAGCTCTCATATATTACTTATAAAACTCAGGCAAACACATCTAATAAATACAACCCAGCAATACCACACAGATAATGTGTGCTTATCCATTTAGAAAAAGCTTCACTTAAAGTTGTGCCCACTCAAGGAGAGTTTGCTCAAAGTTTTTCTGCTGATTTACAATTAGTAAGCCCAGCCAGTCACTGACAAGTGTTCCCAATGTTTATGTATAAACCACCCAACATTAATAAACTGTCAACCATCTGACCTACAATGGGAGCCTTGAGCCAATATATGCCAGCCAGAAGCTGTGGCCCCATTCCTTGTTTACCTCCTTGTCTTACTTTTCCTATATACTTTTCCTAATTCATGAGCACAGGTGCACACACACACTCCCTCTCTTCACCATGCCAGTTCTCCTATTTATACATTATCATCAGCAGGCCCAAGGTAGCCTTCATCAAATAAATTTCTGCCTCAGAAATTAATGATCTCAGAGAGAGAGCAAAGGAACTGCCTTAGTAATCAAAGTCCTTCTCTCCACTAGTAACTTGAATTTGATTCCTTACTTGGCTCTCAAAGACTACCTGAAAGTGTACTAACTTTGGAACAGTCCTGAGTTGGAATCCTGACCTTGGGCAAATTACCTAGACTCTCAGAAGCCTCATTTTGCTCATATGTAAAATATGAATTTACATACCTACCAACTCATAAGCTACCTACCTCCTAAACTTGTGGGATTAGATGAGATGATGCATGTAAAATATCTCTCATATACACATATTACTGTGTGTACCTGATACACAATAAATATAGACCACTGCTCCTTAGTCCTGTGGCTTTCCTGACTCCTGACTCTTACCTTAAACTTTCCACTTTCTGCCTTCTCACATTCATGTCCTCTTGGTTTCTAACTGTCTCCGACTTGTTGCAAGTTGTGACCCATGTTGTTTCTTGATTTGGATTGTCTACATATTTCTTATTCGGCCTTGTTCAGATTCTTCTATCTAGGAAAATCCTAACTCTGGACTGCTTGCTTATTCTGATCCCTGAGTCCACCTGGCTCTGCAGCTTCTTAGTTCTGTCCAAGTCCTTTCCCTGGCTCCTCATCCAACAATCTAGACCCAATGCAGGTTTGGTCCTGATGCTGACACTTTGAGATGCTGAAGAACAGGATCCCAACCAATGATGGTTCAGACTTAAAAGCCCAGCAGATAAGTCACCAAAAGGTAGTATACTTCCATGGGGATCACACCCAAAGGAGCCTGCCAATCTCAACATATGGCTACCTAAAAAATAAATCCCATTTGGGAGATTTCCCCATCACTCTAACTCACACCATCAGAAATCCATCACTGTCACCACCAACACACCTGCAACATATAGTTGGGGTAGTATAAGGAAAGTCTGTACATACTAAGGGAAATTCATCTCTGGAGGCAAAAATAGTGTTTTATATAAGGACAATATGGGAAAGTGGGAATACTTTTTTTTTCTGGTGTTACATGGTAATAATTTCAGTATCTTTTCATGTTTATTTTTTGTGTCTGTTTCATAATTCCAAGTCCTAGCTCCTGAAATATCTGTGGGAGACAGAGAAAAGAATGGTTTGTTCTTTTGGCAGCCAACTTCTTCCAGTTACTATTTTCAATTACCAAGGGGATGAGGTAGAGCACCTCTTTGACTGAAATCAAAAGTAAGAATACAAAAATTTCTACCTCTGCAGTGCTTGGCATAGTAGGATGACCCCTGACCCTTATCTTTACTTTCTGGAAATGCAATTTAAGATGCATCTGCAGAAGCAGACGCTCTTTCTCACTTCCAGTCTCGATGCGGATTTGTTGTAGCTCATATTCATTCTGCATGTGTCTCTGGTGTTCAGGATGCTGGGCTTGGGAAAAATATCTTTCTATGTGAGCCTCATGGCTCACCTCTGCCACACCACATGTTATTTATCAAAGAGGACAGCCACCTGCTTAGGACATCAAACAGAGCAGGCTCCCAGCATGTCCTGAGACTCAGTCCCTGCATTTTCATCCATCTCATTTGATGTTGTTTTATGTGAGATAAACACAGGAAATAAAATGGATGAAGACAATGCTTATTGCACCTCTGCACTCCTCAGGAACACATCATGCTGTGGATGGAGTAAATGGGAGGAACATGAAGATTTATTCCAGCCACACCTAGAAGAATAGAAATTACCCCCTCTCCCACTGCCCCCAAACACACTGACATAAGTCCCAGTTAAAGCCCATCAAATGGTAAATATTTGTCAATCAGCAGCAGGCAGAGTTTGCTTGTGCTGACATTACTCCTCTCAATCTATTGATATATCTGTTTTTCTTATGGGCTCTCAGAAATGCAAAAAGACATGTTTCCTCTTTCCATCAAGTAGTGGAATATATTTGTGAGGAAATCATTTTTCAGGCTCTTTTTTAAAAAGTTCTATTGAGACTTCTTTCTGATGTGCCCCCACAATTTCCTGTGCCCATACCCCAATCAGAACACTTCCACTGGGGTTGGTTCCTTATTAACTTATCCATATTGTTCCAGGAATGCAGGCTTCCTGATGCCAGGGCCACATCAGTCGTATCCATCTCTGCCTCTTCAGGCCCTAGCACAATGCTTCACTCATATCACCCAATAAATACCTAATCAATGAACAAATGAGCCTCTTTAGAGAACTGAGGTCATATGCTGTGGTGGAAAGTACCTGAGAGCTTGGGGGAAGAACCAGCTTAGGTTTGCTCTGTATGCTATGAATGGTGAGACTCTGGGCTTCTTACCCTCTCTGAGCCTGGATTTCCTTGTCTGTAAAATGGGAATCACAAAGAGGACTTCTCAGGGATATTGTGAGAACTAAGTGAGATACAATGTATACAGTGCTTGGCATCTAGTAGGCTTAAAATATTCATTTTCTCACTTTTTCCTCTCCCTCAGAGAAATTATAATGAATGCACTTTTGATTGCTGATGGAACTATTGAATGGCTTGTACAAAATGTAAATATAAAATCTTACGGACAGGTGTTTATGTACTCACCTACTGTATATCATTGGAAACAATGGTGGGCTTTAATGCTGTTAGACTGCTTCTCTCAACCCTGGCTCATAACAGACTCAGCAGAGAATTTCTTTTTTTTCTTTTAGACTGAGTTTCGCTGTGTCGCCCAGGCTGGAGTGCAGTGGTGCGATCTCAGCTCACTGCAACCTCTGCCTCCTGGGTTCAAGCGATTCTCCTGCCTCAACCTCCCAAGTATCAGCTGGAGAATTTTAAAAAAAAAATCACCATGTCCTAACCACACCCCAGACCAATATCATCAGAATCTCTGTGGCCAGGACCCAACCATTAGTAAGTCTTAAAGCTTCAGGTGTGATTCCAACGTGCAACCAAGATTATGAACCACTAGATAAGACAGTACAGGAAACAGAGATATTCCTTCTGCTATACTCAGCAGAATGCTCTGCACTGGTGTTTCTTTAGGGCTAAAAGCCACAGCTAACAATAATAAGCGTTAGTTTGCTTTCCTTTGTTACCAGATGAGGGTACCACTTTAATTTCCTCAAGGAGAGAGGTGACTGTGGTCTAGAGTAAGATTTAGATATTTCTGGCTATGCTGCCTGTACTTGTAACGTGTTTTAAAAAACTGTTTGTGTTCTTTAAATATCGGTATCAGCCTCAGATACAGAACATCTTTTCTCTTTTCTTCTCCCCTCTCCATTCCTCTGTCTGTGTCACTCCCTCTACCTAATACTCAGTTCAGAAATCACAAAGTCCTTTAATGAGGTTTTTAGATCAGTGTTCTCAACCCTGGTTGTACCTTAAAATCACCTGGGAAGTTAAAAAAAATCTGGGCCCACTCCAGACCAATTAACTAAGTCTCCCTGAGGGATGGAGCCCAGACATTGGTATTTTTAAGAAGTTCCCAGGTGATTCTCAATCTACAGACAGGTTAAGAACCATTGTTTTACATCAAGGTTTCTTCTTCCCCTCCTCTCAGCCCCTCAGATCCACATTCCTATTAACCCCAGAGTAGCTTTCATTCTGAAAAATAAAAATAAAAATAAAAAACTCACAGATTTTTTTCTTTCCTTTTTGACACTAGTAAAATTATTTGTGCTCCATTATTTTTACCTACATCTGTTCCACCCACACTGATGTTCATTCTCGATTAATTTAGCAAACACTACTATTGAGAACTTGCTAGGCACAAGACACTGGCTCTGCTAGATGCTGGGAATGTAAAGAGGGAAGAAAGAATTTGTTCCTTCATGCTGCTGGAAAAACTACAGGAACACAAATAACTTCAACAGAATGCAGCATGTGCTAGAATAGGAGTACAAAATATACTAGTTGCAAGGCTTCACTGAACCCTTTCCATCCTCCCATGTTATCCCACTTCATCCTCACATGACCCTATGTGGTAAGGATTCTGATGATCACTACTTTTCAGAGGAAGGCAAGCCTTAGAGAGACAGGTGAACATGTATAAGGACACTCAGGTCCTAAGACGTGTGGCTGGGATTTCAACCCAGGATTTCGTCTTGATTTTGTATTCTAGCCTTTATGCTCAAGGAGAAGAGTGATCCTCACAAAACTTAATTTATTTTAAGAATTTATTTATTTTTAAACGTTGGGGTTGGGTTCTTCTCAGGCAAGGTAAATTTTAAGTATCATGGCCACAAACTCCAGAGATTTCTTATTTACAAAGCTTGTATAAAGAGAGAACTTAATGTTTTGTGTAAATCACAAAAACAACATATCCATAGGGTATGTTGCTCTTGTCTTATTCCTAAAGTCAAGTGTAACAGTCACGTGGTCAGATTTCATGGGAGAGAAGAAGTATGGCCTGGTCGATGAGGGCAGCTAGGCTGAATTACAGAAAGTGAGAACTGGAGGGAACCTTAGGAATCAAGGCATGCCACACTAGACAGAAGAAGAAACTAAAGTCTAAAGAGAAAGAAAAGGGACTTCCAAAATCAGACTGCTAGTTGGTGGTGGAACTGGACCTTGAATTCAGCCAGCATGTTTCTCTCAACTTCTTTCAGCAAAACCTACCACCTCCCAACTTGAGGCTCAAATAGATGATTCCATTGTGAGGAAAGAACAATGAGCAAATTAAGAAATTGCTCCTATTTACTCTATTCCTGAGCCTGATGTTAAGTTAAGCAAAGGCTTTTGCTTTGGTTAGAGTTGTGGGCACACCAGAGGGATTTAGTAGAGCCTGACTCAATATTATAAACTTCACACTTGAAAAGAAGCATATAAAAATTCCCTAGTTCCATTTGCTACTGTAAAATCAAAGCATAAGCCCTTATTTAGCATGGGCTAAATACCAACAAAAGTTTTAATATTGCTAATTGTCCTTTTTCTAAGACAACAGTTTATTTTACCTTTAGTCCAAATACAGCCCATTAAACAAAGACTATAAATCCCCAAGCCATTTATTGCCTCAGTCCTGTGTCTCTGAAGTCTTACATTCCTCAGCCATTGGGGGACAAGGCCCACCTGGGCTCACCCCTTACCCCATTCCCACCCTCCAGCTCTGGTATGAATCTACCCTCCATTTCCCTAATTCCAGAAGTAAGTTAGATGCCTCCCCTGCAGAACCAGCCATTCAGCCATAGACAGGGAGTGAGCATTCCTAAAACCCCTGGATTCATTCTCTTGAAAGCCTCATGGGCTACGCCAGACTAAACAGCTAGCTGTGGTAGGAGCAGGAGAACAGCCAGCCTCAGTAAGAGGCACTGAAGAGGCCAATCAAACCTCTTTTGACAAAGCTCACTTCTAGAACAGGATATTGTGGGGGTGGGCAGCCCATCTGCCTGGGGTGTTTTCACCCACTCAGCCCTCATAGTTTAGGTGGACGCCAAGCACAGCCCACCTCAGTCATAAGCAGTCCTCAGGGACTTCCAACTCCCAGTAGTCTTTCTGTTACTATGGATACTTGGCTCTTGGGACAGAGGTTGGCTTGCCCAGGGTCACGTCAGCACCCTGGTAGTAAGTGCTGCAGGTTTCCAGGCAGACAAGCCTCCTTTTCCTGCTGGACACATCTACCATGAGAGATGAAGGGTGAGCATCGCTGCATAGCTTCTCTGCCTGTCTCTCTGCTAGATGCTGTGTCTGCATTCTCTTATGGTTCCCAGTTGTAGCTGCATAGACAGTTACAGTAAGTACCATGAGGGTAGGCCATGGGGCTAAATCCCGAGTCCAGGTAAGATCCCCAATCACAGAGAAAGGATTATGGTTTCCTCCACTTCCCTAATAAAGTACAGTCTGTGTCCTAGAACACTGACTCCCAGATTTTAATGCACACACCATTTCCTGGAGATTTTGTTAACATCTACATTCAGATTCACAAGTCTGGGATAAGGCCAGCAATTTTGCATTCCTAATCTGCTCCCAAGTGATGCTGGTGCTGCTGGGCCCAGGGCCCACACTGAGTAGCAACATGCTGGGTCAGAGGTGCACAAAATCACCTGGAGGGCTAATTGAACCACAGATTGCTGGGCCACACTCTGCTCACCCTTAGACTATTTAAGCAACACTGCCTTATTCATGAATCCACCTCTCGGATCAGTCTCTGCTTTGGAATTCTTTGACCCTTAGACTATTTAAGCAACATTGCCATGTACTCTTGTGTACAGGGCTTTAAGAGTATGTGCTGTTTCAATGCCTATAGCAACAGCAAAGGAACCGCAGCAAACATTTATGTTATGAGATTCTGATATAATGGGTTCAGGTATGGGCCTTTGAACTCACATTTCAAACACATCCTCAGGTGATGCTAATGCTGCTGATATGGGGATCACATTTTGAAAGCCACTGTCCTAGGTCATTCCAGAGATGTCAGCTGTTGTGGTTTAATTACCACGATTAAAAGCAGTGGTTCTTGGCCCTGGCCACACAGTTGAATCACCTGCGGAGCTTTTTGCTGTTGCCCAAGTTCCATTTAGAGGTAGTTAAATCAGAATATCAGGGCATGGGGCCTGGGCACTGTCATTAAAAAAAGAAGTCTCCAGACAGACTGCAAGGTGATTAGCCCTATCCCAGGACTACACAGAGCACTAGCTGCATACCTGTGAAACAGGCCTGGGTCTCAGAGGCAGTCTGTTCACAGCACAGATGAAAATTCAAGGACAGACTATACTGACAAAAGTGAACAGAATTTACTAGACTGTCTCTCCTCTGGTCAGGAGTGAAGTCCCTTTGAATGCTGGTCTTTACTCTTTCAGGTCATCAAAAGAAACACAGTACTTTAAAGTTCAGTATGACTGCTAAGGTCCCCCCAACAATCTCAGGATTTCCATATCCTTCAGGATAAGCAAGGACATGGCCCAACTGTGTTTTATAGTTGATGGCCTTAGCTCCTGTCTACTTTGTGCTGAAGAGTGAGGAACCTGAGCCAACAAGGACCTGGGTAGGAGGGCAGTGGAGTGGGTTGGAAGGTAGAGATCTGGGCTCTAGCACTCCCCTGGGATGTGACTAGCCATGTGACTTCTTTTCTTCTCAACCAGCGGTCCTCAAGATCACCATGGTGCTCTCTCATTCTAACATCAAAGGCTGACTTGGGGAGTGGGAAGTATAATAGTAAGGGCTCACTCATTTGTTAGATAAATTTTGAAGAAATCTTGAGCAGGAAAAGAAGTTAAATCTGAGTAACTCAGCCGTGTTTTTCTGAGAAGTTATAAAATTATATGATCTTGTCATAAATTTTTATCATCACTGTTTATACTCACCCAAAGACCAGTGATTAACAATTGAGGAGACTGAGAAGCAGGAACCGGAGACAAGGAGATAGCTTAGGAGTAGAGGATAGGGCTGGAGAATGCGTGCTGGCAGCAGGGGTTGGGAGCAGAAGAGGAAACAACTACACATGTGAATACAATCCATATGAATGTCTGACTGCTTCTGGTTTGTTTTTCCAGGCTACCATTTTTTAAAGGAATCTGTGCTGATTGCCATCATTGATTCTCTCGCTCTGTCTGCAGACCAGGAAACCCTGGCCCTATTCCTAACTTCAGCACAGCCTAACTGGGCAACCTTGGGCACTATTTCAGCTCTCATGGCTTCCGTTTCTTTTCTTTTTTTTTTCATCTGACTCTTGCCCAGGCTGGAGTGCAATGGCATGGTCTCGGCTCACTGCAGTCTCCATCTCCCAGGCTGAAGCAATTCTCCTGCCTCAGCCTCCCGAGTAGCTGGGATTATAGGCGTCTGCCACCACACCTGGATAATTTTTGTATTTTTAGTAGAGAAGGGGTTTCACCATGTTGGTCAGGCTGCTCTCGAACTCCTGACCTCAAATGATCCACTCACCTCAGCCTTCCAAAATGCTGGGATTACTGGCATAAGCCACCACACCTGGCCTCGTTTCCTTTCTTTTAAAAAAAAAATGTGGGTAAAAATCTCTATTCTTTGTATCTGTAGGAATAAAATGAATAAACGATGTGGCAGTGCTCCTTGCAGGCTAGCTGGTATGCTTGTTTTCATCTCCTCTGCCAGGAGAACGAGCGAGGTCACCCACCTGATGCCTGGACCTCCATGATGTACTGGTGCAGATCCTGTCCCTGCTGGATAACCTCAAAGGTCATGTTGTTCATGGCTAGCTTCCGTTCTGTGTGGCGCTGCAGCCGCTGTTCCGCCAGGGTTAGGTCCTCTGTGTTGAAGTCATTCATCTGCCGAAGCAAGTCTTCATTCCAGGCGTCTAGCTCTGCTGTCACCTGTGAGGGAACCACTGTCATCAGCACAGGCTCACCAGGTCCACGAGAGACTGTTAGGTTAAGGCTCACAATTCCAAGCCTTATTCATGAATCCACCCCTCAGTTAAGTCTCTGCTTTGGAATTCTCCAACCCTTAGACTATTTAAGCAACATTGCCATGCACTCTTGTATACATGGCTCCAAGAGTGCTCTCTAGGTGTTTCAATGCCTATAGCAACGCAAAGGAACAGCAGCAAACATTCATATTATGAATTATGGCTTATAAAGTTTTTGCATACTCCTTGACATTCAATCCTCAGAATAACTCAATGATGCAGGCATGGTGGAGATCTCCAGGTCCATCTTCTGGAAGAGGAAGTTGACCCTCACACAGACAGATGGGGTTATTTACCCTGCCAGAGAGGGATAAAGTTCTTCTACTAACTGCAAAGACTTTGTCTACCATCCCACAGTTGTTGCCGTAACAATTTTCATAACTAAAGAGGTCCTCAGAAATTAAGTAGTATTCCAAAAACAGAAACTGAGGGCTAGAAAAACCTGGTGAATGGCCCAAAGTTACACAATCAGTTAAAGAGCTGGTGTCCATCAAACCCAAGGGTCCTGCTCTGGTTCCTGTGTTCTATTGTGCAACATTCTGTCCTTCTATTACAAAGATTGATACCTAAAAATAGTGACTAAACAAAGTATAAATGTGTAGCATACCTCCAGGAATTCAAGCAGATTTAATCAATTGAAAGGCATTAATGATTCTAATGAATACTAAAGCATGTAATGAATGGAAACATTGCCTTAATAGCAGCTTGCTAATTGTTCATTTCTCTACACCTTAACTCACATGACTTCACTGGGTCTCCTCTCAGTTTTCTGCAAATAGAGACTAAATCCTACACTTCCTTTACAATCTCTGCAATCATCCACAGACTAGGAACTCAGAAGTACTGAACTAGATAATTCCACCTGTGTGAATCAAAATTAAAAGTTTTTAAACATGATTTTCAGATCTGCTATCTCATGCTACCCCGATGACACCCCTTGAAGGCGACAGCATGTGTACTGTCATCCTCTTCTCTCAGGAGAGGAAAGTGTCACTCCAGGTCACACATTCCCAGGATGGCCCAGGCCATCTAAGCATATATCCCAGAGCCTTAGTTGAGTGGTTTTCATGATGCTGGGTCTCATGCCAGCTCCCACATGGCATAACCTTCCAAGTTATCAAAAACTGCTGCTCCAGGATCATCAGGGACACAGGGAGACAGACGATGGATTGAAGCAAGTGGGAGCGGTGCTCTTATAGTCCATGCTGGGATACACACACTGGGATGGGAAAGCCAAGCAGCCCCTCACAAGGGGCTGCTGTCTGGGTCACAGGATTTCATTTTTTTGCCTAACAAAAAGACCTTTCTTCAAGCAAAATAGAAACAGATTAAATTGTACTTTCTCTCTTTGAAGCAGAAATGGGGAAATTGAAAATATCACTCTCGCTGCCCTAGGTTCTCACTTCACACCCCACATCTTTTCAGGTCAATTTAGAGAATTGCTGAGCTCAGCAGGAAAACCCAGTATTACTTATTGTGGGGCATCCTTGGGGGATCTGGGAGCCACTGGGTTGGCAGGCAAAGTAGGTTTTTGTTAAAGCCCCATCTTTGAAAAGTACTTCATTCTCTAACTCGAGAAAGGGGTTAGACTGATAAGACTAAAAGAGATTATTTTAAAAAGATAATTTAGCCTGGGTGCAGTGGCTTGTGCCTATAATTCCAGTGATTTGGGAGGCCAAGGCGGGAGGATCACTTGAGGCCAGGAGTTCAAGACCAGCCTGGTCAACGCAGTGAGAACCTGTCTTTCCAAAGCAAATAATAATAAATTAGCTAGGCATGGTGGCATGCACCTGTTGTCCTTGCAACTTGGGAGGCTGAGGCAGGAGAATCACTTGAGCCCAGGAGTTCAAGGTTGCAGTGCGCTATTATTATGCTACTGCACTCCAGCTTGGGTGATAGAGACCCTGTTTCTAAAAAAAAAAAAAAAAAAAGCATAATTTAAAGTATAAATAGGCTTTTATAGTTTTTCTAGAACTAGGCCTTTTTCATTACTGTATTTTAAAAACTGAAGTATAATTTACATACAAAATACACATACTTTAAGCATTCAGTTCTGAGTCTTGACAATTTTATACACCCATGTAGTCATCGCCAAAAATAAACTATAGAGCCTTTCCATCACTCTAGAGAACCTATTTGTGCCCCCTTCCAATCCATTCCTCCCCTTCCCAACCCACAACTAGGTACCAATTTCTGATTTCTATCATCATAGATGTAGTTTTGCCTATTCTTGAATTTAATATGAATGAAATAATACAGAATTTTTTTAACATCTGGCTTTTGTTCAACATGTTGTATCAAGATTCATCCATGCTGCTGTGTGTATGTTTAGTTCATTCCTTGCTACATCTGAGTAGAGTATCATTGTACATATAGGCCACAATGTGTTTATCCATTCTCCTCCTAATGAATTATTGGGTTGTTTCCAGTGTTTGGCTAATATGAATAAGGTTGATGTGAAAGTTCTTATAGATGTCTTTCTGTTGACATAAGTTTTCATTGCTCTTGCATAATTACTTAGGGGTGGAATTATATATAGGTCATAGGGTAGGTGTATGTTTAACTTTATAAGGGAACCATCAGAGTTCCTCAAAATGATTGTAATATTTTACATTCCTAGGAGCAACGTATTCAAGTTCCGGTCGCTCTACACCCTCACCATCATTTCATTATCAGTCTATTTAATTTTAATCATGCTAGTGGGTGTGAAGTGCTATTTCATTATGGTTTTAAGTTGTATTTTCTTGATGACTCATGATGGTGAGAACATTCTCAAATGCTTATTGACCATTTGTATATCTACTTTTGTAAGATGTCTTTTCAAGTCTTCTGTCCTTTTTAAAATACTGAGTTAATTAACTTTTCATTGTAGACTTGTAAAAGTTCTAAATATATTCTGGATGTAAGTTCTTTATCAGATAATATATGTAAAATAGCCCAAATCACAATTTTTACTCCATTTTCTGGCCTACAAACTAAGGGGAATTAGAATAAAACTAAGACAACAAGCATGAAAGGAAGAGCCTGCCTTTTCTTTTGATTTTAAGTTCTGTTTGTTTCTGTGAAACTGAGTCTATGAGTTATCTATTTGCTGCAGGAAGATCTAAGGAGTCCCATAGCTAGGAATCTATGGAGTGGAAGGTGCTGACGGTCCTGGTGAGGTAGAACAGAGTCAGGTCAGAGGGCTTTAGTTGAGAGAGTGATCTCAGAGGTCTGGGATCTTAGGAATTCAAATCTAAGCTAAATGTGAAATATGTCCAGGATTCTATATCTGCTGTTTCTATATTCTTTCCTCTCCTCTCCTTACCCTCCTCCACTCTCATCACCTGAAACCATTGAATTGAGGAACCCAGGTCGGTTATGAAGCCTGATGAATGGGAATTTCCAGGGTCTCCTCCTAAGGCTGCCCTCCCTGGGTCCACAGGCTCTCTCCTCTTTCTGTTGGACTCCCCCTCCTTTCTCTCCCCCAGGCACTGATGCCCACAGCTTTCAATTAGTCTGATTTGTGTGTGTTTAACGTATACTGTAATTTAAATTATTCTTTCCTAAGTATTTTCTGTTTCCTCAAGGAATGTTTTTTTCATTAGGTTCTTCCTCCCCACCTTCTTTCTGGGGCATAAGGCTGGAAGACAATAGGGGCTCATTTTTTAAAAAGAAAAATAGTTGTTTTCAAACCTTAAGTTGACCTTACTGCTAATGAACAAACCTAGGTTTCCAGGCTTACCCTGTGCTCTTGTTATGAACCAGCCAGATGGTTTACTTGCTGATGCTGAGAGCAAGTTCTGCCCTCTCCAGCCTTCTTCACTGGTCTAATAGCCCTGAAATGCCCTTGTCCTTCCTCCCAATCTGCTTAAGCCCTGACCACTCTTCAGAGTAAACCCTCTGGCATGAAGAGCTTCACGACAACACCTAGACCCGAATATTTTTCTGTAGCTTATCTAATAACATGGGTCATGGGTTAGTTTGCTAATGCAGAGAGACAAGACTGAAAAGAAAAGCCTGTGCCAGCAAGTGAATTTAGTGATTTAACACCATCTGGAGAGAATTTGTTCAGGGTAGAAACTAGGGCCTGAAGCCAGTGAATGAAAGATGGAACACAAGGTTCCCAGAGCCATTCCGCTTTCAGTCAACCTATTTTGCTTTCTCCTTCCACTCATTTACCTCCATCTCAGTTCCTGGCCCGCTCAGTTCCCCACTTGCTCTAGTGGCCTCTGTCTCCCTCACTCTCCTGAATTAACTGGAGAGTTAGGAAATGATGACTTCTTTGACAGATACATTGGCAATATTTCTATTCTAACAATTGTCTACTCTAGAGACATCATTAAGGGAAATCAGAGAAAGCACCAAAATAAAATTTAAAAAAGGGTAAGAGGCAGTGGGAAATGGAAAATGGGAAGCCTCACTTCAAAAAGAAGCCCAAGGTGTTCCTGCCAGATGAGATCCACCAAATCCAGTATTCTGCCATCAAAATTTGCTTCACAGGAGCTGGTTTAGCAGCCACCTTGGGCTCTGTTTTCAGAGAGCTCTCTCCATTGGTTCCTTCTGTTTTCTTGGTCATCCCCAGTATTTATGCATAGAGAAAGCTATAGTCTCTCTTCCCCAGATGTTTTGATCTGTATCTGCCTGAATCAAAATTCACCTGCCCTCTTTTTTTTTCCCACTTCCTATGGTCTACCCACTTCAACTCATTATCACCTGCAACACTGGAAATCTCACTGTGTAGTTCTTTCTTCAGATCAGTGTTTAGATGTTGGCAATAATGATGAAGAAGATAGTATGATTGAAGAAGACATTTTACTTTGTATTGTGCATTTATTATGGGGCAGGTAGTGTGTTAAGTGTTTGATCAAATTTATTTAATCCTCATAGCACTATAGGAGGAAATGAAAGCACAGAGAAGTCATATAGTTTTTCCCATGGTCTCAGAGCTGGTGGTGGCAGAGTTGAGCATTTAATGACCAAGTCCAATGCTCTTAACCATGGTGTTACATCAATAGGGCTGCTCCAAGAATTGATTTTGGGGGATATCTTTCTTTTTACTATTCTCACTTCAGAAAAGTGCCAGTTTTACCCTTCTTGTTTTCTTCTTCTTCTAAAACAAAATCAAAAACAAAACAAAACAAAACAAAAAACAAAACCCATAATTTAGTTTTCTTCACTTCACATGAGCCTTTTAAATTAATCATATATTTTTGAGCAGACCAAGAAATTTTGTGTTTGTGGCCTTAGATAAATGCCAGGCATAATTTATCCTTGCAAGAAAACACATTGCCTTCCTCCAGTATTTCTTTTCTTTTTTAAAAACATTTTTTGGCCAGGCACAGTGGCTCACGCCTGTAATCCCAGCACTTTGGGAGGCTGAGGCGGGCGGATCACAAGGTCAGGAGATCGAGCCCATTCTGGCTAACACGGTGAAACCCCGTCTCTACTAAAAATACAAAAAAATTAGCCGGGCGTGGTGGCGGGTGCCTCTAGTCCCAGCTACTCGGGAGGCTGAGGCAGGAGAATGGCATGAACCCAGGTGGCGGAGATTGCAGTGAGCCGAGATCGTGTCACTGCACTCCAGCCTGGGCGACAGAGCGAGATTCCGTCTCAAAAAAAAAAAATTTATGGAATGCTTCACGTATTTGTGTGTCAGGGGCCATGCTAATCTCTGTGTCGTTCCAGTTTAGCATATGTGCTGACGAAGTGAGCACAGTACAGTGTATTTTTAAAGAGTTTAGTAATTTTTTTTAAACCGACTCTGCCAGATTGCTCAGTATAAAGGTAATATTAACCTATATAGAATTATTTGGTTATTCAGATGCCTTTGTCATGAATGGGAAACACATCTGCAATTTGGTATTGAGACTTAAATTGCAGCAGATAGAAATATGATCTGTTCCCAACACAGGCAGGGTCTCTGTAAGGCAAGAGCAAATGACTTTGGCTCCCACAGTAGGTTCTCTGCATAAACATTCAGGGATCTCCTAATATGACTCAGTAACAAATCAGAAGAGAAACAATGAGAAAGAATAAGAAGGGATGTTTAACTGCTTAAAACCTGGAAGCAAATATATATATTTATAAAAGAAAACATATTATGAATAATAATAACAATGCTGACTACTATGTATTAAGTGCTGATTAACTGCCAGGAGCTTTGCTAAAAATATTATATGTTAACTTATTAAATCCTCACAGTAACCCAATAGGCTGGGAAATATTATCTCATTTCCATTTCTCAAATGAGGAAACCAAGGCTTCAAGGGCAACTTGCCTGGCTGGGTGCAGTGGCTCATGCCTGTCATCCCAACACTTTTGCAGGTGGATCATCTGAGGTCAGGAGTTTGAGACCAGCCTGGCAAGCATAGTGAAACCCCGTCTCTACTAAAAATACAAAAATTAGCTGGGCATGGTGGCGCACACCTGTAATCCCAGCTACTCTGGAGGCTTGAGCCCAGGAGAATCACTTGAACCCAGGAGGCGGAGATAGCAGTGAGCCGAGATCATGCCACTGCACTCCACGTGACAGAGTGAGATCCTGTTTAAAAAAAAAAAAAAAAAAAAAAAAAAAAGCAAAGCAACTTGCCTAAGGCCACACAACTAGTAAAGTTAGTAAAACAGGTTTCAAACCCAGGCAGTCTAACTCAAAATCCTACACACTTGATCACAGCATTACTGTCTCTCAGCAAAGGTGATTATATACATTAATCAATACTACATATGTTGCATATGTTAAGATTCAATCTCATTCCAATTACCAGTAGGAAGAAAGAGTCCATGGCATTTCATTGTGATGGGATGCCATTGACATACCTGGGTTGTCAATTGCAAAACGAGCATCTGTCTGTTTTATGACATCATTATTTTTGTGAAGATGAGGAAAGTGGAAGACAAATATTCTCCACTGGCCTACAAATGCTGGCTGATAGGGAAAGACATATTGCAGCTGAAGAAACCATCTCATTGCATGGGAAGAACTATTTTATCTATAATTTTTGATATAGGTTATCACAATGAATAAAATAGCTAAAGTACCATGGTCATTTACTCTTCTTGTCCAATATAATGCTGAGTTCCTCTCTGTTAATCAATTCTTAAAATGATAAGATTAGTAAATTCTAAAGCAGATTATTTTAAAGTTATCATAGCATTTCCCTGTTTTAGTAATAGGTATAATCTCTCTGAAGAGTTAAAATATTTGTTTAAATAGCTAAAGACCTTTGGGGATATTGTAAGAAATTTCCAGAAAAGCAAAGGGACTTGGAAATAATGAAATCCAGTCAGTTGTTTTTAATTTTTGGCAAAATAATGTGATAACATATTGCAAAAATGCTATAATTGATGAGTTCCAATGTTCAATTACTTAATTTCTATACCAATTGAATAATTTGGATAATTGGATTATTTTTATGGCCAATTTTATGTTCTTTTCTTCTCTATCATCATGATTAAAACTGAGGTCCTTGGCCAGGTGTGGTGGCTCACGCCTGTAATCCCAGTACTTTGGGAGGCTGAGGTGGGCGGATCACGAGGTCAGGAGATCGAGGCCATCCTGGCTAACACAGTGAAACCTCATCTCTACTAAAAATACAAAAAAATTAGCCAGGTGTGGTGGTGGGCGCCTGTAGTCCCAGCTACTCAGGAGCCTGAGGCAGGAGAATGGCGTGAACCCGGGAGGCGGAGCTTGCAGTGAGCCGAGATTGCACCACTGCACTCCAGCCTGGGTGACAGAGCGAGACTCCATCTCAAAAAAGCAAACAAACAAACAAAAAAACCCTGAGGTCCTTGATATAATCACAACTGTCAGTTAACAGGGTTGGGAGGGATCTTGGTCATTCCTTTTTATACTTGTGTCCCTACCTTTGCCTTTTATCATTTTGAGATTTGTGGAACTCTATTCTCCTTTTAAAAGATCTCTCTTTTGCTGAAGAGCTCCTATAATGTATATTGCTCACTCATTCTAGAACCTAGTTATGCCTGAGTGTCAGAATGTTTTTCCTCCCGTGTAAGCTGAACATCTTCTACTGCATCCTTACCAGAAAGGAGAAGCATGCAGCATTTGAACCTTGATAATATTACTTGAGTTCAGGTCCACAGCCCCAGACCCACCCCATTACAGAGCGATCTGAACATTTCCATCAGAGATTTTTGACAGTTCTACGGAAAACAGGTGACCTGACAGAATACTAAAGCTGTGTGAATAATCCTGATTTTTTTTAAAAAGGACGATAGTAGGGAAAACCTCCCAGTGATCCTGAAATTAATTTGTCAAAAAGTCTAGAAGAGACTATGAAATAAATATTTTGTGAGGATTAGGTTTACTTCATTGTATTAATTCTACACGTTCTTCCCAAAGTTTCTGGGGGTACATTTAGAAAATGTGACAGTGATCACTAGGAAGAGTCCACAAAGATGACCTCAAATAGATCTTAGCTTCTTTCTTGATATAGTTGCTATGTTGGTGGATTTGGCATGTTACAAATGTGGAGAAGAGCAAGGCCTTGCAGTCTCGAATGGTTTTTATGGAAGAAGAAGTGGCGAAATTGGACTAGATGATGGGCCCTTAGATGATCCACAGCTAACAGTGACTGTGCAGACTAATGGCTCTGTGTCCCCCAGATAAGAACCTGTAGTGACACACCAGACAGCCCTGTCTTACCTGCCCAACTTTTCAAACAGCCACAACATTGATAGTAATAATAAATTAAATTTATATCTATTTTCATAGGCAGAAGAACTGTGCAAAAAAAAAAAGACTAAATTTGAGTGACAAAATATAAAAGCTGCCATTTAAGTTTTTTTTTTTTTAAGTCAGTGTACTGGAAGCCCATACTTTCAAACGACAACCAGGAGCTTTTAAGCAAGCAAAGCCTAGACAAGACAGGTAACAAAGTCATTAAAAAGGTACCTATCTCCTGGGCTGCACCAGAGCCAGTACTCTGAAGAGGACACATCCAAGCCTGTATGTGAGCCAGGCTCCCTTCAGCAGACAGTGACCAAGAGAGTTAGTGTCTAGAGACCATGTCCTATCTAGAAAGAGGTGAATAAAATAGGGGATATATACCACAGAGGGCTGACACTAAGGAGAAATCATTATAACATTTTTAGAGTCAGGGGGACTTCAGAAATAACTCATAAAATCTCACCATTTTTCAGATAAAGGAAAAGAGGCCTATGATAAGCATTTTCAAATATTTTTAAGACTCCCAAATAAGAGGGAGCAGGCTAGTTCTTTTTTTTTCCAGAGAGCGGAACAAGGACTGAAGTGTAAAAGGTGGAGATTTTGGTTCAACACAATAGTGAGATCATGAGCCTCCCTCGTTTCTTCTCCCTTCTCTGCTAAGCCCCTTTCTGGGCTCTGGAGATATTCTGGTAGAGGCTGGATGGTATCCTCCAGGGATGCCAAATCCTAGCCACCAACTTTTGCCTGCCCTCAGGTGTAACCTCATTGGGAAACCCTCCACGAACATCCTGACTGGGCTAAGCATCTGCCTCTTCCAGTGTTCTCTGCAAACTAGGAGCCTCTATCATAGAATTCTTAAATTGCATGATGATTCTCTGTTTCTGTGTCTCCCTGTTATATCCTTAATGTCCAACATAGTTTTTGCTACATAAGGAGGTGCTCACCAAATGTTTACTGAGTTGAATTTCTATATAGGTAAAAGGCTGACTGAATGGTCTCTTTCTAATATAAAATGCAAAGGACCTCTGTGTGCAACTAATTGAAGAGTTGAGACCACCAGTAAGTTATAATCAGCTTATCTTCTCTAGGCAGAAGTTTCTTCCTTGAATGCCATTTCTCCCCAGCCTTAGCCTGGCCCCTATTTCTTTTACATGAACCCCATAGATTTAGAATTGGTATATCATTCCCTACTCAGGTTAATTACTCAAATAAACTTTCAGGTGCATTAAGCATACCTTGCTTGCAATTACACAGAGATTTAAAAGAAAAACCATAAAGGTGGCCCATATTTTCAGAAAGTCCCTTGTCTAGAATATCTTTCTTAGTGTCATTTCTAAGGCTTTCCAACATGAGTATGCCCATCTCAGAAAATGCCCCAAATTATCCATTGATAATAGAAAAACTATCTTGATATAAATATGCATATATGCGTATATACTATATTATGCACGTATATTTTATCAAGCCAATACAAAGTATATAAAATTTCCCAGGATTTTCATTAGTAGACTGGTGCTGGAGTCTCACTCTGACCACATGGCAGATGGCTCTGTGTAGTGCATGAAAAAGAGGGCTCCTCGGGGAAGGTAGGAGTGTCACAACTCAGTGGCTGACTGTGGCTCATCTGTTCATTGCTTTCAGCACATTTCAAATTATTGCTTTTTTTCATGTGTCTAGTTAAATAGATTTATCTACTATCTAGTTTTAACTAAACTAACCTTCACAAAAAGACACATGGTTTAATGAGTTTCCTGCAAAGAAACTGCAGTTTGAAGATAATACTAATCATGAAAGCACAAGAGAACTTTGAACTCTCTGTCAGCCACATTATGGGGTAAGGCAACAATGACAATCTAATCTGATCTCTCAAGAAACCAGGCAAAAAAAATTGGAAATTATCAGAAGACTATTTGAAATATGGAACCCACAACTTCTAATGAAAAAACTAAACCTCTCCCAAAGAGCATGTTGAATTTTGAAATTATTAGCCAGTGACCGAACATTTTTATAACTTAAAAATGAATAAATATTTATATGTAGGGGGTTGCAAGTTCAAAAAAATTGAGACGGTACCCAATCAAAAATATCTGGAGACCACTGGCCTATTCTTGCTTCTAAATATATTTTTCATTTCTTTCTGATTATCCTAATTGTATAAAACTTGGAAATGCAAGAAAGCATCAAAAATAAGAAAAAAAATCACCTGTATTCTTACCATCACAAAATAAACATTTGTATTCGGTGAAATGTCTCTTCTATCATAACTAGTTTATATAAAATGTCTTTCATAGAAGGAGGCTGAACCTACAGGAAAAAACATTACAGAACATCATGTTTCACTATAGGTCACTTTGGTCTCCATGGAATCCAAGAAGGTATACCAGGAATCCAGCTATGGACCTGGTTTTGAACATCTGACTAACAAATTTAGGATGTTTCACCTTACGTGGGCATGCCCTGTGATCTCATTCCAGGTTATAATGTGAGCACCATTATTACTGAGTAAAAAGAGACAGGTGCAGCAGCTCATGTGCTATCCTAATGATTACATTAACTGGCTCATCTGGGCCCTCAGTGATATGGCTAAGGAGTCATGTTTAGATTCCTCAGATGCAGGGTAGCAGGCCTCCTCCAGTGTTCAGTAATCCCGAGGAATTTGGAGCATGTCTATCAAATGCCTTCCTTTAGGAAAGAAACCACACTGTAGGTCCTATAATCACAGACCCTGCCCTGGCTTATGTCAGCATAAACACGCCTCTCGTTACAGAAACCACCCTCAGTTTCACACTCAGAAGCTTCTCTAAAAGTTTGTTCTTCATCCCCACAGTGAGACATAGCTGGTATTTGAATAAATCTCAACACCCTCAAAAATAACTTCTGACAATCTGACTTGAAGCAGAACTTTTCCATAGGTTTGGCAGGATTTCCAGTTCTAAGATTAGATGTAGCATTCTCCCCAAGCTTTTGGGCCTCCCCCATAAGACAAGGGAATAAGACCCCTTCTAAAATACGGATATTATAGCCTACACCAGAGGATGCAGGATCCTATCATGATTTTTCTCTCCCTCATTTTATGAGGCCCTCACACTCTTGCTCTCCTGCATACCAGGTTGTCCAGTACTTAGTGTGGTACGAGGAATTTTTATACATATAAAGGCTAAAGAATGCAAATCCAATAATCTATATGTTTATTTTTTATTTTTTTCTGAGACAGGGTCTCACTCTGTCATCTAGGCTGGAGTGCAGTGGTGTGATCACAGTTCACTGCAACCTCTGCCTCCTGGGCTCAAGTGATCCTCCCATCTTAGCCTCCTGAGTAGCTGGGACCATGGGTGCTCGCCACCACACCCCAGTTATTTTTTTATATTTTTGGTAGAGATGGAGTTTCACCACGTTGCCCAGGCTGGTCTTGAGCTCCTGAGTTCAAGTGATCTGCCGGCCTCAGCCTCCCAAAGTGCTGGAATTATAGGCGTGAGCCACCACCCTTGGCTCCATAATTTAAGTGTCAAGTTCCTCTCTCGTAACCTTTAAGCCAGATCCAATTTTAACGCATGTGATTTAAACCCACATTTTTTAAAGGATATTTTCTCCATATGCTTTGGATTGTTTTTTAGGAGTAGAATTTGATTTGCCTAGAATTGATGCTAGCAAAGACACCCTTGTGATGCCCCCAGCTGATGTGAGGGGTGTAGTCTATGTCAAAGTGAAGCTAACTGACCCATTCCAGCACTGAACCAGCGACCCTGACTTCCAGGCCACAGCCATCTTTTCAAATAAAACTGAATCCAAACCCTCAGATTGTTTCCTCCCCCTTAAGCATGTTTTGAAGCAGACCTGGAATGACAGGAGAGTAAATAAGAAGTACAACAGCAAAACCACCACACCTGCTAACATAATTTCTCCATGGATATATTCACTCCCAGTGGGCAAAATGGAGCTGAGGAATGATTGCAGGAATGCCTTAGGCTACTTTAATCAACTTAGCCTGTATTTATTTTTGTACATCTCAATCCATATTACTAAAGAATAATGACCATACCCTCTCTTTTATCTCTTTATTATCTTGTTACCCTGCCTTTACAATGTTCACTACATACACTCGTCACTACATGTCAATATTTTTATTTTCCCACTGGCATTTTGATTGTTTTTCAAAACATGTTTTGATACTACTTGCCACCTGAAATCCTGAGAGTACATTCAAAATAAATAAAAAGTATAAATAAATTCACCTAAGGTTATGAAATCAGTTGGAAGGATAGTTAAGGTCTAGATTTAAAGGCTTAACTTCTCCTTTGTTCCAGGACCTGTCCAGAAAGCACCTTTTAGAACATGAAGTCTTTAAGCAAGAAATTACAAGTTGGTGGGTGCAGCGCACCAGCATGGCACATGTATACATATGTAACTTACCTGCACATTGCGCACATGTACCATAAAACCTAAAGTATAATAATAATAATAATAATAATAAAAGAAAAAAAAAAAGGAAAAAAAAAAAAAAAAAAAGAAATTACAAGTTCTCCCAAGGAGGCAGGAGTACAGATGTGCTTGTAAGAGAGTAAGGGATAGAAAGATGAATACCTTTATGATTGCTTTTCTTTTACATTTCAGATTCTCAATATGAACATTTTTGGACCTAGGATTAAAGCAAAGGGTAGCTGTTCCCAAGATAGTGTCGTGTACTGAGTTGGATTAGGATGGGATATTGGAGCTTTCAATATATTAAAAAAAAAATTTGCTTCTAAAGGTGTTCCATTGAAGTTTCTGCAGATATTATTGGGAAGCTCACTCTCCAGAAACCCAGAAGCCCTAACTCCAGAGAGATGGTTGGAATGGAAAACAAAGTTAAGAAATGGTGGGTGGAAAGTTGGCTTTT
The DNA here is from genome assembly GCF_028885625.2 of Pongo pygmaeus. Taxonomy (NCBI): domain Eukaryota; kingdom Metazoa; phylum Chordata; class Mammalia; order Primates; family Hominidae; genus Pongo; species Pongo pygmaeus. The sequence goes on along the minus strand of NC_085930.1, from coordinate 57,205,040 downwards.
CCCCCTACCATACCAGCCAGGAGCAAAGAGAAGACATGCCTTTAATTTAACCCTTTGCTATCCCCGAAAAGGAAAAAGTGCCTTATGTTGGATATTCCTTATACCACAGAAACCCTATTGGCCTGGCTTAAGTTACGGTTTCAAAGCAGAAAATATTAAGAGGGGGAAATTATGTGAGAGAAGACATTACTAATTGGTATGAGAAAGGGGACATAAATTTACCAGAATATGTGATTCCAACCTTCCGAAAATAAACTGAGGAGTTTATGAGATGAAGTAACAAATGGTCTTGCACAGGCTTACTTTCTTAATAGGTAGAAATCAAACTGCGGATACAGGTTCCCCTTCCTGTGGTGCTTGGCTTCTTAACTGCTGTGTGATTGAATCTAACCCATGATTTATATTATCAGCTCTAAGAAGGCCACCTAATTTTAACATCTATCCATTCATAAAGCTGTGAAATTCAATGACTCTACTCCAATCATCAAACTACCAGCTCTATGGATGGTATTTCAGGAAAATGCCAAGTAAGCGTCTAATGGATAGCAATAAAAAACTTCTTGGTTGGGCACGGTGGCTCATGCCTATAATCCTAGCACTTTGGAAGGCTGAGGCAGGCAGATCACCTGAGGTCAGGAGTTCGAGCCCAGCCTGACCAACATGGTGAAACCCTATCTCTACTAAAAATACAAAATTAGCCAGGTGTGGTGGCGCATGCCTGTAATCCCAGCTATTCAGGAGGCTGAGGCAGAAGAATTGCTTGAACCCGAGAGGTGGAGATTGCAGTCAGCCCAGATCGTGCCAATGCACTTCAGCCGGGCAACAGAGCGAGACTCCTTCTCAACAGAACAAAACAAAACAAAACAAACAAACAAACAAAAAAACTTCTCAAGAAAGTAATCTACAGACAGAAAGTAAAATAGAGGGGCTCTGCTTGGCAGTAGGGGATGAGAAGGACTGGAAGGAATACGTCGTGGTGGATGGGAATTTCTTGCATTCTAAAAATGCATGCTGGATGCTCTAATTTCCTTAGGCTACTGCCCTGTCCCTGGGGCAGTGCCCTTGGCCAGGAAGCACTTCTTGGCCCCTCTCCACCTCCCCTCCTGGCCCCCCCGCTACCTCGATGGTGTACTGCTCAAAGATGCGCAGTTGCAGGAAGATGTCCAGCTTGATCTTCCGCTCGTGGAACAGCTCCTCCATCTGCACCTGGGCATCATCAAGCTGCTGCAGGACCGACTCGATGTGGCTGATGGAGCTGCTGTGGGGTGTTTTGTTGTTGGACACAGCCGAGTCCCTGTGGCAGAGTGGGGAGAAAAAAGGGAGGGAGAGGCCTTTCCATGTTAAAAGTGAGAGAAAGAGGGGGATCTTCCTCATCTGAGCAAGGTGGATGTGAATCAGTTGAGTCATTCAATCAACAGACATTTATCAAACTCCTGCTGTGAGCCTGATGCTCTCTGCTTAATGAGTGAACCAAAGCTACGTGCATCCTTTTTGGGTTCACAAGTCTATTTCCAAGACTAGCTGTTCTCCTACTCCTCAAGCAGGATTGTGAAAGAAATAAGATGAAATAATGCATGAGAAAGGACTCTACAAGGCATAAAATATTAGAAAAATGGAATGGTTCCACACATATATGTAGTCTAATATGTATAGTTTCAACACACAGACATATACATCTATCACAATACATACAGACAAACATATTAAAGGCATCTTTTTAAAAAATCTTCCTAGTTTTACTTCACAGACTCTTTGTTAAAACAGATGATGTCATGGTTGCCAAAATTGTAAGCATGCTCTTTATAAAGCTATGCTAAAGTTATGGGCTGGTGTTATTATACTAAACAGGCTCAGGCTATACTTAGGAAAGCATAGGATCTGGAGCCTGCAAACCTGAATTAGGTCTCTGCTCTGATACATTTAGGCTTGTGGCCCTGGGAAATCATCTCTCTGAGCCTCAGCTGCCTTATCTGTCAAGTGGACTTAATAATAGTGGACTTAATAATTTCTGCCCTGTTCACTTCACAGTTTGCTGTTAAATAAGAGTGCACACGAACTAAGACCAGTAACATGTATGGATGATTATTAATCCTGAAAGGACACAAGTGAAGTGTCAAGTGCTGATCAGGAGAGTAAAGGCTAGATCCTAAGAAGCTGGGACAACCAACAAAGGCTGCAAACAGTTTTGATTTGGGGGTTTGAAGAAATGGAGAAACACAGTCAAGTAATTGGAGGGGGTGTAGCCTCCTCTGAGCAGGGAGAGTCTATACAAACGTAGTAGGGAGAGGTGATGCCTTATAGAGGGAAACCGAGAGATAAACAGATTGATTTGCTCAGCAAAATGAGGTGGTGGTAACTATAACGGGAAAATGATGGAGGCTAAGAAGTTTAGATTCCATAGGGCCTTGAGTAAGCTAGAGCCCTAAAACTTGAAATAAACTGGCACATTCATTATTTTGTGACTTCTTAGCTTCTCATACAATTTAAGGAGTCAAAGGACAAGGGGAAAATCATTTACTTCCAATCATCTCATCAGCAGGCTTTCTGAAAGCCATGTTCTTTTAGCCTGTGTTTGTCTCAGAAGCAATGGTATCTGAGCTCATTCTGTTTCTGAAGATGGCATAAGGCTAATTTGTCAAGTGCCCTTCTGTCTACCATTCACAGGGCTCCCTATTCCTGCCTCCTCACCCTGGCCTCTTTGTTGTGATACAGGCACAGTTTCTACTCCCATAACTGCACGGACATCCCTAGGCATGAAAATAACATGAGATGTACTCAGTGCTATCTGTTATCTATTTGTTGAGGGCTTTGCTGCTGGGAGGATGTGATTATTCTTTTGGACTGCTCCTCTCAGTCTTTCTCCATCACAAATTTTCCAGAAGGAAGAGAATGATTTTGGACCATTTTATGCGGCACTATGTCAGTGTCACACTCACTAGGAATCACAGAGATGATGCAAAAGCTCCCTTAGGTGCTCTAGTGACAAGTGTCAGAAAAATCAGGAAGACCTAGGAAAGATGTTTCTGGCACATGTGAGGCATCCTGTCAATGTCCACTAAGCAACATTTACTTCTTTTTCTCTTTGACTTGCCTTCATGTCAGGGAGGGGAGCCTAGGCTAGAGTCAGGTTACTGGCACAATGAACGGTCGCCAGTGGCTCTTGGTCCTATGCCTACGGTACTCTCTGAAACCCATGGAATTTAATCTTGCAGAGCAGGCATCACCCACATTGTTGCCTTTGCCATCATCAAGTAGCCTTATGCCTTAGGTATTGTGCAGGTTTACAGTTGTTAAGAACAAGTGGCATCTCCACAGGCCTAGACCCACAGAAAGTGAAGCCAGCCAAGCCTGTGAAAAGTATTTGAATAGATAACACAAAGCCATCACAAAATTCTTGAGCTGCCAGAGCTCCTAGAGTGAACCCCTTAATTACACAGACGAAGCAGCTGAGGCCCAGAGAGGTTAAATGACTGTCCACTATTTGGAATTCTCTTCAGAAGCAAATGACAGTGGAGTTTCCTGGGGAGGCAGACAAAGCTGTCATGTATTATATATTCATGAAGATAATTAGGGGAAGAAGGAAAAGAGGCTGTCTTGTTAGCATGCAATAGGAGGATTTGGAGCATCTCGTGTGCATGTTTAGAATAGAAATTATTAATTTCCAACAGAAAAACATGCCAGGGCCTTCTAAAGGTAATTTATCATTGTTTATTTAATTGGACAACTGGTATGGGTGAAAAAAACCCTCTCCAATTGACGTAATTCCCTTAGGCCCTAGGGATGGCCTGGGACTTGCTGATGAGATTATTTCTGTCCAGAGCTGGCAGAGGTCCCAGCACTCAGTGATTTTGGGATAGGAACAAGTCCCTGTGGGCAAGCATCATTAGCACCATCAAGTCCTATTTATACAGCACCTGGGCATGGGGTTGGTTGCTGAGGGCTTGCTTAAGGCCTCATGACACTTTATCTAAGGAGCCAGGGTCCTTGACAGGGGCAGAAAACTAGATATTGATGCCAATAGAAAAAGGAGGCAATGGCCTGGGTAATTCTAAACAAATGAAAAATTTTAGACAGGATTTGTCTTCTTAGTTATGTTTGTTTAGGTTGATGCAGAAGGAGTTTTATTTTCTGGGCAGCAAGGAATGGTAAAAGGTCATAATTGGGTAACAGGGAACTGGTAGGACACCACCACACTTTTTTTATGTCTTCATGGGTCCACAGTCAAACGTCAGCAAAATGATCTGATTTTGCTGACTGGGGCACTGGAGGTCAGAGTTCAGCCTAAGACCAGATGTCAACACTATATTCCATAATGTCTATTTCTCTGCATGAGCAAATATGCCCTAATTCTTAATTATTTTTTACTTTTGTGTTTTTTTTGTCTTTTGTTAATTTTTGTTGTATTTATGTTACTTACTGATGGCTGAATAACATCCTGAATGATAAATAATTCTTTGAAACATTAAAGCTTTTCCATTTACTATTTCATTCTAGGTTCAAGTTGAGTATGGTGCAGGCATTTTTACATCTTACAGATAAAGAAACCGAAGCTCACACAAGACCACAAAGCAAGATTTTGCTGAGTCAAGACTGGGACAGGACTTATCTCACGTCTAGCCCGAGGCATTTCCCACTGGAAAGCTCTGCCCATGCTGACCTGGCCTCGCTGGGCTCCCCGAGGGAGGGAGGCGCTGACCTGAGCTGCTGGATAAGGTCTTCGCCTTCCTTGATGACATTGAGTGTGGCATCTAGAGTGGCAGTCTGCTGCTGCTGGAACTGTTTGATCAGTTCCTGGACTGCATCCACAGAGTCTGCACAGACATCCTCCAACATCTCCTTCTGAAGGTCTTCCATCCATGTCCACAACTGTAGAGAGAGAGCAGATTCCACTCAGAGAAGATGGGAGAGGCCAGGGCTGGGGTGAGGGCAAGGAAGCTAGACTGGAATCACCCAACTTACTCTCAACCAGTCAGTGCCATTCTCATCAGCACAACTATGGGTCAGTTTGTGTTTTTACATTTATATTCATCACCAGTCTTTGCTAAGTTTACTCCATTGGTGTTGACAGTCTCTAAAGACAGGAATCACCCCTGGCTTAACTTCCCTGTGGTCAGGGAAACCTATAGGTATGATCTTAGAGCAAGGAGATCAGTCATCTTTGAGACACCACTAGGAAGAACAGGAGACTAGAATGAACAAATATTATTTCATCTTTCAGAAAGGAGGAAAGGGAGCATGTACTCTGTGCACATTGATTCCTAGAAATGTATCACGATATTGCAAATACACAAAGAATGTGGTGGTCAATAAGAACTAAATGCACATTAACCGAACATAACCTGTACCTATTCCATACTATTTTGTTCTTTTTAAAATTGCTAAATTGGTTAGAAAGTTGAATGCTAAAGATGTGGCTTATCTTAATTTCAATAAATATACGAGACATTTTCCCGTAATATTCAAGTTGATAAAATGCAACTAGGTATTACTGGCCAGACAACTTTAAAAGAGCAAAGTATAGTGTTTTGAACAAAATATAAGCACTGGAAATGATGAGGAGTTAAAACTGAATTACTGAAAAATCATTTATTGATAGCTTTTCCTCATCATACTGAATACAGGTCTCCAGTGGCCTGCCAGAGAGCTCACTTTTGACTACTTTGAGAATTTTCATAAATGAGAGAGGGGAAGATGAGTCTGGTGTTTGCTTTGAAACCAGGAGTCTTCACCTGACTAGCAGGAAAGATAAGCTCAGGGCTCTACTAGGAAAAAAGCCAGTAGAGAGAGAAAATTGATAGATGGAGTCAGAAGATGCAGATTTTGGCTTCTGTTCCTCCGGTTACTCATGGTGCCTTTGCACAAATCACTATACCCTTCCATCTCCATGACATCATGTGTAAAGTAGGTTGGGGAAAGCACAAAATAAACTGGTTAGTTTCCATCTGGTTCTAACATCTTAAAGTCTTCCCTGTTAAAAACATAGGTAAATGTCTACCTCAAGAATATTATTTCATCGAGTTGGTTCTCAGTATGGTAAATTACAGTATGGCCTTTTCAATAAGGGAAGATTAAAAAAATATAGAGAGACAAAAATAGTCTTCAAGATTTTGGACAAGTTATTCTTTGTTCCTTAGATAGAGAAGCTCTAGATGTGGCAGAAGAGGTTAACAGGAAGATTAATAAGCTTTGGAGGCCATGAATAAGAAAGTGTAAAGAATGTCCTTTTTGTACAGGTAAGTAACCTCCTGAGCCTTAGTTTCCTTATCTACAAAATAGGAAGAATAAGATTTGCCCTGCTCACTTCAAAGACTGTGAGGACTGAACTATTTCCTCATTATTAATGCTTTAGATAAACTTATAGCACTATTAATAAGCCTACAGTATTATGCTGATTGCTATAGGGAATGCAAATTATTATTCAGCATCCCTCACATTTATCAGCTTGCAAATCTGGTTGTAATTAGTTCAGTTTATTTCCTTTTCAAATAAAACACCAAACACGTTTTCCAGACCATATAAGCTGGGATACATGTTGCTGTGTGAATATGCTAATTTCAAATCAGCATAAAACCAGGAAGTATAGGATATTGATAATGATAGCTTAATGTCACTTCATATTTTCTGGCTGTAGTTTTTTCTAGAGAGAAAACACATTTTCTAAGTGTATATAAGTCTTTAGGGAAGAGATGATGGATTCTCTGAAAAAATATTGTACAGAGAGGCAGAGTTTCAGGGGCCAGGCACAGTGGTTCACACCTGCAATCCCAACACTTTGGGAGGCTACAGTGGGCACATCACCTGAGGTCACGAATTCGAGACCAGTCTGGCCAACATGGCGAAAACCCGTCTCTGCTAAAAATACAAAAATTATCCAGGCATGGTGGCAGGTACCTGTAACCCCAGCTACTCAGGAAGCTGAGGCAGTGGAATTGCTTGAACCCAGGAGGCAGAGGTTGTAGTGAGCCGAGACTGTGCCACTGCACTCCAGCCTGGGGAACAGAGCAAGACTCTGTCTCCAAAAAAAAAAAGTTTCAAATCCTAGTTCTGCCACATATTAGCTATATAATCTTGGGTAAGTTACCTATTCTCTCTGCACCTTGGCTTTCTTTATCAGTAAAATGGGGATAATAACAGTGCTTTCCTCCCAGAGAGTTGTGATAAAGATTACAAATAAGTTGATACATGTGTGTATACACAAATATATTATCTTACTTATCAACAGTGTCTGACATATAGTCAATACTGTATCAGTGCTACATATTATTACATTTAAAAGATATTTTTAGCTTAGACAACATGGTAAGACCCAGCATCTATAAAAAATTTTTTTTTTAAAACACAAAGATTAGCTGGGCATGTTGGCACATGCCTGTAGCCCCAGCTACTTGGGAAGCTGAGGCGGGAGGATTGCTTGTTCCCAGCAGGTCAAGACTGCAGTGAGCTGTGATTGTGCCACGGCACTCCACCTGGGTGACAGAGCAAGACTCTGTCTCAAAAAAAAAAAAAAAAAAAAGATATTTTTGCTGCAAGCCATCTCCAGTTCCCACTACAGGGCAGAGGGAAAGTTTGAAGTACTCCTTCATTTTGGAGTTTGTATAAGATCAACACTGAATTTGGTCCTTCAAGATACTATATTGGGCTGGGCCTCTCTATTCTGTTTTTGCCACTTTGTCTCAGGATAACCGAGGAAAGCCTAGAAACTAAAAAGTCTTGATAGTTCTAAAAGAAAAAAAGATGTAAACAGAGAGAGGTGAAATTGTGGACACGCTGCACACAGTCACTGCCTGGTGGCAGCAAACTTAAATTGCAAGTTCATAATTTTAAATAAGCACCTCTGAGGTTTAGCACCACAAGGTAGATAGAAATAAAAGTTGGTGCTGCTAAACCATGAGTAGAGTCAATATCCCATTTATTAGGCTGTAATTTTTCTAGCTCTCTCAATGTCCCAAAGGTTTCCTCTATGTATGTCCCTCTGATTTAGCGCTGAAGAATATGCTTTGAAAAGAGTCCAAATTAGAGAGACACTTCTGCTACTACTTCACTGATTATTAAGCAGTCAGTGACATCCAGCCAGAACGATCTTTTCTGCCAAGCTACTACAAGCCAATGTCTGCTGGAACTAATTAGGTAAAATCATGGAGTGAGTGAGGTAGCTTGGCAGCAGCAACCACGTGTGTTTTTTTCCCCACTGTCTTCCACGTTGGTTTCTCTCCCTTGTGTGATCTTCTTTACTTTCTGCTTATCTAAGGTTTAACATTATAGCACTGTACCTTCTCCATCAACCCACCCCCCACCCAGAAAAAAAAATCCCATGTTTCAGCCATTTCCAGACCCTCTCTTTTTGATCAAAATATATGTATACTATGACCCTTCTTTTAGGGTCCTGCTCACTTCTCGGCAATGGTTGCTTGCTCTGCTCCACGCTGATGCATACATGTAGATGATTTTGTGCATTCTTTCTTACAGAAACACATGGAGTTGTGGTCAAAAATATCTACATCCAAAAGAATGGGTCCAATTTGAGAATTTCTAGAACCTTGATAGGGGAACAGTTAAAGGAGCCTTTCCATGCCCTACATAAGATTAGCTCTAATAGGGAAGCAGTGAGTTCAGCTAGGACCAGCCCACAGACCCTCTCCTGCTTGCATAGTGGGGCAGCCTGAGAAAGCGGCAACTGAAAAAGACAGGAAGGAAGGAGACAAGAGAGGAAGAACCTAGGAGGTTTGTAAGAAAAATAACAAGGCTTACAGATGACTGGTTAAGGAGAGAGGTCATTTTATTTCATCACTTTCTCCTGCTGATTGGCTGTTCCATTTGCACAGCTTGGGCAACCATTGTGCTGACAACAATTGATTAACAATAATGATATCAACAATCCTTAACGATGTTGAAAGGCACACCATATCCACATGGTGAACCTCCTCTTCCCTCATTTTGAAAAGATAATTTTTCCTGGACATCAATCACCAGCTTGTTTCTTAAATAAACAGTACAACAGTACAGCAAGTAAAATAGAGGATAAGGCTATTTTTGTTCTTAAAGCCATCATCTCTCTTGAAGACCAATTTAGTTTTGATTCCAGAGTTGGCGGATAGAGGAACATGTGTATATGGGAGTGTCTGTGGTGTGTTTGTACCTATTTGAGTAGGAAATGGTGTGGCAGAATGATTCCACAAGGTGAAACAAATATAAGTGGGTATTTAATTAAGCTGTCTAATAAAGAGCAGAGGTTGGTTACTTTGGCCATGTTCCTTATTTAACTTGACTGATATTTATACTACAAAAATATCTAAAAATGGATATTTTGAAAGCCCAGTGACTACAGCATTTCCATGGAAACACAGCAAGGAAAGAGAATTCTGTGATGACAATTGCTGCAGGGCAGGTGCTACAAATGCCATGTTCCTGGACAAAAAGAATGAGGACTTGGGTCAATGCATCTCCCAAACTTGCTCTAGTTCTCCAGACCAGAAAACAAAGCTGGCTGCCCTCTTGGGCCCAGGCAAAAAGAATGTATTTAAGTTCAGCACGATTTGTACTAGTAGTGGAGGCTCTGGATGTACAAGAAAGTCCCAAGTACATGTTTGTTGCCTTTCTTTTTTAAGTAACTCTTCTTTATAGGTAGGGATGAATAGTTTTGCTTTTGAAAAATAACATTTATTGGATTGTTCCTGATTCTAAATTTAAAATATCATTGAAGAAATCTTGCAAAACAAAAAAAAGCCAAAAAATTAAATCTCCCATATCAATCTCAAATTCTTGGTATATTTACTTCTGGTCCTTATTCTATATGTGTTATTGAAATTGTGTTGTACTGGATATACAGTTTTTATATATTATACCACAAGCTCTTCCTCATGTCATTAATAATCTTCGGCAATGTGATTTAGAATGACTGTGTAATATTTTACTATATAAATGCACTACGATTTGTTTAACGAAATCACCCAATGTGAAACATTTAGATGGTCTCTAATTATTCAAGATTATGACTAACACTGTGATGAAACAGTTAGACATTTTTAACCCTCTCAGCTCCTACAATAAATAAAGAATTCACGAGGCCAATAGGATTAAGCAGACTTGAATTTGTAGAAGAAATGAACCTGGAGGTTATCTTTTTATATCTTCCTCTTGTTTCTTCTCTGATCCTCATTAGAGTAACTCTTTTGATATGGAAAGTTGGCAAAAGTAAAATTATGAATTTTAGCCTGCGGAGTCCTAGGAAGTCTAGGTTAAATCATTTATGAAGGTGGATATTCACTTCCCACTTAGAAATCTCCTACAAAAGGGGCTTTCATTCCCTGAAAATTATAGACTATGATGATATTCTTTTACAAATTGGCACCAAGGCAAAAACTCTGCAAATTATTATAGGAAGGAAGAAATGGAGGAAGGAAAGGAAGAAGGAGGAAGATAGCCATAATGAGGCAGAAATGATTTATAACAGTATTTATCAGCAGTACCGAAGGCCACTTTAGCAAAGTTGAGCAGATTTTCCTTCTTCACTCTATTCACGGTAAGAGGGAAAAGCAACCACGGCAACTCAAAATTCCCTAACAGACTACTAATCCTGTCTTGAATAAAAAGCCAGAACTTTGCCTATAGAGTCAAGAGGAAGGAGTCAAGAGTTAATGAACTCAGGATCAAATAGGACCCATACTTAGTGATGTTTAAGAGGTGATGAGTCTTGAGAGGTATTAAACAGAGTACGGAAAAATCAAACCACAGGAGTTCTTCCATGAGACCATTCAAGGATGCTCATTTCTGTCCCCCTAATAATCCATTTCTGCCTGCTATATATAGGTCCTAAAGGAAAGCTCCCATCAGCAAGTTAGATTCCCCACCCAGCCTCTCTTATTTACAATATCTGGAGAGCTCAAGTCAAAGAACTGCAATAGATTAAAATGTGATTAAAGGGACTCTTCCCTCATTTTTCTTCTTCTTTTTCTTTTACTTTTCTTAGGAAAGACTGGCTTCCCATTGTCAAGTAAACCCATTTATTCAATATTTATTCAGCACCTCTATGTATCAGACACAGTAGTATCTCTATCTACACATCTAATGCCATATGTGTACTACACATATTGGCACTCCCAATTTAGTGAAGGAGAGAATCACAGCTCAGTGTGAGGTATATACAGTGCTCTGCTCTTGTCTGGGTGAAAGTTGGAAGCACCCACGAAGAAGTTCAAGAAAAAAAAAATGATGTTTAAGTTGAGTCTTTAAGTTCCTAATTTATTAAGCCTACTTTAAAGAAACACTCAGAAAAATTTGGGAGGAAGTTTCCTACTAGGAAAAAAAAATGAGTGTTGTAATAGTCATCCTCATAATTATTACAAAGCAACAGAGATTAAGAGTAATTCTCCCAAAGGCACAAGGCATAAAAAATATAGATCTGGAAATCAGACCTACCTGGCATCCAAGATCTTGCTGTACTTAGTGTGTGGGAACATTTGCATGTGTGTACACATATATGTGCATGTGTACACATATACATGTACATATACATGTATGTGCATGTATACATGCACACACCTTATTTTCTACCCTGCCTTGCAAATCACTTAAAGGGGACCTCATACAGACTGGTTTGGATGGGAAGGTGACCAAGAGGGAACATGCAGATACAAAGTCCCACTGCATGTCCCCTGGAACAGCTCCTCTGTGACAGCCACTCAAAATGTTGCTTTTCTGTCCATCCTGAAAAAAAAAATAAAATCTGTATGATCAGAGAGTTGTAGATGTCTTGAATAGAATGAGCCTCATAATCATAAAACCCTTTGTATCCAGGCAGGGCTGCTCTAAATTTCTCTCGTATTTTGGGACTGAGGAGAAAGAGACTATGCAATTTCCTGATAGCCTCCTGTTTGAATGAATTCTCTGATGGAAAAAAAAATTCATTCAAGTCTCTGTTTACTAGCCTTTATATAAAAGTCTTTGTGGCAAAGGAGAAAAAAGCACGGCCTTTAGAGTCAGAAAGACCTGGGGTCAATTTCTGTACTTACAACAACCTAGCTATAAAACCATGGGCAAATTATTAATTTTTCTGAACTTTGGTTTTCCCATTTGTAAAACTGGAATTTTAAAAAATGAGAATTATCATGGCTACGAACTAGACAGCTAGATAGCCTAGCACATAGTTTGTGCTAAATAAATTTCAGTTCTTTCTCTTTCTTCACCTGCCCCCTGTATCACACCACTCCTTCTAGTAGTATTTCACACGAATGTGACTCTATAGCTGAGTTCCAGTGAGGAAACAAGTCTCAGGTTCAAACAGGACCAAGCTTAGCAAGATTTGAGAGAGATCCGGGAAAACAATAACTCCCTGACTATTCCTGTCTCCCACACCCCCAATCCTGGCAACACTGTGTATTTCTCAGCCAAGATCTGTCCTACCCATTAAGCCCCTGATTTGGGGTTTAGAAATGCAAAAAAGAAAAATAAAAGTAAGGAGAAGGAAGAACAGAGGAGAGGAGATAGAAAAGGAAAAAAACAAGAGTGTAGGTAATAGGAAGACAGGTAAAATATCTGCTGTACTACTGAGAAAGTCTGTAACCTTAGAAAAGTTATCTTCTGAGGCTTAGTCTCCTTATTTAAAAATGTGTTTAATAAAATCTATATCATAAGATTATCATGAAGGTTACATGAGATGGTATATGTGTCTGGCAAGTAATAAGTGTCCAATTAAAAAACTCATGTAATATATTTTGAGTGCTTACAATAAACCAAATCTTAGGCTTGGTAAATCACCTATACTACTTCAGCTTAATTATTATTATTATTTATTATCATTACCAATAGCAAATAAAGAAGAAGAGAAGAAGAATGGAATCTTGGATTCACATTAGAACCATAAGGGGCCTTAGGGCCAAGTCCAACTGCATAATTTTATAGATAAGGAAAGCCAAGGCCAGGGACATAGTGACTTGCACAAGCTCATATGGTTCTTTAGCAGCAGAATCTGGTCTAGAATCCCAGCCTACTAGCTCTGTGTATAGAAGGTTGGAGATGTAGCTAGAGGAAGCCCTGGAAGCCATGGTCACTCTTTTGGGAGTGGCAGTTCCATGGAAACTGACTCTGGTCCACCACTTCTCCATGCAGCAAGCACCGCCACGGCCCTCATGAGGAACATGACTCCTCTTCATTCGTACTCCATTCCATCACCTACAGGCTCATAATTAAAAGGGAATACACATGCCTTTGGTTTCTGAGACTTTCATTAAGAACTGGGTGAGCCACTATCAAGCAGAGAACCAGGCAGGAAACCCTGGATTAATGCTAATCCCCTTGTTTTATAGACACTCATCAGAGAGTGGCTGCAGGTCCCGCAGAGAGGAAGCAAATCCAGCTTCAGGGAGCTTGCCAGCCCTTCATCTGCCTGGGGAATCTCAGTTTAGAGAACACTATCTTTTCATGTTTTTCTCTGACAGGCACTGCAATGGTTTGCATTCATTCCCTCGGTGTCAGAAAAGGCTGTGAAGCAGTAACAACCAAGATTCTTAATGCATTCCCAATATTAAAATTCAACTTAATTAAGTAGGGCTAATTTTTTTTTTCCTGAGCAGCAAACAAACTTTAATTAATACTCTATTAAAGGGAATTCCTCGGGGGGGGGGGGGGACACAAGCATGCATACACCTAATGAGTTCATCTGCCAAGGGTGTTATTACAGATGATGCTAAATGTGCCTCCTTACTGGCCACTTATTCAATTTCAGCATGTCCCATGTTAATCAGAAATGAAAAGCAATCATAGGTTTGCAACCATCCTCCTCTCTATGGTGCCCCTCTGCTCTTGCAGCAGCTTAACATAATCTATCCTTCCTTCTCCTTTCTCCACTTAGTGAATTATTCAGGCTGGGCTTCAAGCCCAGCCAGCTTCCTTGGTGGAGGGCATCTCAGTCCCCCTTCTTTCAATGCCTGTCACTCCACATTCAGGCACAGTGAGGACCAACTTTAATATCACCCTGCCACAGACCTCATTAAGAAGATTAAATCCCCTGTTAAAAAAAAAAATAAAAACACAGAAAAAACACATCTGTAAACTCTACATGTTCCTTGCTGGTAGCAAAGATACCTGATCAAAGTTCCGTGGGACTCTCATTTCTGACAGGAAACAGCAACCAAGAGAAATTGGGTGTGCAGTGGGAAGAGAGTCTGTGATCCTCTTACATTTCTTCTTGCAGTGACTATTGCTATATCAGGGATTCCCACATTTCTCCAGCTGCAGATTGCATGCTCTAGTAGATGCCCCCAAAACCACCTGTCTCCATGACCCCCTTTCCTCACTAGATATTATAGGAGGAAAGTTTGCCCCATTCTGAGAGACCTAAATGCAGGCTATCAGGAACGAATTGTTAATACTACCAAAGTTAGGAAGTTAGTAACCCCCAGACTACCCAAGATCTTGGTCAGACCCTCAGGGCCATTTTACTAGGAAGCCGACCTGACCCTGGCAGGACAGAATGCCCTCTCTCCACTAGCTCCCCTTACCTCTTTGGTGTGTGTGTGGAAGGAGACAGACATGTCCAGGAGAAGCTTCCGCTGCTCCACCCTGCGCACGAAGTCTTGGATGCGCACCTCCAGGTGTCGAGCTGCCTTGTAGATCTCCTCGGGGTCACATTCCCCCGTCTGAGCCAACTGCTCCGCTGCTTCTAGGAGCTTGTCCGCATTGGTGTACGTATTCTGCCAGCAACAACAGTGAGGCAAAGTCAAGTTGCAGTCGCGCCTTCCAGCAGCCCACCCTGGGGCTCCCCGGAGCTGAAGCGGAGGGGCGTGGGCGCTGAGCCGACAGCTCCCTGATCTGGCACCGAGGCGCGGCGCGCGGAGCTGGCACACCGCCTCTCAGCAAGCTAGCAGCCTGCAGGCGGGCACCAGCTAGGTGCCTCATCCACCCCTGGGATTTCTCAGAGGTGCAGTGTCCCTGGAAAGAAGTGGGGAGAGCGTAGAGAACCTCCATATCCCAGCTGCTCCCTATCCCCTACCTTCAAGAAAACCCATCACTGCCCTCACATCTCAGGCTGTAACTGCCAGGATCAGAAATAGCACACCCACAAAGACGGTCTGTATTTCTGTGTGAGAACACCAGAAAAACACTAACTGGGAGACTCGCTTTGCTTTTCTCCTCAAGTTCCCTGTAACTACTGGTGTTTATCTTTTTGGAACAGAGCTATTTCTTTGGAGGGGAAGAGATCAGCAACTCCAGGGAGCTGACAGAAGGCAGCGGCCACAGCCAGAGGGAGGAGATGCAGGCTACTCCCTGCGGGCCCAGGGAATGTTTGCAGGAAGGTTGGGGAGGAGTCTGGTGATTTTGTTTATCATAAGCTACTGCATGCACACACACGCACACACAGTCATCCAACTTCCTATCTGTACACACCATGGTATTCTCCAGAGCATTTTAAAAGGTAACCAACTTGTAATTATTATTCATCAGGATGGGAGCAACTGCCTTTAGAATAGTTACTACATTATTTGCCGCAGATACAGCTTTTCCTCAGCAGGCTTCTCCTTTTGAAAGTCTCCTGATATGTCCTGACTTAGAGCTGGTGACTCAGGTGTACATATATTTCTTAGTATCCCTCGAGTTGGCACAAAACTCTAGATTGGCGAACAAGCAGAGCAGTCAGTATCAAACACAAAGTGAGT
The DNA here is from genome assembly GCF_028885625.2 of Pongo pygmaeus. Classification (NCBI taxonomy): domain Eukaryota; kingdom Metazoa; phylum Chordata; class Mammalia; order Primates; family Hominidae; genus Pongo; species Pongo pygmaeus. The sequence continues at coordinate 57,189,390 of NC_085930.1, read as the reverse complement.
GGAGAATTGAAATGGATTCATGAGCAATGACTCTCTAGTGCTTTGTTTTGCTTATGGAGACAGGGTCTCCGTGTCTGTAAGGAGTGTTTTGGGCTCACTTGAAGACCTGGGTGCTATGGACTGAACTGTGCCCCCCACTCAAATTCACATGTTGAACTCCTAATCCCCAATATCTCAGAATGTGACCTTCCTTGGAAACAGGATAATTGTAGACGTAATTAGTTACATTAAGTTTAAATCATACTATAGTAGGATAGATCCCTAATCCAATATGACTGGTGTCCTTATTTTAAAAAAAATGCCATGTGAAGAGACAGACATGCACACAGGGAGAATGCTATGTGAAGATGAACGAAGAAACTGGGAGATGTATCTACAAGGCTAAGAATGCTAAAGACTGCCAGAAAACTACCAAAAGTTGAGAAAAAGGCACAGGGTAGATTTCTCCCTCATATTCCTCAGAAAGAACTAGCTCTGCTGACACTTTGATCTCAAATGTCTAGCTTCCAGAACTGTGAGAAAACAAATTGTTGTTATCTAAGTCACAGTCTCGTGGTGCTTTGTTACGACAGCCCCAGAAAACTGAGACTCTAGGGTTGAAACTTTCAGAGGCTGTGGAGCCAGCCTCTTGATTGTACTGGCATAGGACCTGGGGAAGATGGGCAGGCAAACGCTTGTCTTGGCTTCTAGGAATTTGGAGAGAGGCCTCAGGGGATCCATAAGGAATGCTGCTTAAAAAGCAACTTCCCAAGGTAAACATCGTTCCAATGCTGGTGAGACCGGGTTGAAAAAGAGAAAAAGTCATTTACATTTTCCCAATGCTTCCAAGACAGGGTTGAAAAAGAGGAAAAATCACTTGGCCCCAACTGGGAAATTCATGGAAAAACAGCAGCTTCATATGAGGAAAGGAGTTTTGCCACTGGGTTAAAGCAGGGTATGTCAATTCTGGAAAGCAGATGAAGGAAGTCATCTACTCATGAGACACATGCAGGGAGACAAGAGGAATGACAGGCAAGGGTAGACCTCTAGGGCTGTGGGTCAGGTTAAAGAAAGCTCTTATGGAATTGCCCACAATTTCTAGTCTATATGCCCACAGCTGATGGGAGAGAGGTATTTTAGGAATCCCTCAAATTGTCCACCTTTAATCCTAAAGAGTCTCAGGATTCCCCCTCAATGAACCCTAGAGATTGTAATTTTATATTCTGTAGACAATAAATAAAAATTTGTGGCAAAGTCAAAGTGAGCTTGCTTGCAAATTAAGTTTGGGACCAATAAGAGATAAATAAAAAGCCAAACTGAAGTGTCCACCACACGTAAGGTGATCAATTTGTCCCAGGATTTTCCTGGTTTTAGCATAGAAATTCCTGTGTCCCAGAAATCCCCTCAGTCCTGGGAAAATTGGGATGGCTGATCACTATAATACATACCCAATATTGTAAGCACCCCAAAAGTACAGATAAATATATAATGTATTTTGTCTCAAAGAAGAATTAAAATCATTCTTGAGAGAAATAACATGACAATACATAAGATGGGGCAGGCAGCAAACTAATAGATAATTAGGGGTTAAAATTTCTTGATATGATATAGATGCTGAAGAAAAGGAGTAAAAACTGAGAATAATAGTAGCTAATAATTATTAAATATTTCACACATGAAAAGGATTGTTCTAAAGGATTTTATGCATGCTATCTCCTTTAATCCTCACAATAACCCTATGAAGTTGATGCAGCCATCATACCCATTTTACAGATGAAGAAACTGAGGTACAAAGAATTTCGGGCCAAAGTCACATGACCAGTAAGTGGCAGAACAAGGATTAAAACCCTGTTGGCAGGCTTCAGAGCCCAAGCAACAACCCATTAAATTACCCTGCCCTATAAGAATATAGGCAGGAGCCTGAGGATGGGTAGGATTTAGCAGAGAAGGAGAAGGGCTTCTCATAGCCAAGCCTGTCTTCTTTCTGCACCCAGGATACTCTATATTTAGCCCACCCCACAGCCATCATCATACTTTATAGTAACAGTGTGTCTCCATGGTATCTCCCTACTGGTCTGTGAGCTCCTTAAAGGCAGGTTCCATGTCTTATTCATCCTTGGTTCCCCCATGCCAAGCACTGTGGCTGGCATGCAATAGGCATTTACTAAATGTTTGTTGAATAAACAAGACACAAATGAGTAGGCCTGTTTGAATAAATTGAGTCAACCTGACTAAAATTGGAGAGTGGCAAAAAATCAGATGGATAAGTCAGTGAAGAGCTATAAGATACATTTTATAGAGAGAATGGAACAATAAAGACAGGTGGGAAGGCAATGGGGTCAGTGTTAAAGCTGGGCTCTCAGCTTTGTCTCTGCCCAGCTCTCTTCCCCATTACTAGTAGAAAAGAGCTTCTAAAATTCAGACCCAATCGCAACTGTCTTCTACTTAAAACTGTTCAGTGGCTTCCCACTGCCTTTGGGGTAAAATGTCTTGACACAGTGTGCAATGCCCTTCTTCACCTGACACTTTTTCCCTTGAGCTTCAACCCACATCACTTCCCTACAAACAGCCTATGAAGTAAATTACTTGCATCCCCCGAAACTCACTGCACTGAATCTTGCCTCTGTGCCTTTGCACATATTCTTCTTCAGCCTGAGGTGCCCTTCCCTTCACTCTTCAACTTGACCAACTCTTATTCACTCTTTAAGACCCAGCAAGGGCATTGCTTCTTCCAGGAAGTCCACCCTAATATCCTCTTCTCTCCCAAGGCTAGCTTATGTGCCCTCCTCTGGACTCCTAGATTGATCTATACCAACCCTCTCCATGGTACCTGCTACTTTCTAGTGCAAATGTTTGTCTTTCTCATCTGCTTAGGGGCAGATAATGTCTTTTATCTCTTTCCGTTAGTGTCTGGCAGCTAGTAAGTGCTCCATCAATATTTAGTAAATGAATGAATGAATTAAAGACGATATCAACCTCCACCAATGTTAATATTCAACCCTCACTCCTCATCAACTACCTGATACAAGACCTTACCTGCTAGAATTCATGTTCAATGTTCAATTTTATTTGGTATATCCTACCTCTTGGCACAGCCTTGAAATAGAAATGTGTATAGAAAATATCAACTAAAGTATTACCAAAGCAATACTTTGACTCTTGTCATACCCCCAAATTGGGGCAAGGATCACAACAGGTTTCTGCTCACTTTCTGACCAAATCAACAACAGCTTTTGACTCAAAGCCAGAGTCTGACCTTGCTCTGAACATACTTCCTAGGCATTCTTTGGTTTCCTAGTCTCCTAGTCTCTGCCTTGGACTTGACCCCTTATTGACATTTCCCAACAGATATTCCAAAAATGGGTTATGAGTGCTGGTATATAGATCCCTCAGCTGTTGGAGCTTTCAGGTAGGACCTGTGGTAGACAGAGCCCCTGATTCAGAGACATGGGCCACACCGATGGCTGCAGTTCTTGTTCTTCCCTCTCCAACACCCCATGACTGTGTCAACCAGGTATGATGCCCTAAATAATTCAGCCCTTAAGTCTAACTTCAAACGCTCTGCTGAAGCCTTGGCCCATTACTTTTAAATTTTCTCGCCAGGGAAGAAACAGAACATTCTAAGATAATTTGTCTCTAACAGGAATTCCAGCAATATAGGTTTGTTTTCAGATTCCCTGGGCTGAGACAGAGAAGCAGGAAGCAGGCTTTTTAAAGGCAAGGGGTGGGAGAGACGGTGAATAAAAACACTCTAGAATCAACTTCCTTGGTAATATGAAGTGAGAATCTTGGCTCTATGCCTGGGAATGAGGAGGATGAGGCCTGAAAGTCACCCTTACTATTCAAAAGAGGCAATGTAGATTGAAGAATGAGACTACCAGAGGACCAGGAGAAAATCCCCCTCACAGTGGTTATTTTTTTTCAGGCCAGCATGGCTGAAACCAATATGTAATGATATGAAAGGAAAAAAAATATGTAAGCATTAAAAACAAAGGAGACACAAAAGCATAGGCATTGCAGAGGTCAGCAATCAAGATAACACCCAAAACCTTACATTTGAATAGTACTTTACAGCTGACAAATCTCTTTCACTTTCCTTCTTTACCCTCTCTGGGGCAGACCTGCAAAGAATCCATGTGTGAGGAAACTACCTGAGGCTAGAGAAAGAACCATCTGAAAGAATTAGAGATAACAGTGCCTAGCACTCATATAGTTAGAAATAGCACCTGCTCCCACCAGTCAGCCTGGAAAACCTCATGATTCATGGGATGTTGGATGGAGTACCCAGAAGGGTCAGAAGGGTAAATAAGTAGACTTAGAATGAGAACTGCTCTGGTCCTGCCTAGTACATTTTAAGAGAATGACCTGAACAGATCAATTTTTTTTCCATGTAACTTTATTGTGTCTCAGAATAAAGCTTAAGAATATTTATAGGAATATAGAAATATCCACAACTGACAAGGTAAAACTCACGATGTCTGGTATCTGGTAAAAAATTACCAGGCATGCACATAATCAGGAAAATCTCACCTATGAGAAGAAGAAAAATCAGTCAATGAAAACTGACCCAGAACTGAAATAGATGTTAAGATTAGCAGACAAGTATTTTAAAATGGTTATTATAATTGTATTCCATATGTTCAGATAGTTAAGAAATAAAAAAATTTAAAAAAACCCTTGTATTTCTAAGATGAAAAACATTAGACTGTATTAACAGTAGGTTAGGCTTTGCAGAAGATAAAATGACTGAACTTGAAAACTGCAATAGTAAGTATTTAAACTAAAATACTGAGAGAAAAAATAAATTTAAAAAATAAAGCATCTGTGAGCTATAGGATAACTTCAGATAGGCCAATATCCATGTAATTGAGATTCCCTAGGAGAAGAGGAGGGTATTGGAAAAGATACCTAAAGAAATAATGACCAAAAAGTTTTCAAATATAACGAAAACTATAAATCCAAGAAACCCAACAAACCCTCAACACAAGAAACACAAAGAAAACTACACCAAGGAACATAAAAGTAAAATAAAGTGGCAAAAAAGGGAAAGAAAAGAAAATCTTTTAGACAGAGAAAAAAAAGACAAGCTATATACACAGGAACAAAGATAAGGATGACAGCAGACTTGATATAGCAAACAGTGCAAGCAGACAGTGGAGCAACATCTTTAAAGTACTAAAAGAAACAAAACAAAACAAACCTGGGAATTCTGTGCCCAGCACAAATATTTTCAAAAACAAAAGTGAAATAAAGACTTTTTCAGATATACAAAGATGAAAGAATTCTTCACTAGCAGATTTGCAAGACAAGAAATGTTAAAAGAAGTCCTTCGGGAAGAAAGAAAATGGTATCAGATGGAAATACAGATCCATACACAGGAATCAAGAGCACTGGAAATACTACATGGGTAAATAAGGTTTTTTTCCTCTTTTTATTTGAATCTATTTAAAAACAACTGACTGTTTAAAAACTAATGATAACAATGTAGTGTGGGATTTATGGTACATATATAAGTAAGATATATGACAACAGCACAAAGACCAGGAAGGGAGGAATGGAAATATACTATTGTAAGGTTCCTATACTATATGTAAAGTGGTATAATACCACTTGAAGGTAAACTGTGATAAGTTAAAATACTATAAACCCTAAGGCAATCATTAAAATAATAAAAAGTTATAGTAGATCAGCCAACAAAGGAAGTCAAATGGGATCATAAAAATATTAAATTAATCCAAAAAGGCAAAAAAAGGGAGGAAAAGCAACAGATGAAACAAATAGAAAAAAAAAAAAGGTGATAGATTTAAATCTAAACATATCAGCAATCACATTAAATATAAATTGTCTAAATAACACAATCAAAAAGCAGAGATTGTCAGATTAGATAAAAAAGCAAGTCCCAATTATATGCTGTCTGCAAGGAATGCACTGTAAGTACAAAGACACAAGTAGGGTAAGAGTAAAAGGACAGAAAAAGATATAGCATGATAACACTAGCCAAAAAAAAAGCTGGGTGGCTATATTAATATCAGACATAGTAGATTGCAGAGTGAATAACATTACCAGGAAAAAATGAATAATATTATCATTTGATAACGATCAAGGGGTCAATTCATCAAGAGGATATAATAACCCTAAACATTTATGCATCTATCAACAAAAGTTCAAAATATGTAAAGACTGATTAAACCCACAAGGAGAAACAGAGAAATCCATAATTATAGTCAGAGATTTCTATGCCCCCTCTCAGTAATTAATAGAATAAGTAGACAGGAAATTTGTAAGGATATAGATTTGAACACTCTCAACCAACGTGGTCTGACATTTGTAGGACACTCCACCCCCACCCCAACAGCTGAACGCATATTCTTTTCAAGTGCTCACAGAATATTTACCAAGATAAACCATATTCTCAGCCATAGAATGAGTCTCAACAAATTTAAAGAGATGCAAGTCATACAACATATTTTCTCTGACTATAATGTAATTAAATTAGAAATCAGTAACAGAAATATTACCAAAATATTCACAAATTATTGGAAACTAAATAATACATTTCTAAATAACCCATAGGTCAAAGAAAGTGGCATCAGTTAACCAGGTGTCCATAGTATGCTATGCATTGTGTTAGGTTCTTTATCGACATTATCTGTAAGCATTGGGATCAATCATAAGATAGGTATTATTAATTTCATTTTACAAATGAGAAAACTGAGGCTCAGAGACGTAAAGTAACTTGTTTAAACAATGTTTTATAACTAGAAAATGGCAAGCCAAGTCTCTCTAACTATAACTTCCAGTACTTTTCACTGAAACATGTACTTCTCCAAAACTCACTGTAAAATCTCCACCTCTTCTGCTTCTTTATTACTTTGAATTACATTCACTCTTAGGCCTTTGGTTTTTAAATTATGACATTGTAATTGTGCATGTGCAACAGCCTTTTTTTTCTTTTGTAATACACTCCTTTTGTGTGCATGTTGTCTTCTAAGGAGAATTGTATTCACTTTAAAGGAAAGAGTCCATCTTACTCATCTTTTCTATCTCAACTATTCCTCAATGTACCTAGTGAGCATAGTGCTCTCCTTTCAATAGTCACTCAACCCAAAAACTCTGCAGTTCAGCAGCTTGTCAGCAGTAAGGTGTCACATTTCCCAGTTCTATTTAGCACTGAGAATGTATTTGCCATGTAAATGAAAGTTAGGGTCCCAGGATAAAATAATGAAATTCAGTTGAGCACATAATAGGTTTAAAATATAGTACTGTCATAGCACATTGTCTATGATTAAGGAGGGTGATATAGAAAAATGTTTTTCAGTTTTCATCCTAGAACTCCAGGAATATATTTCTCCTCCATCTGTTGGCTCTTGTAGTGGGGAAGGGGATGAATTCTGGGAATGGCAAAATGGTCTTTGGTGAAAAGAAGTAGGAAGAAACAGAGGAAACTACTTCTGGGTACCAGTGATGGTTTGACCCAACACATTACATCTGCTGAAAGAACAGTATCTTCTTAGGTGCCCTGAATAAGGGAACAAATAAGTTCCCTCCATTAGAACAACTTTATGTCCAAATAAGGAGTGTCTAAGCAGTACCCTAAAGAGATGCACCTTAAAGTTGAAGACTATCTATATAAATCTTCAGTTACTAATTGGGACTGATACTAAAAATAACTATTGCAGGTGCCAATACCTCCCAGCACAAGTAGTTTCGGTACTGAGACTATCTCTGAGGACTTAAGTACCAACTTTATCACATTTACATATGTAATAATCACCCTGTCCATTCTCACACTTCTCTACTTGCTGGAGACTATTTTTCTTTATATCTAAAATGCTTTAGCACCTTTTCCTATAAAAGGCATATTTTTAGAACTCCACATTTTTTTTAAAGTAAAGTTTTATTTTCCTACAGTCTAACTGTGTGTGTTTAGGAAGGTACATGGGCCTAGAAATTCTGAGAAAATTACAGTAGTTGTTCTTTGCTGGGGTGCTCTCTTTCACTGATCCCTTTTCTTTCTTTCTCAATAACTCTCTTCATTTACATATTATTGCTTTAAAGGACCTTCAAAATATTCCCTCCTGACTATAAACTAGAAGCTAAATAGCTGGTCACTCTGAGGCAGGACAGCAAAAGAAATAATTAGCTGTTAACATTTTATCCATGTAATAACAACAACAATAAAATACCTTGTTTGTGGATTAAAAGGCAAAATCAATCCTAGAGGTTGCTGATACTAGTTACAAGGTATAATCTGACAGATAACACTAGGTCCAGACTGTAAGAAAAGACCAGTACAGATTCCAGAAAGCATGGCCACCCTCTGGGGCCTGAAACATATAGCAGGGAAAGATTCTGTCCCTGACCTCTCCCCACCTAGCCCATCAAGGAATGGGGAGCTATTTAAGGCAGAGTCAGGGCTGTAAGCTGGGCCTAGGGAAGCCAGGACTAGCACTTAGAATGGGACACAAAGAAGATGGTGCAGAGAGCAAGGGGACTAGAGGCCAGAGGTTGGCCCAGAGCTGCTTCCTGAGACAAACCAGAGGGAACAATAGAGAGCAAAGATAGCTGAGCAATTAGGAGACCAAAATGAGGCGTGCACTATGCAGACACAGAGCTCTGAAGACCGGAGGAAGGCTTCCTTCTTTTCTCACTGAGCAGGCCCTGGATATAGCCAGTGGGCATTCATATTGCTGTTGGGAAGCAACCCATCACTCCTAGAATTTGATAACACAATCTCCACTCCTCTGGTCACCCTCTCCCCTCCGTCCTTTCCTTCTCTCTTTTTGACTTGGCAAAACAATGAAGGGGAACATGTAGCCACAACAGAAAAATGTGGACAAAAATATTTTCAAAGTGAAGAAGATAGACTTAAATATTCAGATGCGGATACATAGAATGCCCAGTGGCCCCATCCCGGCAGAAATTCATTCTTTCATGGAATTCCTGAAGCCAAAGAAACAAGCAGTTGGTGAGACAGCATCCCCATGGAACAGAATAAGGCTGCTTGCTGCAAGGTTTGGCAATTCAAGAGGTATGGGGGGAAATGTACCCACAGCAATGTTCTCTCTCAAAAGATGTAACTTTGCAGTGTTGCTGTTTTTCCTGTTTTCTGTATTCTATGTTTGGCTGGCAGTGGGAGGGAGTGGGTGTCAGAGAGAGAAGACTGGGCTTTGGAGAGACAAGACAGTTGGCTTGAAAATACTGCTGAAAACTGTGGGGCTTGTGGATTTATTTTTCTCTCCTGTTCCATTCCTAACGGAGGAAAAGAGGAAAAGGCTGTTCCTGACATGGAAAGGTGGGTCAGATGGTGAGGTGACCAAATCAGAGGGTTTGGCCACACTTCTGCTTCTATCCCTGTTAACATAGTGCTCTTTCAAGTCCTTTCACCCTGTTTTGGTCACATATATCTCTGTTGCCTGAGGTTATGCCTATATACATCTGTAGGGAGCCCACAGCCTCTGATATAAGAGCAAAGGTACCTGACCCTCTTAAAGACGATGCTCCTGCTCCCTTTCCACCTTCCCAGACTCTGGACTCTTTTTACCTTAGACCATTCATGCTGCTATAACAAATGCCTTACAATGGGTGGCTTATACATAACAGAAGTTTATTTCTTACAGTTCTAGAGGCTGAGAAGTCCAAGATCAAGGTACCCACAGATTCAGTATCTGGTGAGGGCTTCAATTCCTGGTTCACAGATGATCTTCTCACTGTGTCTTTATATGGTAGGAGGAACTAGCTAGCTTTCTAGAACCTCTTTAAAAGGGCACTGATCACCTCCCAAAGTTCCTGCCTCATAATACAATCACATTGGGAATTAGGTTTCAATATATACATTTGGAGGAAACACAGACATTCAGACCATACTGCTACTTGTCCCGGGTTTTACCTTAGTTAACCTCCCTGGGCTTGGTCCACAGATTATGTGGAACAGAGTTTCTCAACAGTAACACCATTAACATCTTGCACTGGATAATTCTTTGCTTGTGGGGCTCTTGTGGGTTGAATTCTGTCCCCACAAAAAGATATGTTGTAGCTCTAACCCCAGTACCTTAGAATGTGACCTTATTTGGAAATAACGTTGTTGCAGATATAATTAGTTAAGATGAGATCATACCGAAATAAGGTAGGCCCATAATGTGGTATGACTGGTGTTCATTCATATAAAAAGATGTCCAAATGAAGATACAGACATACAGGGTGAGCGACATGAAAGCTGAGGTTGGAGTGGTGCAGCCACATGCCAGGAAACAGCAAAACCACCAGCAAGTCACTGGAAGCTAAGAGAGAGGCCTGGAACAGATTCTTCCTCACAGCCCTCAGAAGGAACAACCCTGCTAACACTGCAATCTCAGACTTCTAGCCTCCAGAACTGTGAGACAATAAATTTCTGCTGTTTTAATCTGTGCGGTTTGTGGTACTTTGTTACAGTAGCCACAGGAAACAAACACGGGCTGTCCTGTGCACTGTAGAATGCTTAGCAGCATCCCTGGAGTCTACCCACAGGATGCCAATAGCAACCTCTTCCCCAGATGTAATAATCAAAAATGTCCCCAGCTACTGTCAGATGTCCAGGTGGGGTAGAAGTCGGGGGGAGACAAAAATTGCCTTCCAGTTGAGAACCACCATTTTAGACCATAAGATCATAGAGGAAGCTGTATTGAGAAAGATCATACAACTTCCCCAGCTTACAGTATTTTTCTGATAATCCTTCAGATGGCAGAAACCTTAAGGAATCCTCTAATCCGTGGTTCTCACAGGACAGCGGGAGGAGGTTAGGGGGTTGAGGGTCAAGGGGTATGAGGGATAAAGAAAGGAGCTTGGAGGGACAATGCAGGGCCCAGGCTCTGCTCCAGGTTATGTAAATTAGGATGGGCTGGGGGAGGGAGTTGCGGGAATGTCTGGCAGCCACACGTTTTAAAAGCTCCCAGGTGACTCTAATTGTAGCCACTCATCTACCATTGTAGCCACTCATCTACCATTGAAACCACCCATCTACCATTGAAACCACTCATCTACCATTGAAACCGCTCATCCAAGGGAAGGGCTCAAAGCCTGGGCTGAAATTCCAACATGAGAAAAATCTAGTCTTTTGCCTTGAAATTGCTCAGAACTTAGGACAGTGATCTATTTAACACTTTGTTTGGCAGTTTAAATACAGTAACTGTGGGTTATAGAAATGAAAATCAGAAATGACCAAAATGCCCAACAACACAGAATAGTTCACTACACTGTGATAACACATGATAGAGTATTACCCACTCACTACAATTATGTTTTTGAAGAATATTTAATGAAAAATAAATAATAAATAAAAAAATAAATAAATAAAGTTCTTAACGTAATATTAAATGAAGAAGCCAGAATAAACCAAAGTATGGTTCTAATTTTATTACCAGAAAAACCTACTGATAATGATAATGATTATGCTATTATATCATATTATAGATAAGGAAACTGAGGATTAAAAATGTAAAAGAAGCTCACATAAATAGTTGATGTTGATCTGGAATTCATATTTGTTTGATCCTGGGCAAAACAATCTTAGTATTCTGCTGTGCTAAATGGAAATTTGTCAATAAATGTTAATAATGATTATGTCTGAGTGATAGAGATAAATTTTCTTTTCCACTATTTCCTTGCTTCCTAATTATTCCATGGTGAATATGTATTCGTTTCATAATTAGGAAAAATGGAAAAAATCACTTAAATATACAAATTATATGCAGGGCATTGTTTAGAAATTATTCCAATGAAGAAAATGTGGTACATATGTACAATAGAGTAGTATTCAGCCATAAAAAAGAATGAGATCCAGTCATTTGCAAAAACGTGGATGGAACTGGAGGTCATTATGTCAAGTGAAATAAGCCAGGCACAGAAAGACAAACATCTCATGTTCTCACTTATTTGTGGGATCTAAAAATCAAATCAATAGAACTCAGGGACATAGAGAGTAGATGAAAGGTTATTAGAAGCTGGGAAGGGTAGTAGGGAGTTGGGGGTAAGGTAGGAATGGTTAAGAGCTACAAAAAATAGAAAGAATGAAAAAGACCTACTATTTGATAGCACAATAGGGTGACTATAGTCAATAATAACTTTATTGTATATCTTAAAACAACTTAAAGAATTTAATTAGATTGTAACTTAGAGGCTAAATGCTTGAGGGGATGGACACCCCATTCTCCATGCTGTGTTTATTTCACATTGCACGCCTGTATCAAAACATCTCATGTACATCATAAATATGTACACCAATATGTACCCATAAAAAAATTAAAAATAGTAAAAAAAATTTGAAAACATTATTCCAAAAAGTAAGCAGAAACATTTGTCTTGCAAATGTTTCCTTATTTTTGTAAGAAGAAAGGTGTGTAAGACCTTTGGTTGGAAGGTAAATTAGTATAGCTATTATGGAAAACAGTATGGAATTTCCTGAAAAAAATAAAAATAAAATTACCATACAATCCAGCAATTCTGTTACTGGATATATATCCAAAGGAAATGAAATCACTATGTTGAAGATATGTCTTCACTCTCATGTTTACTGCAGCACTATTCACAGTAGTCAAGATATGAACTCAGCCTTCAAGATATGAACTCAACCTTCGTGCCCATCAGTGAATAAATGGATGAAGAGGACAAAGGGTCTTCAAAAAGTTCATAGGAAATGTGTAGTACTTAAAAGGAAACTATGCATGGATTTCAACTTTTTTACACCAAAATAAACTCATACTAACTTGTCATAACATACCTGAACAGGAAGTAGTTTGAGGTACTAAGAAGGATAAGACATCAGTTTCAAACAGCCCCAATCAGAGCAACATGAATTCTGCTAAAATTGAACAAGGATAAACATCAAATTTATGGTGAAGCTTGGGTGGAAGAATGGTGAAATTATTTATGCTTTATAAAAGTTTATGGGGACAATGCCCTAAAGGAATTGACAGTTTATAAATAGCTAACTCATTTTAAGAAGGAGTGAAATAATTTTGAAGATGAAGCCCATAGCAGCAGACCATCCACATCAATGTGTGAAAAAAATTAATCTTGTTCATGCCTATGATTAACAGCAGAAATAATAGCCAACACCATAGACATCTCAGTTGGATCAGCTTACACAATTCTGACTGAAAAATTAAAGTAGAGCAAATTTTCCACTCAATGGGTGCCAAAATGATTGTACCCAGATCAGGTGCAGACAAGAGTAGAGTTTTAATGGAGATTTTAAACAAGCGTGATCAAGATCCTGAAGTATTTCTTTGAAGAATTGTAAAAGAAGTGAAACATAGCTTTACCAGTATGATCCTGAAGACAAAACACAATCAAAGCGATGGCTACCAAGAAGTGGAAGTGGGAGCCTGTCAAAGCAAAAGCAGACTGGTCAAGAGCAAAGACCATAGCAACAGTTTCTTGGGATGCTCAAGGCATTTCACTTGTTGGCTTTCTGGATGGCCAAAGAATGATAATATTTGTTTACTATGAGAGTGTTTTGAAAAAATTACCCAAAGCTTTAGCATGAAAATGCCCAAGAAGCTTCACCAGACAGTCCTTCTCCCCTAAAACTATGCTCCTGCTCGTTTCTCTCAGCTAAACAGAGGTATTTTTTTTTTTTTGAGAATTTTGATGGGAAATCATTAGACATCCACATTACAGTCCTGATTTGGCTCCTTCTGATATCTTTTTTGTATCCTGATCATAAAAAAAATCTTAAAGGGCATCCATTTTTCTTGAGTTAAGAACATACATTGACCTGGTTAAATTCCCAGGACCTTTGGTTCTTTAGGGATGGACTAAATGGCTGGTATCATTACTTACAAAGGTGTCTTGAACTTGATGGAACTTGTGTTGACAAATAACGTTTATATATATTTTTATTTTTAATTCCATTTTCCATAAGCTTTTCAAAGTGCTGTCACATATAGACAATGGAATACTATTCAGTAATAAAATACAATAAAATGGAATACTATTCAGCAATAAAAAAGGAGATCCTGTCATTTTTGACAACATGAATGGACCTAGAATATGTTATGCTAAGCGGGATATACCAGGCACAGCAAGATAAATATTGCATGATCTCACTTATATGTGGAATCTAAAAAAGTTGATCTCACAGAAGCAGAGAGTAAGGTGGTTACCAGGAGCTGGGATAACTGGGGGTGGTGAGGTGGGGGGTCTTGAGGCGGAGGAGTTGGGGAGATGTTGGCCAAAAGATACAAAATTTCAATTAGATAGAAGAATATGTTCAAGAGGTCTACTGTACAAGACAGCATTTACAGTTAACAATATATGTATTCTTAAAAAATGCTAAGGGAGTAAATATAAAGTTCTCTCACCACAAAAATGATAACTATGTGAGGTGATGCATCTCTTAATTAGCTATACATTATTCCTCAATGTATATATATTTCAAAACAATATGTTGTACATAGTAAATACATACATACATGTTTCTGTTGATTAAAAAATAAGAAATTTAAAAGAAAGAGAAAGATGTACAAGATAACTGATTACCTTGGGAGTGTGGAATTGGGATGTGGGAGTGGAGGAATAATTAGCTCTTTACACATCTTTGCAATGTTCCACTTGTTATTACAATAAACAGGACTTTCTCCAAAATTTGAAAAACACCAAAGAAATTTTAAAAGGGAAAGATAAGGATTCAATATATTTTTGTCAATTGACAGGTGAAAATGTGAGTGCATTTAGAAATACAAATAAATTTCATTACAAATATATTTATCTTAGAGATGAATGCATTTTCTAGTTATGTAGAGCCTGAAGACACGAATGCTTGAAGAAATACAATAAAATATACAATCACAAAACATGTAAAATGTCTCTGTAGCCCCAATCAGACATTTCACCTTTCTCAGTTTGGACTTTATGACCTTGCTTATCATAGCTTAGAAGAAACATGATGTTGGTATGACATACATATGCAAAAAAAACTCATTAAAAATGATCACCTATGAAGTCCTAGAAATTATTCTCCCTGGGCACAATGCCAGCATCAGTTATTCATAACCCTGAATTGTTTTCCTCAGCCATCAGAAGTAAGAAACACGCCAAATTTGAAAGTACTTAAAAGTGAAGCAGGTGCTCTGATCACACCCCTAGAGCCTATGTCTGAAGTGGCACCGTAAGTTTTGGTTGAAAGCATTCCCTATCACCACCATATAAATGTCAAAAGCCTTAATGTCATGGCATAAAACTAACAGCAGCACAGAATGACAGGCAGGGAGTCTGGACCTTGGGTTCCTCCATGTGTGAAACTGACAAGCTAATATAGATTGAAATGCTTAGGGCCTTTTAAATGAGAATTAGCAACACAAACATGGAGTAATGCAAAGTGAAAGGGATAACAGGTAACACTCAGATCTAGAAGAATCATCCTCTCTTGTCTAGTCTCATTGGTTCACTCTAGGAATGGGCTATCAGCATGGCTTTAGAAAGCCAAGTCCACTTGTATCTCACCTTCCTCAGGTATACTGTTAAAATCATCATCATCAACCAGCAGAAATGTAGGTGTCAGGCACAAGGCTGCTCTAGAGACTGTATAGTAGCTGATTAGGCCCCGTGGAATGCACACTAGCCCTAGAACCATACTGTAGTGTTGGGAGAGACCCAACAGTGAGTAGAAATAGAAAAACTTAGCTTCTGCAGTGGCTCTCACTGTGTCTCTGCTCATGACTGGGATTTGTGGACATTGCCATAGGTAACCCCCTTCATTTTTAAAGGGGTGAATTACGTTCAGAATGCTCAGTATATAAGGCATGGAAAAACATAAACTGTATTTCAGAGTTCATCATCTATAAAAACAAAATTTGAAAAGTTTCTCCATGAGGTGCCTAGGGTTAAGTCTTGGTTCTCTACACAATTAAGTTATATAGACCCCAAGGACATGAAAGAAATGAAAGGTGACAGTAGCACAAATTAGCAATATAATGCTGAGGTCATACTTGGTAAAGGAGTGATCAGGGCAGGAGGGATAAGGCTGGAGAAATTTTCAGGAAGTGACTTTTTGAGCCAACTTTAACGCCTAGAATGTGAAGCCAAAGAGTAATCTGCTAGGAAAGGGAATGGCATGGGCAATAGTACAGATTTGGAAAGCTCACTGTGGGAGCACAGCAGAAGTGTCTAACAGCACTCCAGGCAGAACAGCTGTCTTCAGAGAAGCACGGTTTGAGAGGCAGAGACCCCAGCTGTAGTCCTCACTGTGAGATAAGCCCTAATGAGTGGCTGTCTGGTGTGGAAAGCTGGTGGGAGGGAGTCAGAGGAGAGAAAGACAAGAGGAAGGAGACCTATGCTAATGACAAGGCCATATGCACATACTTCTCAAACAGGGCTGGATTGAGAGATTTGCTTTAGGACAAAAGAAACACCACATATCCACTAAGGACTGTTCACCATGCACTGTCGAGCAAAATCCAGGGCCATCTGAGACCTCTGGCTCCCCACTTTCAAAGCAGGAACATGTTCTTCCCACTTCCTTTCCTTAGGAGATTAAGTGAAAAGACATAGCCATTGCAACATTTCCTCAGAGCAGAGAAGCTGCAGGAGATCAAAGTCTCACCACATAAAGCTCTTCAGGGAAAGGGCAGAATCCAAATAGCTGAAGATTGGACCATGAGACAGGGAAGGGTCATGAGGTTCAGGCTCCCATCCCATCATTCAACTAATTTTCTGAAACTCTTGACTGTTCCTGACATCCACAGGCCAAGAGCTATCTTCCATGACCACAGACTATATCCATAATCCTCACAGTCACAAAAGCCTAGGCAAGAACCATAAGTAATTCCATATGAATCCACCCTCCATATGAGAAAAAGAAAATTAAGCAATGGTGTTAATGTGGATGGTGACATAATGAAACAAGAACAAGCTGGCTTAGAGGCAGGATCTAGCTAGGCATAAATAAGTTCACAGAATCCCCAAAAGGTAGATATAAGAAGCACTGTAGCACTCCCTTGATGTCTTGAAGTGGGGCAACACTGCTTGCTGTTGAGAGGCCACTGGGCAGGGCTGCCCATTTTTCTCTGATTAGAAGGGCAGGGAAAAGAAACCGACAGAGAACTCTAAATGCAAAGCATCATGCTGTTTCCACTTACAACCGCTTTTGCCCCAAGTCCTACTGACCTAAACTTATATAAATAAACATCAGAACAGGGAGAGATTTTGCTCATTAAATCATTAGCTTTAGCTTTAGAATGTGGAAAGTTTCCCGGCTAATCCTGCTACGCATGGGAATCTGGCCCTCAAACAGTGAAAGAAGCCCAGGGCATCAAGAGTTCAGTTAAACTCAGAGACTGGTCAGCACATTCCCTCTCTTGGGAAACTCCTGGGATGGGGCAATATCATCAATCTCTTCCATATCTTTCTTCTTTTCTGAGTGTGTTCCAGACATGATCTCATCCACTGTCACCATATCCCCTGAAAAATAATGATGGCAATTTACATTTGCTCTGTGCTCTAGACTTAAAGTACTTTTAAGTACATTATCTTACTGCATGCCTATTTCAACTAAAATGGAATAGATATCATTCCCACTTTGTAGATGTAGAAACTGAGGCTTGTTAAGGTTAGGGGAGTTGTACATATAGGTGGGGTAGCTCTGGCCTCCCATCCAAGTATTATAATCCCTGTATACTTCTCACTGGATCTTGTTGCTTCCCACAAGGAAGAAAGGCAGGAAGAATCTGCAACTCCCATTTTGTTGATGGGGAGATTGTGGCACTAATTTTTCAAGTGATCTTTGTGTAAGGCATAGAGTGAAGAAAGGGAAAATCTAGGAAATTATCCTTAGTCCAGGTCATCTGGCACCCTGAAGTCATGATAAAATGTAGTTTCTTGGAGTAAATCCTAAACTTTATAAGTTTTTTAAAATTTATTTTATACAATAGTTGTACATATTTTTAGAGTAATGTGATATTTTGATACCTGTATATAATATATAATGATCAAATCAGGGTAACTGGGATATCCAAACCTTAAATCTAACTTTATAAACTTGCAAAGTTTCGTCAGAGTGACAGCTACAGCGGATGAATCAGACTCAAGATCTATATCCAAATAATCCTCTTCTCTTAGCTGTATTTTTTTAAGCAAATGAAACTGACCTTGGGAATTCCCAGGACACTAAAGAGTCCATAGGTCAAAGCCTCCTGAAGAAAAAGAAAAATGAAACATGTCCATCATATGGATTTGGAGTTCCCATTTTAGCCTCTTCCATGGCTTCCTTCCCTTGGTGATATTTTAAAATTCTAGGCAGGTGATGAGCCAAAGTCCACCGGAGCTATTTCAATCCATATTTGGCATTGTCGAGGCTCAGATATATTGTACAAAATAGCCCATGGTGTGAAACACCATAGAGATATGTAATTATAGCTGAAGTTGCCAGTATTTGTTTTGTTGGCTCCTAGATTGCAGTAGGACAGCTGCACCAATCTCTATTTAAATCCAAAGGGCAGTACCTTGGGCTAGCTGGGCATATGCCTTGTGCATCCCAAGACAAACAAAGGCACCAATCCTGATGAGGCTTGGATGTCCCCTGGTACCTGCAGGAGGCCATAAGATCTCAGCTCCCTCTGTCTCAAACCTGGCTACCTTTCCAGGTGGAATAACTCAGATGTAATGATCTGTTCCTGTCACAATTTGAGAGTGGGCTTTTCTCCTGTTAAAAATTTATTCTGAACAAAATTGGTTTATGAAAATGCCTCCAGTTGCTCATTGGCAGAGAAAAAAGACAGATCTGCCTGGTAGGTTGCTTTTGTTGGTGATGTGTGTTTATTTTTTGGTTTGCTTAATATACTGCCTGAAGCCCCTTTCCTCAGGGCTCTTTGATGCTGGTTCCTTTCCCTCATTGCCTGCACCAGCTGCCTCATCTACCCACATGTTCTCAAATCTCTTACCCGTCAGCCCCCACAACCTGATTTGCCCCCATTACCCTGAACGCCACGGCCAGGAAGTACTTGCCTCATGGAGGTCTCAGGGGGCCTGGAAAGCATTGCCCACCTCAAATCACACCTGGACCAGTGGGAAGGGATGAAGGAGGAAGAGGAAGAGGAGAAGGAGGAATAAAGAGGCTACAAATGTTACTGTTCTGAAGCTCTCCCCACCACCACTGCTGCCACCATCACTACTCCCCACCCCAGCCGGTTTTATGGACTCAGAAGGTCCTCATAGCCCTGTAATATATGCACACCTACAATGAGGAACTGGAAAGGCTTGGGAGGGTTCTTGTAAATTGCCATTCTCTGAAGCTTTCTCTTGGGAAGAAATTCTGAATGCTTGGCTTAGTCCCAGCCCTGTCTTCAATGCTAATGTTGCTTCTCTTTACACACTTACAACTATACCTGGTTTTAATAGCCTGTAAGTTACTAGAATCTGGAAAAGAATATAAAGTTTTAATATTAAAAATGCCACTAGCAAAGAAAAATAACATTGTAGATATGCATCTATTACCATGGCTATATCATTAAATGAGAAAAACTGGTTACTAAATGTAACCATATACACATAAACAGAGGAATAACTGGGAGAATAAACAGAAAGTATTAGCAACTGTTAGAGAGTTAGACAACCAAGTGGGTGGATTATTTCTGTTTCTCTTTGCTTGTCTGTATGTTTTATATTGAAAAATATGTAACTTTGTAATTAAACATAAAAAAGATAAATAAAAAAGTAGAAACTTCCTTTAGAAAAAAATCAGAAGGAAGGTTGAGTAACTCCAGTTTTTTTAATTCCTCTTGTGTGTATGCTAGAAATGCAGCCTACCTGGGTTCACATCTTGCCGCCTCCACTTGAATGATCCTCTCTAAGCCTGATGCCTCATCTGGAAAATATTAACAGTAACTCTATAGAGCTGTTTCAAAGATTAAGCGAGGTATTCCTTGTAAAAGCGTGCCTTCAATAAATGGTAGTTATTATCAGTTATTCTTGTATGTTTGTCTTTATAGCATAGGTTTAAAACCTTACAAATACTTTTCCAAATCTTTTCGTGAAGGCAAAATAGTCTTGTGAAATTTGCATACATTCCTCCTATATGCAAATTCATCACATGCTCCCTCTTCTTTCAGCGTAGACAAATGCTGGCTTCCCCAGCAGCAAGCACACTCCTGAGGCCCACCCTGCTCACAGTGTCACAGAAACAAAAGAAAGGGAGAAGAGAAAGGAAGTTGATTCTGCTTCTCTTAATCTGGGCAAGTTGACTTGTGTTGAAATTAATTATTGGAAGACATGGTAATAAATGGTTTGCTTTCAGAATCAATACTGGGCAGACAAGAAAGCTTTCCTCTGGAATAGCTTTCCCTGTTTCCTTTCTAAACCATGCCAATGCTCTCTGAGAGACATTAACTTTATTCTTCCTATTGGTGTGTTACTCTCACTGTGCAAGGTAAAATATGTTGTGAAAATTTGTGAAACTTGAGTGATTCCACTCTTTCTGAGGAGGGCCACTAGGCAGAGAATCCTTTAGAAGGGAGAGTCTGTTCTCACTTGGCTCATAGTGTCTCTACTTCTTTCTCCCTTTTCTGGGGCCCCATGGCAGGCTCAGCTCCAGCCCAGTGACACACACCAAATGGAATCGCACATCTCCCTGACAGACTTGTCCTCCATGTCAGATTCCACTGGCAGCCAACGCAGCCTTGCCCTGGTACTCAGTTTCCATAACTACAATTTTGTCCTGTTCCTAAGAGCCAGCCATTACCTTACCAGGTACCCCAAGAATACTGCATCTGAATTGCAGCCCAGCGGCTACAGCCCGGCTACCTGTTAAAAGCCTCCCAGGTGCAAACTGTCCAGCCTCCACCTTGGGTCGCTGAACATCACTGGCTCCTGGATGCCCAGCTGCTGGGTGTTCCCTGCCCCTAGGCAGGATATACCATTACTTTATTGGCTTTCCTTGTTTGACTGGTCAAATAGGGCACCCATCTCTTCCATAACACTTAACGCTTGATGATGTTTGTCGGTACCTGCAGCTGATCTGTCCTTTTGGCACCTGGCCATCTCAAAGCACAGGCCTACTCTTTCCCACATAGCTAAGTAGACCACACCACGCTGAATCTTGAGAGATGACAGCATGGGACTCAACAGCTTTGCCTGGAAGGGAGTGAAGCTTAAATATATTCTATTACCAGCCACAGGCACCAACATGATCACCATTTGCTGCCACAGAGACCGCCATTTATGGAGCATCTCCTGAGAATCAAATTCTCGATTAGGTACTTTCCATATATTATTTCTAATCTCCACATCACTCTTCAGGGTAGGTGTCACTCTCATTTTAGAGAGAAGAACTCTGGGGCTCAGAGAACTTAAGTGATTATCACAAGGCCCAGGGCCAAAAGTGGAAAAAACAGACTGACCCCAAATGCTATGCTTTGCTTCACTATATCATATGTCCCAGTAGAGGGGAAATCAGAACTAAAGGGAACATCTCATATGGAGATAGGGGACTACTAGGGGGGTAGATTTTTGAAAGCTAGGACATTTCATTAGTGATAGCTTAATTTTAGCAAAAGGTAAAAGGAAAGGGATGAAATAACTATCTGGTCTGGGCCAAGTATAGTCCATCATTTTGTGCTAGAACATAGAAATGAAGACTCAGGCCAGATACCGGCCAAATCAATTGTTAAATAGGCCAAGCTTCAGCAAAGAGCAGAGCCAGCTGTCACCAATCATTCTTACATGTGCTTCAGATATACCAGAGGACAGGCAGAGAAGGGCAAAAGTCAGTCATATGTGGCCTGAGGCTGCATAGACACCTTTTGGGTTAAAAAGATGTCATGGAGGACCTTGAAGGTGACCCTTCATGATAGTCTGACAGAAATCTTAAAGGCAAGGAGGAAAAAAGTATCACTTAGGGGTCCTACAGCCACAGTGCTAATGTGCAGCTAGCTGTCTGAGGGATGACCCAGACCCACACATGGAAAAAGGGCTAGGAACTGGCTCTGGGATGGAAATGAGGACCCCACCAGGCCTGATCCCAGAGACATCCAAGATTCTTTTGAATCAAGAGACTCCACAGCAGGGTGGTTGACAGCCTGGACTCTGGAGCCAGACTACTAGGGCTTGAATCTGAGCTCCACCACTCACTAGGTCTATCAACTTGAGCTACTCATTTAGTCTCTGTGCATCAAATTCCCTATCTATAAATGAGAATTAGAAATATATATTAATAACTCATGGGATGTTTGAGAAATAAATAAGTTAACATAAGAAAAATAATTCAAACAGTGCCCAGCACACAGAAAGTACTCAGTAGGTGTTATTATTGTTGTTGTTATTAAGGCCATTTCCTTCTCAAAAAGGAGAAGGAAAAAAATGGCAACCAGTGAACATACTATATTGAATCAAAAGCAGTCTGTGACTGGACGAGTTGTCTTGGACTCAAAATCAGTATGCTGACTACAAAGTCAATATACAGTATACCACTTCTGTCTAATTTTTGTTTTGTTGTTGCCTGTCAGATCTCTTTGGAAAAGGCCAATCTTACCTGTAATAACAGCGAGTTTTTAAAAAGAAAAATAAAAAGACTTCCTTCCATTTCAGCAAACGGAGTGAGAAGGTTAAAGCCTCCTCAGGTAGTCAGGCTCAGTGTGATGATAATGATCCCAGCTGGATAAATCATGGAAACTTAGTGGGGCTGGGAAAATGGACACAGTAAGGACTGCCATTTCTTCTTGTCAAGAGTGGTTTCCTATAGCTTCATCTGAATTCTTTTTTAGCTTTCTTTAATTAAAAAAATACAAAGAGTCCAAAGAACTCACTCAAAATTTGACTCAAAAGATGCTTCCTCCAAAGTGCCAGACCCTGGGCTGGGGCTAATCAGGGTGACCCCCAGCACAGGGCAGTCTTGCAAATTCTATCAGGATAGTACTCAGATATGTTCCAGGTTATGTGGTTCTGGAGCCTGTGTTCTTATAAATATTCATCTGATCTACCTCTCTTATCATTCTTAGAGTTGAGAGGGACCTCAGAGATCATCTGGCCTGATATCCGCCCAACAAAGGCATTCGTTCCATAGCACTCATTCGTTTATCTTTCAAGAATCCATTGCATGTCAGGGTCAACACTGTGCTAGGCATTGGTTTAAAAAGACTGAGACAAAATTACTGCTCTGAGGAAGGTCACAGTCCACCCAGATAGTGAGGATAGCATAAAACTGATTATGGCACTGTGCTAACTACCATAATAGAGATATGACCAGAGTAACTAGGTGACTAGAAAAGGGGCACCCAATCCAAACCAAGGAGGCCACTGAGGGCTTCCTAGAAGAGGTATACTTGAGACAAGTGTTTGAAGGTGATAGGAGCTGGTCAGTTAAAGGAGTGAGAAGGATTAAGGAGACAGCATTGAGACTTGAGAGCATGGCATGCTCAGGAAAACTCCAGGACAACAGAAATACAAGGTGGGATAGAGGGAACACAGGAAGGGTAAAAGATAAAGCCAAACAAAGTAATGGGCAGGTCATAAAGGGTTTATATTATCAAGAGTTTGAACTTTATCCTGATGGGGAGCCATCTATAGGTTCCATAACCATTGGAGATCATGAGGATGAGATTGCATTTGAGGAAAGCCACTGTTGTGGCAGCATGAGGATAGATTTAAGACAATGGCTGGAGTCAGGGAAAACAGAAGGATATTGCAGTATTCCAAGCAAGAGATAATGAGACTCTGATCTAAGGCAGTGGCAATGGGGATGGAAGGAAAGAAACACACGAAAGAGGCAGAATCAATAAGACTTTGCAATAGTCTCAATGATGAGGAAGAGCAAGAGAAGAATCAAGAATGACTCCCAAGATTCTGGCTCAAGCAAGTCAGTGGTTGGTGGCCTTCACTGGTATAACAAATGCAGGAATAAGAGCACACCGGAAGGGGTGGGAGGTGATATAATAAACTTTGGACACACTGAGTTTAGGAACCCTCTGAAAATTGCAATAGAGGTGTCCATAGAGCCAATGGGTTTATAAATATCGAAACCAGGGGTGAAACCAGAGATGAGACATGGATTTGGAAGCCATCAGAGTAGGGGTGGCTGCTGAGACTGAGAGAGAGTTTAAATTGTTCAGGGAGTGTGTATAAAGTGAGAAGAGAAGATCTGAGGAACAAATCCTGGGGAAAAGGGAAAAGAGTTTAATCAGGACCAGCCAGAAAGTCATAAGGAAACCAAGAGAGCACGATGTCAAGGAAGGCTTGGAGAAAGAGGGCTTTAAAAGGCGGAAGTGGGTGACAGGATCAAATGCTTCAGAGCAGTCAATTAAGACATGTTAAGTGGCCAGGTGTGGTGGCCCACACCTGTAAATCCCAGCATTTTGGGAGGCCAAGGTGGGCAATCACCAGAGGTCAGGAGTTCAAGACCAGCCTGGCTAACATGGCAAAACTCTGCCTCTACTACAAATACAAAAATTAGCTGGGCGTGGTGGCGGGCACCTGAAATCCCAGCTACTCAGGAGGTTGAGGCAGGAGAATCGCTTGAACCTGGGAGGCACAGGTTGCAGTGAGCCAAAATCATGCCATTGCACTCCAGCCTGGGTGACAAGAGAGAAACTCTGTCTCAAAAAAAGAAAAAAAAAAAAAAAGAAAAGAAAAAAAAAAGAAAAATCTGTTCAGTGTCTTTTGGATTTAGCAATAAATAATAAAATTAGCAAATAAAAACCAGAGACTCCTGTTGGAGTCCCTGGTAAGATTAACCACAGTGGGCCAGAGAAAACAAAAGCCAATGGCAGGGGTCAAGGGGAATGGAGGAGGTGAGGAAGTAGAGGCGGCAAATATAAACTCCTCTATCAAGAACTTGGACTACAAAGGGAAGGAGAAACAGAGAGGAAAGTAGAGTTCAGAGAAGCTGTTCTTGGTGGCTTGTATTTGTATTAATTTGTTTTTAAGATGGGAGAGGCTGGGTGCGGTGGCTTACGCCTGTAATCCCAGCACTTTGGGAGGCCAAGGCAGGTGGATCATTCAAGGTCAGGAGTTCGAGACCAGCCTGGCCAACATGGTGAAACCCCGTCTCTACTGAAAATATAAAAATTAGCAGGGTGTAGTGGCTCACGCTTTTGATCCCAGCTACTTGGAGGGCTGAGGCAGGAGAATCGCTTGAATCTGGGGGGCAGAGATTGCAGTGAGCCAAGGTTGCACCACCGCACTCCAGCCTGGGTGACAGAGCGAGACTGTCTCAAAAAAAAAAAAAAAAGATGGGAGAGAGTTGAAGGTGTTTAATCCTAAGGAAAAAAAGGTTGCCTGTATCGGAAAACCTCCAGTGGGAAGAAGCACACTACATCACAAGGCACTTCACTCTGTTTTGGACAGCTCATAAAAAAGCAACCCATGGTTAGAAGTTACATCTGAATTAAGCGAAAATTGGCTTCACTATACTTTTTATTCTTATTTCATCTATAGGAAGCCTTCAATTATCAAACCCATTACCCCCGCCTTGATAAAAATAAAAGATATTGACAAAATACACCACAATTGTTGGAAGGCTACCATGATTGTGAAGCTGAAGTAACTGGATATGTTCCATTTCAAGTAAATAATGTTTTATGGAAGGCGGGAGTGATGGCCAAATGTCCAACAATGATAGACTGGATTAAGAAAATGTGGCACATCCGGCTGCCACCCCGTCTGGGAGGAAGTGAGGAGCACCTCTGCCCGGCTGCCCCGTCCGGGAGATGAGGAACACCTCTGCCCGGCCGCCCCGTCTGGGAGGTGAGGAGCGCCTCTGCCTGGCCGCCACCCCGTCTGGGAGGAAGTGAGGAGCGTCTCTGCCCGGCTGCCCCATCTGGGAAGTGAGGAGCGCCTCTGCCCGGCCGCCCCGTCTGGGAAGTGAGGAGCGCCTCTGCCTGGCCGCCACCCCGTCTAGGAAGTGAGGAGCGTCTCTGCCCGGCTGCCCCATCTGGGAAGTGAGGAGCGCCTCTGCCCGGCCACCCCGTCTGGGAGGTGAGGAGCGCCTCTGCCCGGCCGCCCTGTCTGGGAGGTGAGGAGCGCCTCTGCCTGGCCGCCACCCCGTCTGGGAGGAAGTGAGGAGCGTCTCTGCCCGGCCGCCCAGTCTGGGAGGTGAGGAGCGCCTCTGCCTGGCTGCCACCCGGCTGGGAGGAAGTGAGGAGCGTCTCTGCCCGGCCGCCCCGTCTGGGAGGTGAGGAGCGCCTCTGCCCGGCCGCCCTGTCTGGGATGTGAGGAGCGCCTCTGCCCGGCCGCCCCGTCTGGGAGGTGAGGAGCGTCTCTGCCCGGCCGCCCCGTCTGGGAAGTGAGGAGCGCCTCTGCCCGGCGGCCCCGTCTGGGAAGTGAGGAGCGCCTCTGCCCGGCCGCCCTGTCTGGGAGGTGTACCCAACAGCTCCGAAGAGACAGCGACCATCGGGAGCGGGCCATGAGGACGATGACGGTTTTGTTGAAAAGAAGGGGGGGAAGTGTGGGGAAAGGAAGGAGAGATCAGATTGTTGCTGTGTCTGTGTAGAAAGAGGTGGGCATAGGAGACTCCATTTTGTTCTGACTAGGAGAAGTTCTTCTGCCTTGGGATGCTGTTGATCTATGGCCTTTCCCCCAGCCCCGTGCTCTCTGAAACATGTGCTGTGTCAACTCAGGGTTAAATGGATTAAGGGCGGTGCAAGATGTGCTTTGTTAAACAGATGCTTGAAGGTAGCATGCTCTTTAAGAGTCATCACCACTCCCTAATCTCAAGTACCCAGGGGCACAAACACTGCAGAAGGCCGCAGGGTCCTCTGCCTAGGAAAACCAGAGACCTTTGTTCATGTGTTTATCTCCTGACCTTCTCTCCACTATTATCCTATGACCCTGCCACATCCCCCTCTCTGAGAAACACCCAAGAATGATCAATAAATACTAAAAAAAAAAAAAAAAAAAAAAGGAATTGAATTAATTTAAATCTAACTAGCCACAGGCAGCTAGTGGCCACCATATTGATGGAGTAGTTCTAAATTTTCTCCTATCTCCAATGTTTGATTGTGTCACATCTTGTTTATTAAACTATAGTTTAATAAATAAATACTCTTTTCCAAAAGAGTACTCTGTCTTCTACCCTGCAAGAATGTGACTACTCTCAACTGTAGCCACCTGACTCCAGTGGGAGCTGCCCTTTCTTTTGTAAGTGCCACCCTACACCCTGTTGACTGATCATCATTTCAAAAGGAAACCCTCTCCATTCTCCCTTTCCCGTAGACCCTGGCAACCACCAATCCACGTTCTGTCTCTATGAATTTACCTATTCCAGATATTTCACACAAATGGAATTGCACAATACGCGAAAAAAAAAAAAAAAAAAAGAAAATGTGGCACATATACATCATGGAATACTATGCAGCCATAAAAAAGGATGAGTTCATGTCCTTTGTAGGGACATGGATGAAATTGGAAATCATCATTCTCAGCAAACTATCACAAGGACAAAAAACCAAACACTGCATATTCTCACTCGTAGATGGGAATTGAACAATGAGAACACATGGACACAGGAAGGGGAACATCACACTCTGGGGACTGTTGTGGGGTGGGGGGAAGGGGGAGGGATAGCATTAGGAGATATACTTAATGCTAAATGACGAGTTAATGGGTGCAGCACACCAGCATGGCACATGTATACATATGTAACTAACCTGCACATTGTGCACATGTACCCTAAAACTTACAGTATAATAATAATAATAAAAGAAAAAAATAAAAAATAAATAAAGATCCTTCATTTTGTTCAAATTTAAATAAATAAATAAATAATAAAAAATAAAAATATATTTTCCAGAATTAGGCACAATTTTCCACATGTGATCTAAACAGTGACAATATAATTATTATTTCTCTGGTTTAGATATTATATTTTAATTTATATTATCACTCAAAAGCCTTTAACATTCCTCTCTGCTCTAAGAATAAAGTCTAAATCCTTGCATCTACAGGTCAAAGTTCTTGCGAGTTTATACACAAACTACACTTTTTGAACTTTTCTACAATGATTCACATTCTACCACATAGAACCCTTTGCTCTAACCTACTTAACTGATTTCATTTACAGTATCACAGATTTTTCCAGGAGATTCCAGGGAGCTTGAGGATTCCCACTATGACCATAGTTTTCCTTTAGCAGAATTGAAATAATCTCAGAACAGCATTTTCCATGTCTCCCATTTGATGGGGCAGACTACAGTCCTCTCCACAAACATGATGGTTCATTTCTGTGTTCCTCTTATCTTCATTGTTTCTGCATAAGGTTCCACCCTCAGGTTTGTAGATTTCATATAGACGTGAAGCATCCTGATACATTGTCACTCTTCCCATTAGAACAAGTCCTTTCAACAAAGAATCCTCTTCTATTGCCATTTTCTAGTTATAAGCTCAATATCCTGAGGTCTCAGGACTACCTATTATATGTATCCTCTTGTGTTAAAAGTTTAAGTGCACTACTTGTTACACATGCCTTTTGTTGGTTTATTTATACAGAAGCCTAAAAATATTGTTTGCAACCTGTATTCTTGGTATTTTTTGAAACCTAAGGTTATCTAAGCACATTTTATTTATAACACTCTTTTTCTATGTCACCTGTGTAAAGCCTGACATATCTGATTTTGGCTTCACTGGGTTATTTTCTCCCTCTACTTTAAAATTCATTTAAATCTTTCTATATAGATCATCAAGGTTTCTGCCAACGTATATCCTTCCCAGTCCTCACAAGATGCACTCCATCCCTTGCCAGAAGCCCATCATCCTGGCTCTGTAGAACACAGTCCAGAAAACTTTTTAAACACCATCTACATAGGCAGGCATTTGTTTCTCAAAGCTTCCCTTCTTTGCTGTAGTTACTGCCATCACATGGAACAAGAGATAAAAACGCCACCTGTGCTTTCAAATCTTTCAGTTTGTTACTCAGAACTTATGTCATTAGGAATAAAGCCCCAATTTCTTCTGAATGTGCCATTTGTTCCCCAAAGGAAGCAGCAAATGTGGGTGACAGTTCATGGGGTTAATAAAAGGTTCATGGTAGGCTCTCTATAATACCTTGGATATTGGCTCCTGCCCTCTCCCAATTTTCTACATCATATCCACACAAAGTGACCTTCAGAACCCCTGACTGGAAGTTATCCACAAGATATAACATCTTTTTTCATCCTCAGTGTGATTACTGATGGTCTCCCATCAGCTCATACCAATAACTTCTCCCTAGTGCTCCAGGGAGGGAAGGTTCTGAATCCACCCCAACGGGAAACGTGTCATGCAAGATCCAAAGGGCAAGACTATCCTTTATTTCTCTGCTGCTTCACATTCCTCCACTTGCCCACTTCATGACATTAATTTTTCTGCATTTTCCTGGCTTTCTTCCTCACTATTTTTTTTTCACTTGCCTAAGAATCTTTCATCCTTGCTAAGAACCTAGAGTGTGAAAAAGCATCTATTTAAGCTCTCCCACCTTTTCCTTCTGCTTGCATTTGCAGCTGCTATAATTGGTCATCATCTCTGGCAAGAAGAGAAAGAAGGAACTTACTTTGAAGGTCACTGCATCACCGCATATTAACTGAATTGCCAGATGATGTAGCTTTCACTAGAAATGCCCCTTGAAAATCCTAAAGGAGCAAACATTATGCCTCCTTTCTTGCCACAGAATTTCTTAGAGGATTAGAACATGTTTGATGCATTTTTTAAAATTAGATTTTGAGTTCCTCAAGGCAGAAACTGTGGAACTCTAACTTTTCACAGTGCCCAACACAGAAACTTGATGGGAAATGAAAATTGATGAGGGCTATTGTCCAACTCTGAGGGCACAGACTTTCCATCTCTGTGGATTATCCTATTTTATTTTGCCCTTATTACTATGGTAGGTTTGCTGATTGTACTCAGAGTATCTTCGGTGGGCAAGGTCACTGATAAATCCACTAAAATGCCTTCCCTCTATTCTTACCTATTTTTAATGATTTTTTTTTATAGTTCCAGTTTTACTAAGTCAACAAAGTATCAAGATAGCACAATGCAGTTGCCTACAGAGTTCAGAACATTTGTCATCATTGACTCTTTCTCTTACCACTTGTTTGGATTATCCATTCATTCTGTTAATTCTTCTTTCATAATAGCTCTTATTTTTTATTGTTATACTTTCAGTTCTGGGGTACGTGTGCACAACGTGCAGGTTTGTTACATAGGTATACATGTGCCATGTTGGTTTGTCACACCCATCAACCCGTCATTTATATTAGGTATTTCTCCTAATGCTATCCCTCCCCCAGCCCCCTACCCCACAACAGGCCCCATTGTGTGATGTTCCCCTCCCTGTGTCCATGTGTTCTCATTGTTCAATTCCCACTTATGAGTGAGAACATGCGGTGTTTGGTTTTCTCTTCTTGTGTTACTTTGCTGAGAATGATGGTTTCCAGTTTCAGAATGATTTTTTTTAAGTGTGTTCTAGTCAAGTTTGATAAAAAAACAAAACAAAACAAAACAAAAAAATCACAAGGGTTGGATAGAGAAACAAGTAACCAGAGATTACTGAATAAAGTACTTAATTGTGCCCATGTTTTTCTATTTCTTTAAGTCTTTCTTTAAATTGCTCTTTCAAAAATGTTACACTAATGCTACTTAATATGTCTAGCTGCTTAAATGTGATTTGGTGCTCTGAGGCTTTAGATAATATATATTTGAACATAAACGCTTGCTAATTTTTCACTAAATTAGTGTACAGAAAATCTGGCATTTTAGATAATGAGGCCATAAAGCAGACCACTAACAGAGCAGGCACAGCTGTTATGTAAACCACAGGCACTTGAATACTCGCCTACCTCGTAATAGCAAATATCTCAGGACAATATAACAGTACCACATTCTATTCCACCACCTGGGCAGACATGGACACATCTATCCCCTGACAGCCATCCTATTATGAGCAGGAACTCCATCTTACACTTGTTTATATTCTTGATGACACTTAGTGTCTCTTAAAATATGTGTCTCTTAAAAACTACTCGGTGGCCTGAGTCATTTGGTGAGATTATAGGCAAACTGAGTCCATTATTTGACTAAGGACCAGGAAGGGTTCCCACCAGTGCCCAGGTCTTCTATTTGAGCACGCACAACCTCAGCAGCTTGGACTAGAAAACTGTAGACACAGATCCCCTGGTGTATCCCTTTCTGGGCCTTCACTCTGAATGTTGGATTCCTCCCTAGGGAGGCTGTCATGACTGCAAAGCCTTTCCCCAGTCAGCTCAGCTTCTATGTCAGCCATTCAAAGAGTGCCATCTGCAGGATGAACTGAGGACTCAAATATTTAATTCATCTTCAAATGGCATTTGAAGAATTTGTTTAAAATTTGTTCAAGAGCTATTAAACACAAAAGTTAAAGTTTAATGAAGGATAATGGATTGCCACATAAATTCTTCAAAGATATCATTTACGTCTATTTTAATAGCTGCCCTAAATGTCTTTACTACAAAGACTGACCACTGGTAAGAATCACAGATGCCTCCACTATCCCAAGGGTGGAAATGTATTTGTTCAGGGGCTTTACACTGCCTCAACCCCTCCCCGTGGGTAGCCATTCCCTCTGTTGAGGGCTTGCTTTTCCTTGCAGAAGGACAAATTTCCAGGAGCTGTGACAGATGTAATAGCTGTCTTTCTGCTTTCATTCAAGACAATTTTTTGAACCTAAATACAGAGAATGGGTGCTCAGAATTCCTTTCTCATTATCAGCCTCAGGTAAAGGAATCCTAAATGATAAGGCTGAAAGAGGTCCCTTCACAGAATCATGATCCTTTAGAGTATTGCTTATAAGTTACCCCAGGCTCCTACCCCACAGCATATATAGCCTTCCTGAACACATCTCATAAACAGCAACCCAAAGAACAAGAGTGTCCATGCTTTGGCTTTCTGTCATTGCTCTTCTTACTCGAGAACTTTTCAGTTCCTGATTAAATCCACTCCTCTTCTCCCAGTGGCCCTCATCTAATTGAGAGCAGAAGCAAGAGAGAAAGAAGAACACTTTCCTGCCTAGATTACCCCGTTTTCACCACCTAAACATGGCAATCATGTTGTACAGAACAAAGCAGGTCTCAGACAGGCTGCTACTGACAGTCAACCTGCCTTCATTATGGTCAGCATTGGTTTTCCTATGTGGACTAACAAGCCCAGGATGCTGGGCCGCTCAGTCTCCCAGAGTGGGGATGAAGGAATAAGGCAGGATTAATTCCACAACTACAAGATCCAGCTCTGGAGGCTAATTTCAGGGTAATGGGATGGCTCACAAACCCTAGGTAAAGTGCTCCCTTTGTAGCTCACATCTGCTTTTCTCCTTTCCAGAGCAAACATGCCTCCTAAAAGCATGAGCCTTTTGGAAGTTAGAACTCTGTCTTCTCTTTCAAAAAAAAATGCAGTCTTATCAGAAAGCAGAGTCAGGGAGATGTGGATTATGCCAGTGGATTACTCATTGGAATGGCCAGAGGAAATTTGTAATGGATGTCAATAAGCGTGGCAACATCCCCCACCCTCACTCCCTTTCTCTTTGTCCCACACTTCCCATAAGCAAATGGGCACCCAGAAATGAATTTTATGCCCACTTCCTATACCTCAATAAGGAGGGACAGCATGGAATTAGGATAAGAACATGACTCTGGAATCCAACAGACCTGGGTTTGAATCTCAGCAGAGCCCCTGACAAGATGGATGACTTGGACACATGGAAGAACTTTCTAAGCCTCAGTGTTGTCTTCTATAAAACAAGGCAAATACTACCTATCATTCAGAATTGGTATAAGACAAGTTATATAATGGAAACATAAGCTCTCAAAACTGTGTCCATTCTTTCTTTAGCAAGAATTTAAATTCATGCGTCTTTGCTGCTGATGGAAAGGCATTGTCTCACGTGAAAGGAATACCAAGCGTCAGTGAGAAGGTGGAGGAACAGTTGGGAAAAATGGGACTGGGATGGCCATGGGTCTTGAATGGTTGTAACAAAATGCAAAAACTGTGGCCTATAACCAAAACATGGGCCTATAACCAAGGTTAGCATTGCCTCTGAGGCTATATCAGGCAGAGGGCAAGGAAGATTGAGCTGGGTCAGGGCTATGGGTGGCTTTGGGGATGTCCTTTCTAAGTGAGGAGTGCTGAGCCATAGGACAGCCCACAGGCAGAAGCACCAAGGCTATGGGATGGCCCTATTCCAACAGACCACCCCACGTATTACAACCTCCACTCTCAGCAGTCAGGGGATACTTGTGGCCCTCTCCCATCCTTTGGCCCCTAACAGACTAGAGAGGAATGACCCAGGGCCAGATATTGTGGATCTGTGCTGCATCTTGTCCATCATAAGGTGCATTGGGACCTGTGTCTATTACATTGGCAAAGTCCACCTCATTCTGCAGAAGGTCCTCATTGGCTATGAGGCTTTCTCTTTTTTTATTCTGGTAAAATATACACAATATAACACAATTCTAACCATTTTAAAGTGTATAGTTTAGTGGTATTAAGTACATTCACAGTGTTGTGGTGCAAGCATCACCATCATCCATCTCTAGAACTCTTCATCTTGCAAAACTGAAACTATGTTATCAATTAAATCAGGGGTGTCCAACCTTTTGGCTTCCCTGGGCCACATTGGAAGAAGTCTTGGGCCACATATAAAATATACTAATGATAGCTGATGAGCTAAAAAAAAATTGCAAAAAAAATCATAATGTTTTAAGAAAGTTTACCAGTTTGTGTTGGGCCATATTCAAAGCCATCATGGGCCACATATTGCCCATGGGCCATGGGCTGGATAAGCTTGCATTAAACAATAGCTCCCCATTCCTCCCTTCCCCCAGCCTCTGACAACCACCATTCTACTTTCCATCTCCATGAATTTCACTACTCTAGGTATAAATAGAATCATAAAATATTTGTCCTTTTTGTGACTGGCTTATTTCACTTAGTATAATGTCTTCAAGGTTCCTCCATGTTGTAGCATATGTTAGATTCCCTGCCTTTTTAAGGCTAAATAATATTCCATTATATGAATAGAACACATTTTGTTTATCCATGCATCCGTCAATGGACACTGGAGTTGCTTCCACCTTTTGAATATTGTGAAAATGTGAGTATAAATATCTGTTTGATGGCTCGGCACAGTGGCTCATGCCTGTAATCCCTGCACTTTGGGAGGCTGAGGTGGGTGGATCACTTGAGGTCAGGAGTTCGAGACCAGCCTGGCCAACGTGGTGAAACCCCATCTCTACTAAAAATACAAAAAATTACCCGGGTGTGGTGGCAGGTGCCTATAATCCTAGCTACTCAGTAGGCTAAGGCAGGAGAATCACCTGAACCCAGGAGGCAGAGGTTGCAGTGAGTCATGATCACATCACTGCACTCCAGCTTGGGCAACAGAGCGAGACTCTGTCTCGAAAAAAAAAAAAAAATCTGTTTGAGTCCCTGCTTTCAATTCTGTTAGGGATACACCCTGAAGTGGAATTGCTGGATCTATGGTACTTCTATTTTTAATTTGTGAGGACCCTCCACACTGTTTTCCACAGTGGCTGCACCATTTTACATTCTCATCAACAGTGCACAAGGGTTCTATATGAGGCTTTCTTTATCCCACAGGTGGGGTCCAATCCACCCATATTCCCTGGGCTCAGATCACCGCTGACATGGTCTTTCTGGCTCCTAGAAGGCCTCTCATTTTTCAGCATATGCTTGCAGCTCCCCTAGAGATGCAGTAATGCTCCATGACTTTCCTGTTCTTGCTTGGTTGTTGACATGCCATCTCTTTTTGCACCCATAGCACATAGTCTGTCTGGGGCTGGGAGCCTCCCTGGGTGAGGCCCAGGGCTCTGTACAACGCCCAAAGTAGGGCCCACATTGAGGGCTGTCTGCCTGGTGGGATCGAAGTCAGCTCTGGCTAAAGCGGTGATATGGCAAAACCTAGCTCTGTCATCCTCACTCCTTCAGCAGCACCCACCCCTCTGTCCCATATGGGCACCCTTCCTGCCTTATTCCTCATTATTTTGTTTTACATGGCAGCTGATCACACCTGATAAAATAACTGGAGAGCAGTATTTCATCTCGAAAATGAAAATTTTCAGGACCCATTTGGAAAACTCCCCAATGCAGAAATATAACAGAGTTAGGATAATATTTTTGAGGTGGAGGCTCTGAACAAAAACACTTTGAAACAATTATACTATTAGACAAATGGTCAGGGCCTGTCATATAACATCTTTGTATAAATTCAAAAACGGTACCCTTTTTGGATCAGGTGTGCAGCTCAGCTAAAAGACTGAACATTATATAAATGGCAGTTTAAATATTGTACAAATGACACCAAGGCAGATTCTCTGGGCACATTCAGCCCTGTGAGCACATGGTTGGTGAGTAGGTGCCACCTATTTCTCCAGGTCCTGGAAGGTATCTGGCTTTGTAAATAGAGCTGGGACTGATTTTTAGCTCTCACTCACTGGCAGTGACAATCATAAGCAGTAGCCCTGGGGTGATGAGGAATCTAATAATGTCATTCCCTCCTGCCAGCACCACCTTGTGGACAAGGCATTTTCAGATCACACCAGCAGGAAGATTTTTTTGAAAGACCATAAATGTGGGCATCTATTTTACCACTCACCTAGAATCCAAAAGCAGACAAAGGACTCCTTGCATCAGGCAGGAAGGCAGCCCAGCAGCCACAGGTTATCAACCTAGCATGCCTCACCAAACACCAAAGCCACAGCCCTGGTCTCTCTCATCTAGACACACACACACACACACACACACACAGCTTCTCACCTGAGCCACCTCTTCAAAGTCATCATGCCTTTTCTGCAGGGCCCGGGCTCGATGTAAGGACTTCCCAACTCCAGTGTGTTTGCTGAGAAAGGCCTCACCATGGTTTTCAATCCAGTCCAATACCTGGTCAAAGAAGGATAACAGCAACAATGACTTCCTAGCAGAAGGAAAGACAGGTGACAACATGTGCAACTGCTAGAGTCCTAACCACCCCCATATCCCATCCCAATTGTAAAGCAGCAGACCATGGAAATAGTCAATCTGCTGTGAGTCCATGGGATTTCATTACTGTCATTGGCAATATCATAGTCCCATCCTTACCTAAATTCAACTTACCCTTTTTGATCTCCATATTATCCTTCCATTACTTTTTCCATTTTCTTAGTTCATTATTTTAAACAAGCTACACAGACCATCACGCACAGTTTAACCCCCTCACCACTTCTACCCAATCACATAAAGATATTGGCAGGAAATTAGGTAGTAGCAGTTTGGGCAGTATCTTGGCCCTCATTACTCATCCGTCACGCTGCCATAAGAACACAAACAGCAATGGCAACCAGTCATGGGGATCCTGCCTCATTGTGCTCCTGGGACTCCCCTTCCTAATCTTGAAAGCAAAGTCCAGGGTAGTCAGTCCCCAGTTGGATGCTCATGATATCTGACCCCTAGGAAAACAGCCCCCTCTGGCTTCTTTCCATCTCCCTCCTCCAATCGATACCAACCAACCAAACAAACAAACAAATAAAGTGTTTGCACCCTAAGTCCTTTAATATCTGAGTTTCTTGGGAAGTAGTGGAGACTTCACGCTCTTCCAGGCTAAAGATCTAGTGATTTGGCTTCAAGACAGTTTCCTTGATATTTAGAGACACTGGAACAGAGAAGCCTGGGCAATAGAGGGGTGAGAGAGAGGGGATGCTAAGAAGGGTGGAAAATAAGTTTTCCTGAGGGGCACTTGAGAGGCAGGATGGAAATCCCTTAGTAAATGCCTTGACGTGCAGGGAGGACGAAAGCCTTTAATACCCATTTTGCACTCTTGCAGATGGCCTAACAAAAACGTGTGAATCCCAGAGATCATCTTTTGATCTCTGAAGAGTTGGTGCTCAGTAAATCAGGTGACCACAATTAAATCAGAATTACAGTATAGATCCTGCTAAAACTCAAATGAGCCCATTCACTGCCTGCAATATTAACCATTAACTAAAAATTTAATTAATGATGTACTAGCCTTTCCAGATTTTGGAAGAACTTACTGGAAAATGGTTTAGATGAACTAGGTCTATTTAAAAGGATGGTTTAACTCATTCCTGTGTCTCAAACGGATTGCC
Organism: Pongo pygmaeus; assembly: GCF_028885625.2. NCBI lineage: Eukaryota > Metazoa > Chordata > Mammalia > Primates > Hominidae > Pongo > Pongo pygmaeus. Next base: position 57,152,347 of record NC_085930.1, on the reverse strand, counting down.
CTGTAGCAAACAGAGGTAAAACCAAATCATTCCATAGACTGCAGGCATGGGAGTTCTCTGACATTTGGGATATTTTATTATCTGCAGTGTGCAAGGTATGATTTTCAAAGTCTTTGGTGGCAGGATCACAAAGCCCACATCGTGATTGTGCTAGTTCAGAGAAAGGTACATATGAATATAAAAATGAGGCTTAACAAATATCCACTTAATGAAGACAGGTGGAGTAATTGTCCACCATGATGAAGAAAAAAGGTTTTTTATAAATAAAAAATGAATTCGTCTAAACATTATCTATGGAGATTTTAAACACTTTATAATTTATTCTGGCAATATACATATTTTAAGTATTCTGGAGGCACAGCCCTAAAAAGAAATTGTGGTAGTGCTGGATTTTTACCTTTTGCAAACACTGAAAGGCAGCACTGAAAGGAACTTTACATGTTCCTCTCTTAGAAGAGCTTATATTTCTCTAGAATTACTTACGGTGAAACTTCAAAAAAATCAGGAGAGTGTATTTTTACTTGGTTTGCCACAATTAGATCTCACAATTCTGCAATGCTGTACTGTAACGGAAGTTATGAGCTTCAGCATGCAAGGTCAAAGGCAAATACTTGTAGTCACAAAGTTTCCCATCTATGAGATGCCAAGTATAGTAAAGTTTTAGGATTTTAATACATAAACTTTCATCAATCCCTTTTGAAAACAAATTGAGGTTTGATGATAATTTTTTGTATATAAAAGAACTACCAGTGGTCATTTATGAATGTGTTGGAATTTATAACAGATTTTTCAGACTACAATTTTTTAAATTTAGTTTTGAGCACTTAAGTATGACCTGCTTGTCTGGCAATGTTTTCATGAGTTTTGTTTTATTTCATTTTTTATCTCTAGCTTTAAGAAAATTGGTTATTCTGAAGCAAATTGAAGAGGAATATTTTTTATCTACTAGTTCACCCACATACAGTGTTTGTGCTCCCCAGAAATGATTTCACAACTTTTAAATATTTTTTTAAAGGCAATTTGTTTCCTTTTTAAGTTACTTTGCTTTCTTTAAAATGTCAATTTATTTTTAGTTAGTGACACTTAGTTTTACTTAATTGGCTATGCCTTCATCACTTAAAAACCTATTTCTTTCATATTTGAGAAGCTTTTACTTCATTTTAACATAACTTTGATAGCTCTGTGATGCTCTAGTGCCATCATTTAGTCCAATTTCTGCCATTAAAATTGAAGCTGTAGGGAAAATATGTGCAATTTCGATGAAAGTTCAGGAGCTATGCAGGAATCAATTTAACAAATCAAAAAGCAAATAATTTAGGAAGTTAACAAAATTACTTTAGTAATCCAGACTGAAAAAGTACTTAAGGCTAGATAAACATAGTCAATATATGAAGTATTGTTAAAGATTCTAATTTCTGGCTATTTTGTTTCAGACAGTTCATTTAGAGCCATCATTGCCTGATACACGTGTTTAGACCACACACTGTCTGGACCCTGATTCCATGTCCTCCAACCTCGGGAGTACAATCTGACTTTCCATGCAGATCCTACGCAGCAGAGAAACATGTTCCTGAGCAGACACCAGCAGTGCCTGACAATTACATTACATGCTATAAATTTATGTGTGGCTTGAGATTCTGGATATTTGTCAGTTTCTAGTGCATTCCATTAAGATGAACAAGGCCCCAGAATCCGAACATCACTGGTTAAAGAATAAATTGACTTTCTAGTCAAATGCTGGACCCTACCTAAGTACAAGCACCCATCAAGGTACTCCTTATAATCTTATTCCTGAATAATTTCTCTTCATCTACAAGGCATATTTAAAATACTCAATTACCAATCCTAGTCAGGGTATACAGCATGATAGTCATTCTTACCTATCGATGGCTCCGAATTGGTATTTGAGCATTTCCAACTTTGGAGGTTTTATCTTTTTGTTTTTGTCAGGCAGCAGAGAAGCATGTGTGGGTATATAAGTATTCACATATTCAGATATTTATTTAATAGTCTTATTGTGCCACAGTTCCAGGCACTAGAGCAGCTCTGGAGGTGGGGGTGCAGCAGTAAACAAGGCAGGCACGGCCTGATGCTGAGAACTCAGTCTATAGGGGTAACAAGCACTAGACACTAAATCACACAATTCATCATTAACTGCAAAGGTGAAGTGTTAACAGCCAAATGCATCTTCTCTGGGGAGTCACAGAAGGTTTCTCAGGAGAAGTGAGGTTTAGCTGAGATCTGAGAGAGAGTAGGATTTAACCAAATTAGGAATTGAAAAGACCAGCATGGCTTGCATAGGGGATAAGTAGGAAATGGACCCTGAAAAGGCAGGAATCAGATTGTGGTGAGCCCTGGTGTGCTGAATGGGGGAATCCAGTGTTCGTCCTAAGAGCCACTGCAGGGCTGCAAGGAGGATAAAGACACTTTTCATTTTCAGTTAAAAATTATTGCTCTGACTGACTAGGTGCAGTGGCTCATGCCTGTAATCCTGTCCCTTTGGGAGGCACAGGCAGGTGGATTGCTTGAACCCAGGAATTTGAGACAAGCCTCAGTAACATGGCAAAACCATGTCTCTACAAAAAATACAAAAAAAATAGCCAGGCGTGGTGGTGCACACCTGCAGTCCCAGCTACCCAGGAGGCTGAGGAGGGAGGATCCCCTGAGCCTAGGAGTTCCAGGCTGAAGTGAGCTGTGATATCACCATTCCAGCCTGGGCAATAGAGTGAGACCTTGTCTCAAATATATGTATATATATATATATATATATATATATATATATATTGCTCTGACTGCTTTGTGGAGGATAAACTGGAGCAGGCAAGAGTAGAGAAGGGAAAACAAGAGGCAGAAATTCTGACAAGAGGTGATGGTGACCCAGGCAAGGCCAATGGCAGTGTCTATAGATAGACAGGCTAGGGGAAAGAATTGCCAGGACCTGGTAATTGGCTATGGGGGAGATGGAGAGGCAGGTGGTAAGCCTGGCCCCCAGGGGCATGTCTCGAATAACTAAGCCGAAGGTAGAACTAGTCACTGGTACAGGAGTGAATGAGTTATGAGGGGTAGCACAGACATAACATATTTTTTTTCTTAAGATTTTTTTCCCTTTCCATGCTCATACTCTTGTTCTGAGAATGACTATGGAAAGGGATACTCAGGGGCATAAGTGACAGTGATTTGTGCCCCTGAACTGGAATGGGAAATAGTACTCAATAATGGTTGTCAATCAGATTCTGCGAAAGATGTGCCTTTAGTTTCAAAGAAGTAATTTATACACTAAGGCTTAAAAATAAATTATAAATTGTTAATCTAGCTGAATCCCAATAATAAAACAGGAATACCAAATTCATTTTAAAAGCATAACTTCAACCTAAGTGTCCATCAGTGGATGACTGGATAAAGAAAATATGGTATATATCAACAATGGAATACTATTCAGCCATAAAAAAGAATGAAATCATGTCTTCTGCAGCAACATGGATGGAACTGGAGGCCATGATCTTCAGTAAAACAAGTCAGGTACAGAAAGGCAAATATCACATGTTCTCACTTATATGTGGAAGATAAATAATGCATACACATGGATGCAGAGTGTGGAGTGCTAGACAATGGACACCGGAAAGGGAGAGGGGGGTGGGTGATGAGAAATTACTTAATGAGTACAATATATGCTATTTGGGTTATGGATATCCTAAAAGCTCTGACTTTACCACTACACAATCTATGTATATAACAAAATTATACTTGGACTCCGTATATTTATACAAATAAAAATAAATAAATAAATAAATAAATAAAGGCATACCCTCAGACTTAAATGAAATTAACCCATGAATTCTCAAAAGGGCTTTTCACCGGGGTATACTTTTTGAGCAGCCCCTTACCTTGACATACAAAGTCCCCTATGCCTGGCCCTACCCACTCTTAACCCCACCTCTAGTGAGTTCCTGCCTCATCCCCCAACACCCTAAAAGCTGCCTCTCATCTCCTAAGTTTTGCTCTGTTTTTCCCTTCACTTTCCATATCCTTTCTTCTCGTGTACCCACTTTCCAGGCTACCTCCTACTTATCCTTTAAGCTCTGCCTCAAAATCATTGGCTATGGAAAGCCTTAACTCCTTAATAACCCATCCAGGCTGGAGTGGGTGTTTCTCTTATTCTGTTGAAACTACAATTATTGCCCACAGGCCTGTCTCTCACCCTAGACTCCAACCTCTTTGTACTCCCAGGACAGAGTGTGGTACTCAGCACAGAGTAGTTGCTTAATACATGTTTAATTGAACTGAACTCAAACTGACCCCTCTAATGCAGAACTTCGGAGTGAACATCTTCTGCTCTACACTCCCACTGTAACTGTATCTCAGTCTGCACTCAAAGTTCTCTCTTTGTGCATCTCCACCTTCTCCACTGCCCCACTTGGCAGGTAGTTAGTTCTTAGAGGGATGTAAAGAGTCTGGGTTTTTCACCATTTGTATGCTACCCTTCCCTCTCCTCTACCACACAGCATCCTTGCCTGCATCTTGCACTTGGAAGATACACAATGACTGTTTATAGCCATGAATTGCCACGTGCACATGTGGCCGAGGTCCCTGCCCTGCTCGTCTTGAGAGGAATTTTGCCACCCCATTCAGGAATGCCATCACTAGGGATAACAACGCAGGTGAGCCCAGGCTCCTTGCCACTACAGCAGGCAGGCAGTCTTGTAACAACTTGTAAAGATCTTCTTCTTTTCTCCGTCTTGACTTTTCAACCAGAAAGTAGTCTTTTCCAAGAACAGTCTTTTCCAAAAGAGATGCTCACATCCTTGACTAGATTTGAAAGCTAACCTAACAGCCATTATGCATAATTCCCTAATCACCTCCTTTCTTCCTCATCTAATTGTGTTTATTCCAACCAGCATACAATCAAGATGCAATGCCTTTCAGCACAGGAGACAGTCTTTTCTAATTGCCAAGGAGAAGGGAAAATGTTATTTTCTTTTCTTTTTGCTTTTTCTTGTTTTTGAAATGAAGTCTCTCTCTGTTGCCCAAGCTGGAGTGCAGTAGCGTGATCTTGGCTCACTGCAGCCTCCGCCTCCCAGGTTCAAGCAATTCTCCTGCCTCAGCCTCCTGAGTAACTGGGATTATAGGTACACACCACCGTGCCTGGGTAATTTTTTGTATTTTTAGTAGAGACGGGGTTTTGCCATGTTGGCCAGGCTGGTCTTGAACTCCTGACCTCAGGTGATCTACCTGCCTTTGCCTCCCAAAGTGCTGGGATTGCAGGTGTGAGCCACCACGCCCGGCTGGAAAATGTTCTTTTGAAGAGAATTATTAACAAACAATCTCTGTATAGTGGCCATGAATGCATCTGAGCTCATGGGAAACCACTCTGGTCTTAAGGACTTTGTAAGTACCATTCCATGTGCCAGAACCTCTTCTTCTTCTTTTTTTGGAGACAGAGTCTCACTCTGTCACCCAGGCTGGATTATAATGGCACAATCTTGGCTCACTGCAACCTCCACCTACTGGGTTCAAGTGATTCTCATGCCTTAGCTTCCTGAATAGCTAGGACCACAGGCACACACCACAATACCCAGCTAATTTTATTGCATTTTAGTAGAGACAGGGTTTTACTATGTTGCCCAGGCTGGTCTTGAGCTCCTGAGATCAGGCAATCCGCTCGCCTCAGCCTCCCAAAGTGCTAGTATTACAGGCGTGAACCACAGTGCCCAGTCCCAGAACCTCTTCTTAAACACGTCCTCATTGCTCATTCATTCAGCTCTCCACTCACTCATCACCAGCTATTGCCATATGACACATGGCATACTTGCTTGGTTTGGGTGTTGTTTTATTTCCACCCCCTGACTGTAAGCTCTATGTAAACAGGGGGTTCATTTGATTTGCTGCTGTGTTCTCCTCAGAGTATTTGCTGAATAAATGGGTAAGTGAATAACACATATAATTTGAAAACTTCCTGAGTGGGAAGAACAAAACCCATGAAAAGAAATGGAGACGTTTTGCAAACATATGTGGAATCAGAATCTCACCTCTCTGATCCCTCACCTGGTTCTCTCTGATAAGTCATCTTATTTGAAATAGGTTATTCAGCTTGTGTCATAATTTGATCCACGGGGTAAAACAAGAAGTTGCTTGATGTTTTAGGTAAACTAAAGAATTATCCTCTCTTAATTCCTACCTCTCAGCCCTCAGCCCTCTACATTTAGAAAGCCATTATTCTGATGTAAATTAAGGATCATTTATATGCCATCAGGCATCTACAAGACATTTTGTTCTGTTAAAGGTTCAAGTACACACAGTGTGAAAAGCACTCAGGAAAGTCTGCCACATCATTATTTCTGTCTCCTCACACAGCACACTGAGCACCAGTTCTGAAGGGGAGCAGCTCCTAGGCTGCCTGTACCACCCAGCTCCCCATCGGCTGCAACTGCAGAGCACGCAGGCACCACTTGAAATGCCCAATTACCAGCAACTCATTTTGCGTCCCTTCTTTGGAACAAGTATGATCAAAATAAATGTCTTGCTATGGCAGAAGCCATCATTCTTCTGAGAGGGCTCAGCAGAAACTCATTAGCAGGTGTACGGACTGTGCTTCCACTGAGAGCTGCAATCCTGTCACCTGGCAGACCCGAAGTTGGGTGGAAGCCAGCTGAGGGTCCAGAGACCCAAAGTCTCAGCTGCCCCTAACCCTGGGCCTCTCCAGCCCCAGCCCACCTGCACCCATCCCCTCCCAGCAGAGCGGAGGCTGGGTCCTCCCACCTCTCTGAGAGAACCTCCTCTGCCTGGTACCTTGCTGTCTGTTTCTGGAGGCACTATACTTTTTAACACTAAGGCTTCAAACTCTTGCCAACAGTTTTGAACTTCAGAATGCTTAAGAATCACCTGGGGTTCTTTTTAAATTATAGGCTCCACCTTATTCCCAAATTCTGAATCAAGAAATGTAGAACAGGGCCTGATAATCTGTTTTTAAAAAGCCCTCCACTCTGCCCAGATGATTTTAATGCAGGGGTCCAAGGATCACACTTTGAAAAATATAGTTACATATTCACATGTGATGCCTCCTTCATTTTCTGTAACAAATGGAAAATAATTTTTAGTGATTTTTTTCCCATAAAAGCTCCCAAACCTACACTTGCCCATTACCCTCATTCATGCTCTATGGCCACACACCATGCCTATGGTTTCCAGTCTCCCCCCAGCCCAACTCAGCCCCCAAACTGGCACTAGATTTCCTCAAACCTCTACTCTGATTACATGTCTCCTCTTCACAGAATCCTTCAACAGCATCTCATCAATAATCATGTGTGAGTTCTTTATCCTTTAGCCTAGTATTCAAGGCACCAGAATTAGCATGTTGAGATCAAGGGCATGCTAAGGATAGGGACTGTCATAAAAAAGGTACCCTAGATGGTGACTGTCTTATCACTTGTTAATATAACAACAAAAAAGGAATTGAGGACATTAAACATGTTAAAAATTGCTGTGGATCAATAAAGCCCTGAGGTTCAGTATCTCTTGGCAAGAGACTTCTCGCTGCCTCCCCAGGCCCCATCAGCCTCCTACTCCTGCCAGATGAGGTGCCCAGGTGCTCACTGTGGAAGTACCACTCTTCAGTCACGACAGAGTTTGCATTCACAAAATCAAAATAAATATCAAAGTAAACACCAACGGAGAAGCCCATGGTGCGGAAGGGAAGAGAGGCAAGAAGGAAAGTAGGGCAGAGAACAGAGTGGCTGGGGTATAGTATGGGAAATGGGGAACCAGGAAGAAGAGGTACTAGGAGCCCATGAGGTTCCCGGCAGGAAGGGTGTGAGCATGCAAGAGGCAAGCCTCTAGCTCATTCCCCAGCCTTGCAGAGACTAGGGAACACATGGAGAGGACTAGAACCCATAGTCTTCTGTACTAGCCTCCTACCACAGGGAAAGGGATGGAGTGCTTCCTCTAAGATCAGGGACACTAAAAAGGCAGATGGGAATGTTTTCCTCCCTCTCTTCATTTCAATCAGAAAGCAACCCCGACAAGCAGGAGCCTTCCTCTCGATCTGCACCAGCTCAGCAGAGTCTCAACCTTGTGCTCTTTCTGGGCATCCACTCTGCCCAAAGAATCACCTATTATCTACTTGAAAAATATCTGACTGATTAGATTATCACCATCAAAAAACTTATTTGAGAACCTTAAAACTGTTAATTATGACCAAGGTCAGATGGATATTATTCAAGATATATGCTGCAAAGAATAGCATCAGTAATGCTAAGTTAACATAATTATGACTGTGAAAAATAAATGAGAATGGGTAGTGTCTGTTTTGGGGAAATTTGTGTTAGTAATAAATAGCTATAGAGAAAGCATATGGAAAAGGGTTTTGGGGTATGAGTAGGACTGTCTTCTTGAATCTTCCTGGACAGGTAGTTTGAGGATCAATCTCAGCTGTCAGCAGCTATATGATGTTAGGCAAGTCTCATCCTGTGGGACAAAGTAATTGATCAGGACACTTTGATCAGTGATACTCTAGCACTAAATTATAAACCACTCAAGGGCATGATCTGTGTCTTTTATTCCCATCACCCGTCATAGGGTATATGGCATAGTAGAGAGGCTAAGAGGATGGAGTTTGATATTAGGTGAACTTGGAATTCAATCCCTGATCTGCCACTAGCTGTATGACCTTAGGCAAGTGTACTTAACCTTTCTAAGCCTTAATTTCCCCATCAGAAAGATGAGAACAAAACTATCATCTGACTCACAGTGATGGAAGATTAAACAAAAGTCAAGTGAAGAGATTAGATATTCAATCATATTTACTCATAAAGGTGATGAATCCTGAGCTTTGAACAATATAACTTCCAAAGGCACATTTAATTCCAGTAACAAAATCTCAGGGTTGGAATCCAACCATCGCTCTGATATTTGAATCCCCTTCTCAATGTACCCATCAAGTAACCTGTTGCACACATGGTTCCCCCATGAGTGCATTCCTTGATCTAATGAAGTGCAGAATATGCCCTGACCATTTCCTTTTTAGATGTTTTAATCCTTCTTTCTTATAGGAAGAGTCAGTTTCTAGACCTGACATCATTCTGGTCACTTTTTTTTTTTTTAATAACTAATCCTTCTGAGAGCAACCTGAAGTGCTCATCTTCTATTATGCAAAACTGTCGACTGGATTATACAATGACCAAACTGTTTTAGTATGATTAAGGGACTATGGTCAATGGAGCTAGTAAAAGAGTGACTATTTGGAGTTTTTAGAAAACTACAGTCAAATTCCTTTGAGATAGTCTTTGGCAAACTACTGCTGACATAGTAAAAGCTGTAATTTTCCACCTGAGGCTTCAGAAAAACTGAGGGTACAATCTATTTGTAGTACAGGAACTATGGACTTTAAATGAATGTTAATTTTCATTAATTCAGAATGGAAATCACCAAACCAGATATATTCTGACATCACTGCCCTTCCCTAGTTCACCTGACCATACTGCTTAAAAACAAGACAGAGGAGCCTCAAATGTGTCACTGACCTACTTACACCAACAAGACCACTCCCTGCCCTTCCAACCTCACCTCCCATTATCGCTGCCAGGAGTAGGTGTCCAGTTAGACTTCCTCATCCTTGTGCCCTGCCTATAACTTAGTTCTCTGCTTTCTGGTCTTTCCCAAGAACATTACCCCCATCTCCCCTTCCTGTGCTCCAAGGACCGGTGCAAGCACACCCCAACAAGAGGGAACTCTCTGCCCTGACTCTAATAAGCTCATTGTTGTTTGGTTGTTTTTGGCTCTGAACATAGATAGCTACGTGACATTAATATATCCTTGGGTGTATGTGTCTACTCTCAAAGGCAGAGACCACAAACTTCTAGCACAAGGCTTTGCACACAGAAGGTGTGCCAAAACACTTTATAGATGTGTTTTTTCCTTTTTTCTTTTTTCTTTTTTGAGATGGAGTCTCACTCTGTCACCCAGGCTGGAATGCAGTAGCGTGATCTTGGCTCACTGCAACCTCTGCCTCCCAGGTTCAAGCAATTCTCCTGCCTCTGCCTTCTGAGTAGATGGGACTACAGGTGCGTGCCACCACACCTGTATAATTTTTGTATTTTTAGTAGAGATGGGGTTTCACCATGTTGGCCAGGCTGCTCTTGAACTCGTGACCTCAAGTGATCCTCCTGCCTCAGCCTCTCAAAGTGCTGGGATTACAGGTGTGAGCCACCATGCTCAGCCTCTGTCAACTGATATATTTTGTATTTGTTACAGAAAACTAAATTACTTTATAATTAAAAAATAGAAGTTGGGGGTGGGAGGGTTATAGTCACACTAAAAGACAAAAACATGGAATTATTTGATTTAAACAATCAGTGGAGATTATTCCTGTGTTTGTGTTTTATTTGCAGATCCTACCTACTGTTCTACCAAAGAGTGTGGTCTGTCTAGGATTTGCTATCAGATAGACTCATTCTTGCAAAAAATGGAGAGTGAGGAAGAAGGGGAGGTGGAACAAGGTGGCCTGCCTGCAGGGGATACTCTGAAAACAGTTGGTCTAGCTGAGAAAAGATAGAATGAAATTTGAATCTCCCAGAAAGAGCAAGAATCTAGTGATCTCTTGTTCTTCTCACCACAATTCAGGTGTATCTAGGCCTGGAAGTAGCCCTTTTACATACATGGAAGACAGAAGAGTTAGGGGAGAATAAAAAACAAAAGGTGCATTGGGTTTCCTTGCATCCAATACAGGAGCACCCAGATTCATAAAGCAAGTTCGCAGAGACCTACAAAGAGAGTTAGACTCCCACACAATAATAGTGGGAGACTTTAACACCCCACTATAAATATTAGACAGATCAACAAGACAGAAAATTAACAAGGATATCCATGACTTGAACTCAGCTCTGGACCAAGTGGACCTAATAGACATCTACACATCTCTCCACCCCAAATCAACAGAATATACATTCTTCTCAGGACCACATTGCACTTATTCTAAAATTGACCACATAATTGGAAGTAAAACACTCCTCAGCAAATGCAAAAGAACAGAAATAATAACAAGCAGTCTCTCAGACAACAGTCCAATCAAATTAGAACTCAGGATTAAGAAGCTCACTCAAAACCACACAACTACATGGGAACTGAGCAACCTGCTCCTGAATGACTACTGGGTAAATAATGAAATTAAGGCAGAAATAAAGAAGTTCTTTGAAACCAATGAGAACAAAGACACAACGTACCAGAATCTCTGGGACACAGCTAAAGCAGTGTTCAGAGGGAAATTTATAGCACTAAATGCCCACAGGAGAAAGCGGGAAAGATCTAAAATTGACACTGTAACATCACAATTAAAAGAACTAGAGAAGCAAGAGCAAACAAATTCAAAAGCTAGCAGAAGACAAGAAATAACTAAGATCAGAGAAGAACTGAAGGAGATCAAGACATGAAAAACCCTTCAAAAAATCAGTGAATCCAGGAGCTGATTTTTGAAAAGATTAACAAAATAGATAGATCACTAGCCAGACTAATAAAGAAAAAAAGAGAGAAGAATCAAATAGACACAATAAAAAATGATAAAGGGGATACTACCACTGATCCCACAGAAATATAAACTATTATCAGAGAATACTATAAATACCTCTATGCAAATAAACTAGAAAATCTAGAAGAAATGGATAAATTCCTGAACACATACACCCTCCCAAGACTAAAGAAGTTGAATCCCTGAATAGACCAATAACAAGTTCTCAAATTGAGGCAGTAATTAATAGTCTACCAACCAAAAAATGTCCAGGACCAGATGGATTCACAGCTGAATTCTACCAGAGATACAAAGAGGAGCTGATATCATTCCTTCCGAAACTATTCCAAACAATAGAAAAAGAGGGACTCCTCCCTAACTTATTTTATGAGGCCAGCATCATCCTGATACCAAAACCTGTTGGAAACACAACAAAAAAAGAAAATTTCAGGCCAATATCCCTGATGAACATCGATGCAAAAATCCTCAATAAAATACTGGCCAAACAAATCCAGCAGCACATCCAAAAGCTTATCCACCATGATCAAGTCAGCTCCATCCCTGGGATGCAAGGCTGGTTCAACATACGCAAATCAATAAACATAATCCATCACATAAACAGAATCAATGACAAAAACCACATGATATCTCAATAGAGGCAGAAAAGGCCTTTGATAAAATTCAACACCCCTTCATGCTAAAAACTCTCAATAAACTAGGTATCTCAAAATAATAAAAGCTATTTATGACAAACCCACAGCCAATATCATACTGACTGGGCAAAAGCTAGAAGCATTCCCGTTGAAAATCGGCACAAGACAAAGATGACCTCTCTCACCACTCTTATTCAGCATAGTATTGGAAGTTCTGGCCAGGGCAATCAGGCAAGAGAAAAAAATAAAGGGTATTCAAATAGGAAAAGAGGAAGTCAAATTGTCTTTGTTTGCAGATGACATGATTGTACATTTAGAAAACCCCAACATCTCGGCCCAAAATCTTAAGCTGATAAGCAACTTCAGCAAAGTCTCAAGATACAAAATCAATGCAATTGATTTTTTGCACAATTCTGGAATGTGCAAAAATCACACGCATTCTTATAAACCAATAATAGAGAGCCAAATCATGAGTGAAATCCCACTCACAATTGCTACAAAGAGAATAAAATACCTACGTATAAAACTACAAGGGGTGTGAAGGACCTCTTCAAGGACAACTACAAACCACTGCTGAAGGAAACAAGAGGACACAAATAAATGGAAAAAGATTTCATGCTCATGGATTTACAAACAAGAAAGTGATGAACTGACAGGGTCTTAATTTCAGAAAGGCTCTCATTTTTAAAAGCATGATGCAGAACAACCACAGGTGTGGTTTTATACTTTTTCTTAGCTTTAGTTTAGAGTGGCCACAGAAAAGTCAGATTACAGCAGTTCCCTGATAGTTGGAGTCTGGAATGCCACCCTCCCCTTGGGGAGGCCTTTCACACACCCTCCTTGCAGCCCCTCTGCAGCTCTCCAGGACAACAGCTATAAAATCAGCAAGAGGGTAAAGAGGACACCATGGATATTGCACAATTCATGGCCCAGATCATCTCTGAGAGTAATGGAGAGTTCACTGAAATAGCAACGCCTCTCCTTTGTGCCTTCAGAGGCTGGTACCTCACTCTGTCTCAATCATAGACTGCCTCCTGTGCTCTCCTGTGCTCAGGAGTGATATATTTATCAGGATAGCTCCAGATGGCAGGAGTAGGCAACTGATTCACTTGCTTCTCCACTCCCAGCAGGCCCCACAAGGGCTTCAGAACTGCAGCCAGCACATCAGTAGTGCCCATTTCTCCTGGGACTGAGGTGTTGCCTCTGATAACTCAATTGATGCTCCAGTCAGAAGAGGACTCTGCAAGGGGAGTTATGGCAGCCCAAGAAGTGGGGACATGCTCGAAGGCCCATCTGTTCCTGGGACTGATTGCACAGTGACTATCCCCCTATTCAGAGAGTGTCACAGTCAGTGATAAGAATGCTCAACTCTTCCTCCACTCTGCCTGACTACTTCAGGCACCCAGCACCAGAGGCCCCTCTAATGACACCTGTGAAGGGAACAAATATCCCAAAGACATGTACAGTTGGCTCTCAATTTTCCATGTGTATTTCACTACACTGGAAATATACAATGGATTACATTGTATTATATAATACAGTAGATAAATTAGATTATACTTGGATTATACCTGGTTGATACCACAAAAGAATGAAAGAAGACTGAATTGTTATTTTATATGTATAATCCTGGAGTTACACAGTAGCCACAGAAAAGTCAAACAGGTGTTTGAACACAAGTGCGTCCACCCCAGCAGCTCCTCTGCAGCTCTGCAGAGCCCATCCTAGGACAACTAAGCCCATCCTTATTTCTCCTATGGTGAACTAAGAGGGAGATGACAGTGAGCCTGGATCTCAGTCCCCATCTCCCAGCCAGCTCCCCCTGCGCTAGTATATTAGTCCTCCAGCAAAGATCCCAGGGTCCTCTGGAAGACAGAAACAGAGAAAGTACAAGGAGAAAAGAATGGGTTATTTCATCTGAAAGGGCATTTGTAGCAAGACTGTCCTTTTGCGGTCAGAAACATAACCATTTCTTTATTATTAGTGGTAAAGGAAAAAGCCACAACTGATGTCATAATACAAAAAAAAAAAAAAAAAACTACATAAAGTCAGGAATAACCTGTAATCATGAAACATACACTGAACAACAGCCCAGGTTTTAAATCTGATTTTCCTGGTCCAACCTTGTCAAGGAATCCTCTGAAGGTCCCTGAACCCCACTTCACCTTCACTCTGGCAGGCCACCTGCATCCCAGATGGACCATATGTGGGGTCCAAGCCTGACAGTGCTTGGATAACCCCCCACCCCCGAGCTGTCTAGTAATCATTGCCTGAGTGTGGGTCAAGCTCACCAAAAGAAAAATGTGCCATATTGGCCCTAATCCTAACCCATACTGACACTTTGGGAGGCCGAGGCGGGCGGGTCACCTGAAGTCAAGAGTTCAAGACCAGCCTGGCCAACATGGTGAAACCCCGTCTCCACCAAGAATACAAAAATTAGCTGGGTGTGATGGCACATGCCATTAATCCCAGCTACTTGGGAGGCTGAGGAACAAGAATCACTTGAACCCAGAAAGTGGAGATTGCAGTGAGCCAAGATCACACCACTATACTCCAGCCCAGGCAGCAGAGCGAGACTCTGTCTCCAAAAAACAAAACAAAACAAAAGAAAAATGTGCCACATGACTACGAGGAATTACAGTTCCTGAGACTGAGTCTCCCTTTCCAATATCATGTGTTGAGAAGGCCAGTCTATAAAGTCACTTAGGCAAGAAACATGCAATTCACAGGTCGTTTTTGTTTTGTGTTTTGGTAGGGTTCTGTGGAGCAGTTGAGAGCTGAATTTCATTTTTCCTTCCATAAATCTGGGCTCTCCTAAGCCTGATCACCTAGGTCAGGGACTTGAGCTTGGTCTGCCTCCTAGAATGGATAATGGACACCGGCGCTCAGAGCCTGTTACCTGCTGTACATCCTGCTGGAAGACGCAGAGCTGCAGCCGCTGGTGGAGCCGCACCTTGCGGTGCTGCCAGATGCTCTCCAGCCGTCGCTGGTGATGTAACACCTCATGCACCACGTCCAGCACCTGGTGCACTGCCTTGGAGTAGTTGGCTGTGGCTGTGAGGGATTCAGAGTTCCCAGGGCTCAGGGGCCGCTGTAGCACATCTAGTAGTGCTTTGCCATCCTGGCTGACCTGCAGGAATGACAGAAGTTTAAGTTAAGGGAAAAGGGTGATAGGCAGGGCACAGAGAGAAGCAGGAAGTGTCTGCCTGAGGGTCCCTGACTAGGCCTTCTGAGAATCTCAGGCATTCCATACCCAGACACCTAGCCAGCCAGAGCTGCCATGGAGCCCATCCTCCAGCCTGGTGGAGGGCAGAGCAGCTAGAATCCCCCGATGTGGGAGTTGCTGGAGTGCTGGCCAGTTGTCTGTGAGACTCTCTTCCCTCCTGAATTTCAGCTGTGAGGGCAGAGACACTGCCTACTTGCTGCTCTCTCCCCAATGCCCAAAATGGTGCCTGGCACACAGTAGGCACTTGGTAAATTTTTGTTTGTTTGTTTTTGAGACAAAGTCTTGCTCTTGTCCCCAGGCTGGAATGCAATCAATGGTGCGATCTCGGCTCACTGCAACCTCTGCCTCCCGGGTTCAAGTCATACTCCTGCCTCAGCCTCCTGAGTAGCTGGGATTACAGGGGTCTGCCACCATGCCTGGCTAATTTCTGTATTTTTAGTAGAGATGGGGTTTCACCATGTTGGCCAGGCTGGTCTCAAACTCCTAACCTCAGGTGATCCGCCCACCTCAGCCTCCCAAAGTGCTTGGATTACAGGCGTGAGCCACTACGCCCAGGCTTGGTAAATATTTTAACTGACTCACACCAGGTCAGACAGCATAACTTCATTTCAGAAATGAAGTCAATGTAAGTTCCCACCATAATCCTCTCCTCTTCTTTCTTTCCCAAATTCCTCTATCTGGCTCTAAAATTCTAGATGTGTGACAAGAGGCAAGTTATTTAACCTCCTTGGTCCTCAGTTTTCTTGTCTGTAAAGAAGGGATATTTATGTACATATTTCATAAAGTCACAGTGAGGACTAAATGAGTTAACACACATACAGTATTTAGAATAGAGCCTGACAAGTGATACTGGCTACCAATTTTATCTTCATCATCATCACCATTGATATGGTTTGTCTGTGTCCCCATTTAAATCTCATCTTGAATTGTAGTTCCCATAATCACCACGTGTTGTGGGAGGGACCTGGTGGGAGGTAACTGAATCATGCAGGTGGGTTTTTCCCGCGCTGTTCTCATGTTAGTGAATAAATCTCATGAGATCTGATGGTTTTATAAAAGGGCAGTTCCCCTGCACTCACTCTCTTGACTGCCACCATGTAAGACATGCCTTTGCTCCTCATTCCCTTTCTGCCATGATTGTGAGGCCTCCATGGCCATGTGAAACCGTGAGTGCATCAAACCTCTTTTTTTTTTCTTTTTTTATAAATTACCCAGTCTCAGGTATGTCTTTATTAGTGGCATGAGAACAGACTAATACAACCATCATCAGCATCATCTCTTTCTCATCCTCTTTATTTCCTTGTCATTTTATTTCTTTTGTCTTTATCCTTTAAAATACTTTGCTCTCGCTCTATACGAGCCCCTTCTTTCTCCTGAAAAGCAGTACAATCTTCATTTTTCTAGAATACGCAGAGAAAGGCTGGGACACTTAGACAGTGGACACACCATCCACATTCCTGGGTTCCCCAACACTCGCCCACAGTCTGAGAAAAGTGGGATGACACTCTCTGCCATTCTTCTCATTGGAGTTCTGGCACAATCATGGGCATCAATAATTCTGGAAAATGACATCATACAATCAACACCTGTGGCCCTCCTGTGCTTGACAAAGTACCCAACAGAACATGCATCTTTCCAATTTAAAACAGGGATGACTGGGAATTGATAGAAATTTTGAGTCTCCAAATTTGGTTAGCAACTAAATCAAAGTTGGCTTGGCGTCTTCCCCAAAAGAAGGCTTTTGGAGATGAAAATGGTCTTTTATCTCACCAGCAAGGTAGGGAATGAGGTGTGCTTCCATCTCCACACCTCTGATGACGAAGCTGTTTGCCGGGTTTGCATCCTCCCCTCACCCCTCCTTTGGTCCCTGATAATACCTTGGATGAGGGTCCAGGAATACAGAATCAGCTGTTACTCCTGCCATGGGGCCACAGAAATGCTTTCAGGGCAGGGTGGTTAGGAGGGGTGCTGGGATAGAGTGCAGCAGAGGCCAGGAGAGGAAATCACCACCACTCACCCAATCCCACCATCCCCATCTCCCATAATTGACTGCCAGGGGAGTGGGGTGGGGGAAGTAGCTTATAAATAATGCAGAGGTGATGCCCACCAGAGACATGAGTAAGACAAATATCCTATAGTGAAACCCAGGAGAGCTCTCTTCTTGGAATTCTGAGCAAATGCTGTCTTTTGGCACCATGCTATGTCCAGGGTAGGGCGGTTAGAGATGGAGGCCCAAGTCCTAGAAATCCACCCCGCATGAGCTCTAATCCTCTGCCTCAGTCTCTACATCTGTAGGAAGCATGGACAGCTCACTGGCCTCTGAAGTGGGCTTGGAGGGAAGGTATAAGCCTCACAATGCTAGGGGCTGATAATTAATTGAGAGAAATATTGTGTCTATATGTATAATTACACCCACACCTCACATATGTGGAAGTATATTAATCTCATTTGTACTCTCTATATTTGTATTTTGCAAGGAGTAAATTTAAAGATTCTTGACCCCCGGGCAGAGGCACAGTTCTGTTATAAGACAGAAAGCTTTGAGCCATATGGATCAGAGCTGATGAGATCAGATTTGGCTTGTAAGTCCTTCGTTGTGCCTTCTACAATGACAGAATACATTACCATTTTTTAGTATTCATTACTGTCAGACACTGGGCCAAGTGCATTACATACATTACCTTCATTTTATTTTTTCAAATTTTTTGTTGGGTACAATGATTGATTGATTGATTTAAATAGTTCTGGGGAACAGGTGGTGTTTGGTTAGTCCCCACTTAAAAGTGAGAATATGCCATACTTGGTTTTCCATTCCTGAGTTACTTCACTTAGAAGTAACTCCATCCAGATTGCTGTGAATGCCACTATTTTGTTCCTTTTTATGGCTGAGTAGTATTCCATGGTGTATTTATACCACATTTTCTTTATCCATTCATTGGCTGATAGATATTTAGGCTGGTTCCATATTTTTGCAATTGTGAATTGTCATGCATTACCTTTATAACCTCAACACTATCCTATGAGGCAGGTGTTACCACTTTGATTTCACAGATGAAACGAGGCTCAAAGTGGTTAAGTAACTTGCCTGAGGTCACACAGCTAGTAAATAGGAGAGCCAGGATTCAAACTCAGTTTGACTGTGGCAAAAACCCTTACTCTTACCTAGAAGCCATTAGTTCTTAGACTTCAATGTGCATCAAACTCACCTAGAGTAATAGTTATTAAATGTAGTTTCCAGGTCTCACTTCTTGACATTCTGTTTCCTGGGGTGGGACCCAGGAATCTGTATCAGGTGAGTCTGATGCAGGTGGTCCAGGAACCCATTTTAATACTCCTCTAACTAATGCTGCCCAGAGGAAACACATGGGTTGGATGTGAATTCACTTCTTCTCCTCATCCAGCTTCGTTAATCAGCCCATCTCTCTCCATCCCTCAGTCCCTTTCCTCAGAATTCATGCCAGTTAGCAAACATACTAACTTGTGTGTATCTACACAGATATACCTATGTAGCTGTTTCCCTTTACTTTGAGAGGACTGTCAAGAGGTTTTTTCCCTTTCTTAACTTTACAGTAACCCCCTGCCTTTGATTTTTCAATGGAAGAGTCTTTGTCCTTCATATTTATGGAAGCTTCTTACTCCTGCAAACACTTATCTCCACCCCGTGTGTTTTCCTCTGGATCTTCTAGTGAGAAAATTAATCTTTTTTTGATGAGCTGCTTCATAAAAAAGGTGGCAGGGCTAGTGTGTACATCTCCATTCACCAACCAGAAAGCAAACTCCAGAGAAGCACAGCTTCACTTTCTTATATTCCTCCCCCAAGAGGAGAAAGTCCAATCTTCACACACAGGATGAGGCAGGTGTATGGGGTGTGTGCGTGTGTGTGTGTGAGAGAGAGAATGAATGTGAGTGCACCAAGGTGGTGCCTAATAATGGCCCCAATTTTTTCTGCTTCCTGGCTGGAGACACCATAGTTCTTAGATCAAGGTTCCTAAAGATGTCACCAAAAAAAGAAAAACAGCCTCTCTTCTTCTTAGTCCCACCCAGGCTATTTCACAGTGCACAGGCCAGTGCCCTCGTCACCCACCCACATGCAGACATGCCCAAGAACCATGGTTGCCCTGCTCCATTCTCACCTCTGTGTAGGCTTGGGTCACCTGCTCATACAAGGTCTGGTGGTGGTGGATTGCCAGCTCTAGGTCCTGCATCTCAGATGGCAGACCACCTTCACTGCACATCTTGCACCAGGCGTCCACTCCCGACAGGAACTGGAAGGAGATGCAGGGTGGGTCAGTGGGGGAGCACTGGGGGTGGGGAGTTGGGTGGATTATGGAGACAGGGTCAGATACCTTGGGAAGAAACATCAGGACTTCTGAAAGCCTTCAGAGACCACTGTAGAGGGTAGAGTTTTTTAATTCTACAAACACTAACTCCTAGTAAGAAATCAGACCCAGGCACCCATTTAGGAAGTATAGTCTCCACAAAATTGACTACTATGAAACTGTAGGGGGCAGGTGAATCATCAGATGTTCAATAGGTTATAGCTACACACTAACTGTAATGTCCAGGTATGGAAACAGCTCACCACATTCCACAGATACATTAGAGCTTCTTGCCCCATGCACACTCACAGGCATACGTGAGGGGCTGTGTGTAATGTAAGGAGATGTTCCACACCTGTGCTTTACAGTGTGTACATCCAGTTGTGAAGACAAGCAAAAAACACCTTACACAGACCACCAGGAACCCCAGGAAACTTGCAGAGACCATCCCATATGGGATGGAGACTGCCCTCAACAGGTCTCCCACTGTTGGGTCAGTCCCCTGAAGGGTGGAAATGAGAGAGGCAGTCTAGGGGGACAGGCTGTGCTACACCTACTGCATCCTGGGTTGTGATATATAGACATAGATCTTGACAGACATCAAATTATTTAAAAATTAAAATTAACAACTGTGGAAGACTATGGGTCTTCACGCACAAAGGGTAAGCTAACTGAAATCACTCAGATTTAGTGGGTGGAAAAATGCACCTTTAAAATGCAAATAATTCACCCAACAGTCTGGAATGGTTCTGTCTGTGATTCCTCTCGCCTGGATGCACAGCTCCATTTAAATTAATTGCCTAAATACCTTTTTATCCCATTGCCAAGAACAGCCCATATGAGGATAATAAAGAGCTGCCTAAATAAATGCATGAAAAAAATAACTTTGAGTCATTTTTCCCCAGTTAAAAAGAAGCATGGTTTATGAATGTCCCTGAAGGACTAGTAATACCTGCAGAAATTGCATTAAAAAATAGATACAAATAAAATTGCTTCTGATCCAAACCAGTCCAGTCAGGAAACATGAAATAAACATGCACTTCTCCAGTTTTCTCAGTTCTGGTACTGCAACCATTTGCGTTCTAGTTTTGCTGTCACTGTCAGCTTTCAGTCCCTGGCCTGTTGATTGTTGTGGTTGACTTTTCATTCTGTACATTTTGTAACACATTAGACCATTTCTTAGCAATCCTGGAAGAGTGCCAGGTGCCATCCAGTATCGGATCATATAATATGTACATGCTGAAATCTCAGAAGCTTCTTTGCTCCACCAATAACTACAAATGACCCTGTAAGCAACTTGACATTCTTGTGTCAGTCATGGGGAGAACACTCCTTCAAGGCTCTTGGGATTTCTCTGCAATATTCTAACAGGTGGCCTGTAGCATATCCCACAAAATGATCACCTCAAGGAGATAATGCCAGAGAGACAAAGAGAGAAGCAGTTGGGTCTTCCTTACCAATCCAGGCAAACCTTGAATAAAGTATGTAAGTGATAAGGTTGAAGAGATAACAGGAGATTGGACATCAATATTCTCATGGCCCTAAGAATGAACCAGTCACTATCAGTCACTACCACCAACAACCTTAACAACAGCGACAAAAAGATACGGCTAAATCCCTCTCAAAGTATAGGGTTGTGCTTGACACAAGTATTATTTCAGTCTTTGGGAAGTTCTCAGGTGGAAATAGACACAAATGGAGGAAATAAAAAGATACTAGGATAGTATGCTGTGCAAATACCCATAGTAGTAATGTCCGCTGTTTAGTAAGCACACGAGGCACCTTACATATTCCATCTCTCGTGTTGTATCTTTAGCATAGCCCTGTGCCATTTATGATTAGCTCCACGTTACGGAAGAGGAAACAAGCTCAGAATGGTGACGTGACTTGCCTAAGGGTGAATGAATAGTGGACCTGGGATCAGAATCCATGTGTCTTGCCTCAAAGTCTAGACTCTTAATTATGCCATGTTGCTTTCCACGCTAGAGAGTGTAACAGAGGGAGAAATTTAAGGTGTGACCAGGTGTCTGACTCTCCTTGGCCTATGTTACCCAAATGTGATGCAAAGAAAGAAATGTAGAGGTTAAGACCACAGGCCTAGTGTTAAGCACACCTGAGGTGATAGCCTATCTACTCATAGATTGTGTGATTTTAGCAGTGGTGTGTTAGAAAATGTTTAAATAACCAGCATATATATATGTATGTGTGTATATGACTATATATTACACATACACAGGTAAGTGCATTTACAAATTCTACTGATACAAAGAATGTATAACACACAATTTACAGAGAACAATAGCATATACAATACTCTGTATTGTATATTTAATGTAGGCAGTTGATTCTCACAGGATGCTTTTGACCTATGGTTGCAACTGACAAACATGTATAGTTCTGACACACATGCTGGTTGATATTTTCACTATGTTAAGGAGTGAGACAAAGGTGAAAAGCACCTGAATACTATGCCAGAACATCTCTTGTTCATCAAGGATGTCAGCAACTTCTTTGCTGAACCAAATAACAGTTTTTGAATATTGGAAGAATATTTCCTGGATTTTTGTTTGTTATTCACAATGTAACAGCTATACACAGGACACATTTTTAAGTTTAGTCTGCATTTTCAAACACTTTCTCCCTCATTTTCTTAAGACTCTAGGCAACAATAAAGCAATAAATCAATCCCTGGTTTGTAACATCTGATAATTTCTATAATATGAAACTCCTACCATGGTGTATTTTAAGCTACCAATGTGACATCACCAACAGAGGTGATCCATACATAGCCGACAATTGTATGGTATTTCCACCACAGAAAAAATAAATACATAAAAATGATTTCAAGAACATAGGTAATAACAATATGTTGTAAAATAATCAGGAAGTGATGAATTTTGAGTATTTATTAACTTTGCTTTTAACATAACATATTTAATTATAAACCTATATAATGAAGCAATAGCTAGAATGTGACAACCAGTTCTCAAAATTCCTGAAAATTTAACAACTGTCTCTCCATGAGCTGGTTCAAGACAGGCTCCAACACATCATGGGATCTTAGGCAGGCCAATCACTTAATCTCTCTGAGCTTCAGTGTTCCTCTTTGTAAAATGGGTTAGCAATGTCACTGGCCAATGCCTGGCCATTTAGTAAGTACAAGTAATTATTATCTTGACCCATTATATTATTTTATATTCCCATTATCCATAGCAAATGCTTCATGTAAAATTAGTTTCCCCTGCTCTCAGCACCTCAATGATCACTTTACATTCACCCCTTTGATCTGTGTTCAGAGAATGCACACTAAGCAGACAGTCCACATATGCACACATGCACATGCACCCACTACCAAGCAAAATGTAAAAAGGCTCTGGGTCCCCTCTTGTTTGTATGACAAGCAAAGTCACCAAGAGTTACCAATGTTTCTTTGTGCACACAGGGGCCATGAAAGTGGTAGAACATAGGTTATTGTTGCAATGACTCGGCAGGGTCTTCAGTGTTTCAAAAAGATAGGTGGAGCTCTCTATAGAGAGTGTGTGTGCTCCCATCCAGCCCTCCCCTGCCCATGCCCAACCCTTCCTACCAACAGCAGCTGCTGCAGGTTTCTGCACCTTACCTGCTCAGCCTTCTGGTGGAACACAGCAGACATGGCGAGGATGGTGCTGCGTTCATCCAGGGCAGCAGCGAAGCTCTTCCACTCCTGGTCCAGCTGGGTGGAGATCTGCTTGATTTGTTGTGAGGCATAATGGCCAGCCTCGGAGAGGCGGGAAGCCACGGACATGATGCGGTTGATGTTGACATAGGCATTCTGGAAAGAAAAGGAGAGTGCTTAGTGGGGCAGGCTCAAAAGACATCCATTGAGCACTTTTATGAGGTACATATTTGGGGAAGGGAGCTGCCCAAAACAAAAGTCTGAGAGAAGCTGGTACAGTCCATACTAGTGTATTTGTTTTTGGCCCAAGGGAAATCTTTTTCTACAATTCAATTTCAGGAGATAGCGGGACCTTTCATTGTGGGGAACCAGCATAGATTTTGTGCCAACTATTAATGCACTTTAATGCAGTCACTTTATATGGACTACTTTATGTAATCCTCACAACCATCTTATGAGGTCATTCCCAGGGATGGCACATAACTCTCAAGAGCGTTCTTTGGAAGTGATGGCTCAGATGAGGGCACAAGCTAAAGGAGGCAGAGACATGTCTCTTGCTCAGGGGAGAGCTGTACCCAGGACACTATTGCCATCTACATACAACAAACAGGGCAGAAGTACTCATCAAAGAGGGCAAAGGAGACACGGTAATTCCACATCTTCCTATCACCTAGCAAAGATGTCCCCACCTTCCTCCTACCTCCTTCAGCCCTGCCAAAAGAGCTGAGGCACTGGTCATCAAACAGGGTATAAATAAAGACAGCATTTGAAGCCACACACTTTTCCATGCTAATAATAAGGTCTGTGAAGCCCTTTCTTATCCCTGCTTGATTTAGGAAGATTTCCCCACCTGATCCCAAAAGGCATCTGTGGGTACCCCAAAAGGCATCAAGGAGGGGCTCTCTTGGCCCATTGTCTCTTGTCATCTTGTGTTTTGTTTACTTGTTTTGTTTACATTCATTCCCATCTTTACCTGCTAATTAAAAATTCATGAACATGTATGCTGTTTCCTATTAGGTCACTGAAAAATGCTCCAGGAAGGAACAAGACAAAAGAAAAACCCCACAAACATAAGACAGTAGTGATTATGGCTATTTTTAACTGCTATCTCCTATTAGTTGTCTGAGGTGTCAAAACAATCAGGTAAGGTTGTAGCATCCACAGGGAGCTTTTCCAAATCACACAATGTCTGCATGAAGGAGGACCAGGAAGGCAGGTTATTCACACACCTTCATTATTTGTTACAAATCTTCTCAAATGATTATACATATTCTGCAGTAACAGCATTTTCTCTAGGTTCTATTAGCTCAGATGTAGTTCATTAATACTGAGTAGGTTTAATGAAGGTTCTTTATTTTCCTCTCTCACTTCCCTCATGGTCCCCATTCGTCTTAGCTGTCCCTGGCCTCTAAGCACTCCATCCCAAACCTGGGCCAGGTTGGTAGGGTCTCTCAATTTAAAATGTCTCTGTGGAAGTTTAAAAGGTTAAGTGAAGAACTTCCACACAAATCCATCCTGATGTCTAATGACCCCTATGTGTCATCTCTTTTTTTAGTCTGGCCTGAGACCTTTCTGACATAGTGCATTTCCCTAAGAGAACTAGGATATTACTGATTCTTGTTATGGGAAATAACTATCCCTCAAAGATGTAGGAATCATTCTCAGCCTTGTTGTCTGAGTTAGGATACAAATTCTACTGAAAATTAAACTCTATTTATAGAACTGACAGAAAAGCCACTCTGCACTTAGAAATAGAGAGGAAGAATGGGGAGGCAGAAAGCACACACTGATTTTGACAGTTTTATCTTCTATGGGAAGAATAGCATGTGAAGTCCCTCAAATCTCCTGCTCATGTCATTGTCTTACTTTGGGTTCTCCCCAAAGCAGACCTTGAGACAACTATTTGGGAGACAGAGTTTACTTGGGCTTGGTCCCAGGAAGCATAGTGAAAGAGAGGGGAAGTCAATGAGGAAAGGGAGGGAAATGAATAAAGGATGTGTTAAGTTCTATGAGCAACCAGGGTTCAATCCCTGTTGAGACCTTTTGAGAAAGTATAAAACACACCTCCGAGCTGTCCCACTGAGGGGTGAGGAATCTCGGTTACTGATGCACTAAGTCCCATTGATCTTTGTTTGAAGGTCCTTCCTGGGGTAAGTTCCTGGCATTTCCAGCCGAACCCACAAACAGACCAAGCACACTTCTGAGGTCAGAGAGTGATCACTGCAGATAAATGCAGGAAGCTGTCAGTCTGCATGAGAATCACCTGCAGATGACCCCCAGGGCAGGCTAAGGCCATATAGGTGGGACATTGACAGTGTCTGATAGAGCTGTCCTCCCAAACTGGATTCGAATCCTGGAATCCATGCCCCTGCCCCATTACCCAGATCTATCTAGGTTTTTGGGTTTTCCTGTCCTGGAGAAAGGCCTTGTATACTCTGGCCAGATAGAATGCAAGAAAAGCAGTAACAGCAAGGCACTACCCTGTCCCCAGATATACCCTATAGACACCCAGCCCTTTGTCATCACTGCCTATTACATCCTCCTCCCTCCCATGGCACACAGGGAGGCATATTTCTGCTTACTTTTAGGAAGAACTTTCTAGCTATTAGAGGTGTCCAACTGTGGCTGCCTCTGTAGACTCTTAACACCTTGTCACTCATTCAAATATTTACGGAGAGCGGGCCAGGCTCTGCGGTGGGGGCTGTAGGAAATCAAAGAGGAATAAGATAGGATTCCTGCCCATCCGCCCCCTGCCCACAGGGGCTCACAGCTGAGACTTAAGACAAGTCCTCAAATAACTAATTCAAGGCAAAATGAAGCAAGTGCTTCCACAGAGGTAGAAGCGACTGCCTGTAGGGATTCAGAGGGAAGGGATCTGAACCCCTGGCAGGGCTGTTGGGAAGAGGCTCCCCACATGAAAGAGGATGGGGAGGCTGGCAGTCCTCCACGGTCCCCTTCAACCTCTAAGCCTGTGATCATAGATTAAAACTAAAAGCAAATAAACAAAAAAAGACCACAGCTTACAGTTCACATTCTAGACTAGCACAGTAAATGCTTTTTTTGTTTCCTTATCAGCAGGCGGAGAAATGTCTTGCTAAAACTAACAAATAATTATGCCTCACAAAAGAAGTAGAGGCAGTATCCCTCGTAATAGAGGGATAAATATAATGTTGACTTATGAATTTGCTCATTGTTTGTCTCTATAGCCCCTTTTCAGAATATGAAACACTTCAGGCAAGTCACATTGCCCAAGTTCATCATCTTCTCCTTCATTTTCCTTTGCCCCAGAACCTGAGAGAAATGGGCAGATAGATTTTAAACTGCAGTTGTCCCTGGGTGGGTACAAGGACAGCCACACAACAAATGAGAAGGCAGTAATGGCAAGGAAGGTCTCCAATGACTTAAAAGGAAAGAATGAGGTTAAAGATTTGGATTAGGAGTCTGAATAAATAGGAGTGCTTACTCATTAAGCATAAACAACTTTTCATGGCCTTTGGTCAATCCGTTTGTGTGGTTCTTCTGGGTGACTGTTTATGCCCCTATTAGGAACATTTGGAAGTTATGTTTGTCCTTGGGACATGGCCAAGAGGAACGGATATTTGGCTCTTTACAGCCTTCCCATTTCCTACCAGCTGCCCCCCTCCACTCTCTTCCATCTGCCTGGCTCTCCCATTCTTCCCTGCCAGCCTTCAATGCCTTTCCACCTGCAGAGCTGCCCATTAGTCAAGGGCATTAAAGTCACTGGGCCAGGAATCAAGAGCCATGAGTTTTGGTCCCAGCTCTGGCATTCACTTAAGATGTGACTTGACTTCTCTGTGCCTCAGTTTCCTCATCTGTGAGGGAGTTGACCTAATGATCGCAGACATTCCATTTCTGAGTAAGTAATGTCAGTTCCAGGAGACCAGGAGCATAGTGCTGCCTACTCCAGAGGTATATGTAGCCCAGGCCTGCTGTCCATGTCTCAGCACCTCATGCTGGCTCTGCTCACTGCCCAGTAGTGTGAGGACCAAGACTGGAGCTGGACCCCTGAGTCCTTCAGCTTCTAGGTGACCAAGGGCTAGAGGCCCTTCTCCCCCTCTCCTCTTTAGCCCCTTCCCCTCAGCTGAGATGCTCAGACTAACCAGTTTCCCTGGCCAGAAGGTAATAACTTGACTAATAATTCTAGCTTGATATGTATCTTCTTAAATTATTTCCTCAAAACTGATTTATTAAATTTAAACCCCCATATATGCAGTCTGTTGTTATTAAATTATTATCATTATCCAAAGTATGGCACAGCCCAAGGTATAGACACAATCTACCCTGCAGAAGGCAATGCACCTGCAGCATGGTCCGTTGCATCATCTACCTCATCTTACCTCCCCCCAAATCCTTTCCTCCCATCATTTTGGTCATAAACAGGAAAAATAACTAAATTCCAAAAAAATCTCGATAACTTAAAAACCTTGTATATTGACACCCTGCCCTCACTTTTGTTACCCACAAAATTCTTTTTTTCATTCCTGCAGTCATTAACTGGAGATCACAGGATGGACAGCCCCTTCTTCTGAGGCCTTGTCCCGTGCTGTGATTAACTGAAATCGATGAAGCAGAGTCACTGTCCTGAAAGAACTGCTTGGCAGAATCTTGATCAAAGTTTTCAGCCCTGCCAAAAGGGCTCCCAGTTCCAACCTGATTCCTGGCTTACGCCTACTGGCTACAAAAACAAGATAATGATAGCTTTCCATTAAAAACCTTAGCTAAATTTTCTCTTTGTGATTTCTTATGTGGTATACTGAAAGAGATACTGGTTTTTCTAGACATAATCATTTGATGCAAGTTATCATTTTGGTAACCTTAAGCTATGTGTCAGGGGCTGATTATAAGAGAAGATCATTGCCAAGGGAAGGTATTATTTGAATCCCATTCATTTCACTCCTAAAAGCAGAGGTGAACTTTACACTTCTGTGGTCATAGGTCCCCACTCTGAATTAGACACACTCTCTGTGGATTACATGAGATAACATAAAGCATCCGGCCAGATGCCTGGCACAAAACCAATAGTGCAAAGAATGTCCTATCTTTTCCCTCATTCAGTTCCAGGAGATTGGCATTAACTCCAAAAGTTAGGTGCATACCAAATCAAAGTATTAGTAAAAAGTACAACAAAAAGAAAAATCTATCAATGATTCCAACAAGAAGCAAAATAAGCGAAGTCTCATTGTCTTTCACAGAGAGCACAACACAAGGTTCCTACTATTCCCTCCTATAGCTGTTAATGCTGCCCTAGCCACTTACCAGGCTATGCCCTACATGCCACAAATCCTCTGCTGCAGACACTATTCCCCTAGGAGTTAAAGGTCCGGAGCCCAGAATTGTCTATAAGTTTTTCCTTGACCCAGAGAGATCAGAGGATTCAGAATCAGCCAATAAGGTGCTTTCTGAGCCATGCTATTTCAATACAATGTCCTTCCATACCTTAAGGTGGAAAAATAGGGTCTTTATCTCTTGAGATAGTCTTCTTGGGGTGCCTCAACCACCCTGGCATGTGATAGCCACATCCAGAGCACTCAGAAGTGGGGCCATCTTGTCCTCATACAAGGAAACAGATCCTTCTCCTTATTACAAACTGTATTACAAAAGGTGACAGAAGCCTCCTCCCCATGCTAGGTGTTGGGGTTCTTCACTTTGTGGTCTATGGGCAACGTGACTTGTCTTCAGCTCGAGAGAGGCAGAGGAAGCTCATCAAAGAGCTGTTTCACCTCTGCAAGGAACAAGTCCTGAGCACAGGGTTCTCAATTCCTTTCCAGTTAATGAGGCTACAGCTTTTTAATCATTATTATGAAAATGAAAGGTGTGATCACCTGTCAGATCATCACAGGGCAAGGTATAACCACCACTTAGGGGACACTTTCCCTAAAGGGGCCCTGTCCTCTCGACAAGCTCTTGAGACCTTGACTTTCCAAATCAAAAAGTCAAGGGAGGGAGGCCATGCAAACAACTAGCTGAGAGCCATGGTACTCAGCAAAATCACTCAGTTCAAATGAAAATCAAATGCTCAATCAAAAAGCTAATACAAAATATAAGCAGTATTGCCTCAACTGAGAAAACATTATACATACAACGGAAGCACACCCAAATACTACCAGTTATTGAATGCTTATTACTATTAATATTATTGAGATGGAGTCTTGCTCTGTTGCCCAAGCTGGAGTGCAGTAGCACAATCTTGGCTCATTGCAACCTCCACCTCCCGGGTTCAAGCAATTGTCCTGCCTCAGCCTACTGAGTAGCTGCAATTATAGGCGCATGTTACCATGCCTGGCTAATTTTTTGTATTTTTAGTAGAGACGGGGTTTTGCCATGTTGGCCAGGCTGGTCTCGAACTCCTGACCTCAAGTGATCCGCCCGCCTTGGCTTCCCAAAGTGCTGGGATTACAGGTGTGAGCCACTGTGCCTGGCCTGAATACTTATTTTGTACCAGGTATACATGATGGTGGGAACTTTTCTTTAGGGTCTTTGTCTCATCTCTATTCTCTTATGTATAGAAAAGTTAAAAAACATTTTGGTATATACATTTTATATATATAATTTATATATAATATAAATAATCAGGGAGAAAAGGGTTATTAAAACTATACAGAGGAGACTCTCTCTCCCCACTGAAGTTAATAATCAAAATATCAGATGTCAAAACACCTGATGGAGCTAGGGAACTTATGTTCAACCTCCTACTTTTATCAATTCATTCTTTTTATTGAGGTGCAAAGGTTGTTGGTTTCTAGTTTCTTTCTCCCCCACTATAAATAATGCTAGGGGTTTACTGGTATTTTTAACTTTAATAGATTTGGTTTTTTAAATTTCCTTTTTCTTATAGATGGAGTCTAGCTATGTTGCTGAGGCTGAACTCCAACTCCTCAGCTCAAGCAATCCTGTCTCCTCAGCCTCCCAAACTACTGGGATTATAGGCATTTGGTATTTTTCATTTTAATTTTTAAAATTATTTTAGTATCTCTTTAATACATTTAGCTGGGTTGCATGCCATCAAAGCTGAAATTACTCAAATGTCCCCATCTCTTTTGACTTCAGCAAAAAATATAGATATTTTTTGTACAATTTACATATAGTAGAATAAGCAGGTTTTAATGACCAAAACTGCTTTCCTAAAGACAAGAATATAAAACCACTTTATTTAAAGTTTTTAGAAGCCAAGTTCATGCAACAATCTCATTTTACAGATAAGAAATAAAAAAAGGAACCCAGCTATTGCTTGTATCTACCTAATGTGTGTGGTATCAGTCAAGCGACACGTTCAAAGAAAGAGGAAGAATGAGACTAGAGCCCCAGCATCTTGATTTCCTCTCTACATGGCCCCTCTGCTTATTGCTCCCTTTTTCTTGTGCCCTGCAGCTTATATTAAGTTTTTATTTCGTCAACCTCAAAGCCATGAGGAATAGTATTTGTAGATTTTCCAATACAGTTTTCAGAGACCTTGTGAGTAACATTCAGTATCAGTAAGAAAATAGATTGTGCCAAAGCCATGGAAAAAGCTCAGCCTCATCTGCTTTCTCCAGCTTAATAACACCATATGTATTACTTATATCTTTGCCAGTACAAAACTCACTTTGGGTCCTAAAGCTGTTAAATCATTAGTTTATGATTAATTAGTTCAACATTACCATGTAAACCTGCTGATTCCACCTCGAAACATATGGACACTGGGATAGTAACATCTGGAATAAGAACTGTCCATGCTTGAAACTATACTACAATAGCTATGAGATGTGATGAGTTCTAAAGGAAACCTCCAACTTCTGCCTCCCATGAACCACAGGGTGCCCTCTGGGGGGCCAAATGGGGCAGCTGATTGATGACTATCTGATCAGGTCTGGCCAAACAGTAGGCCAAACCATGTGGAGGCCATCTGTCACTGCCGGATGGAGAGGAACAGGAATAGCCCCGGTGCTCAGCAAAGATAACATTGGCTCACGAGTCCTGTCCCTCTGGCCTGGCTTGCCATAGCAATGTTTCCTCCAGCAATTGCTTTACAAACCATTAAGCAGCCATGAAAACAAGCGCCTGGCCATATGTCCAAAGGCCACAGGAAACCCAAGAACTGGTTTAAGAAAAAAGAGAAACTCATCTCTCTCTCCTTTCTCAGCTCTGAGTAAACCTCCCTGGGCAGGGTAAGTGTTTTTGTATGAGGCATCATTGCAAAATTGAAATGGTAGGGAATGACGGGTACAGCTGGAATCAGATTCAGGGACACCTAGTGAGGCAAGTGATCAGGAAAAATGCAGCTTTTCTGGGTTAGGATGTAGTAACTTTAGGCTACCTTTAAGGTTGAAATTAGAGCCTCTAAGACTTCCAGGAAATATATTTATCAGCATTTTATCCCCAACTGCCCCCCACCGCCAGCCCCCGCTTTTTTTTAAAATAAGGCCTGGCTACTCAGAGCTTGATCTGTGACACTGGCTTCACCCAGCAGCTTGTCAGAAATACAGTATTTCAGGCCCTTCCCCAACTTTCCGAATCAGAATCTGCATTTTAACAAGATTGTCCCAGGTGATAGGCATGCACATTAATGTTTGAGAATCTCTGTAGTTAGGAGCTGAGGAGCTTCCCCGAACAAGAACTATTTCTTCTAGCACGCCTGATCTTACAACAATAGCTGAACATTTGCAAACATAACATCATGCCAAATGTGCTTAAAATGTACAAACACATTTCACCCTTATGCCATCCCTGACAAAGTCACTATCATTATTCCCTATTTACAGATGAGGTGGTAAGGTTCTGAAAAATTTAAATAACCTGCCTAGGATCACAGTACTAAGAAGGAAGTACAGAGCTACAGTTAGCACCTACTGTCCCAGCTGTTTTACTTTGCCATACATGCAACAGCTGGGGCACTTCCCTCTCCCTTGAGGGAAGACGATGAGAAATTTCTACTGAAGATCTAAAAATCACAGCCCAGAGAAAAAGAGCCTCTGGAGAGAGAACTCAGTAAGCGTGTTTTCATCTCTGAAGCTTTCCCATTGGGCCCTTGATGTGCTCTTGGATTTTCCAGAATAGCCTAGCTCCAGAATGGGCAGGAGCCTGGTAGGTGGAATTCTCTTGCCCCCTCCTGCCTTGGAGCAATAATCTCTACCTGTAAATCCGAAGCCAGCTGCCCTGAGGAACAGGTCGTTGTCTCCATAGAACCGCGAGGAAGTTCAAAATTAAGGCAACTCTTTGTTTTCATCAATATCTTGCCTTATAGCTGGAGTCTTAAATATGTCATCCTATATGTTTATTCATCCATTCATTAATTCAACAATACAAGACATTGTGCAAGCAAGGTACAAGACAGACAAAATTCCTATGTTCTCAGAGCTTATCTTTTAGTAGAAGAGTCAGACAATAAATTAATAAATATTTACTATATGTTTATCTCAGTGTTACATAAAATATGCCTGGGAAAAGGATAGCATGTGATGGGGCTGGAGAGTGCTACATAAGATAGAGAAGCTGGGGCAGGGTGACCCCTGAGCTTGGCCCTGAATGAAGTAAGAGAGTGAGCCATGTGGCTACCTGCAGGAAGAGGAGCAGCAGGGGCAAAGGCCGTGAGGCAGGAATGTCTTTGGTGGGTCAAGAAACAGCAAGAATCTCAGGATGACCGGGACAAATGAACAAGTTGTAGAGGCTGAGATGTGAAAAGTAAGTGGGGTTCAGTCTATTGGAGCCCAGTAAGCCATGGTAAGGGACTTTGGCTTTCATCATGAGGAAGGGAAGACATAAAGGTATTTTAAGCAGAAGAGTGGCAAGATGTAATGGACCTCACCTTTAGGCAGGATCACTCAGGCCGTGGGTTGAGAATGGACTGCTGGGGAGCAAAGGTGGAGCCAGAGAGACCAGGTAGGAGCTACTGCAGCAGTCCAGGCAGGAGCTGATGTCAGCTTGGATTGGGGGGTAACCATGGAGGTGGCAATAAGAGGGCAGATTCTGGATATATTTTTAGATTAGAGCTGAAAGGACTTGCAGAAGACAGTCCTTTAGCTTTTCCTTATTTCCGGGCCTCTGGTTGTGTAAGAAACTGTGACTTCTGCTTTTTGTGCTGCTCCCTTCCCATCTGCCCGTCTGGTCCTGACCTCTCACACCTCTTCAGTTACCTGACTTGCAAACATTTCACCTGTAATGTCTGCAATCAGTCTCTGTCCTTCATCTGGTACTCCTAGCTGGCTACCATGCTGTCCCCAAATGGCACTGTCACTGCTTATTATCGACACTTCATATTTGTGTTCTGCTTTACAGTTCAAGACTTCTCATGTACATATGTCATCTGACATACTAGGTTTCACTGACCATTTCATGCCTTTCATTCAACTCCAGGAGACCACAAAGAAAGGCATAAGTCAGCTTTGGCTGAATTTCAGACAAATTAACTGCTTAGCAAATGCAGACCTGACGGAGAACAAGTAGTGGCCATAGATGAGTATGTGTAAGTGTGTGGGTCAACTGAGCTACAGGTTTCAGGGGGCAAACACCAAGAGGACACAGCAAATAGCCTGGGTTAAGGAACATGCTGACAAAGGACCTCAGAGAGCAGTGGACGGAAGTCAGAAAAGAAGGTCCCAGGATTGTGGGTACAGAACCAGGAAGGAGAAAAGGAGGGAGATCTGGGGTCTGAAGGGGATAAGCAATAAAGAGAGATGGTTGAGCCAGGCATTGCCAACCATGAGTCAGAAACCTGAGTCATCAGCCAAGCCCTGCTGGTCAGCTCAGAGGAGCCTTGCAGAAGGGACCCAGGACATGTGTGCACTAGAGCAAAACTGAGAAGGCTGCCTAAGCCAAGGAGCTTCCCTGTGCTTCCTGTTTGAATAGGAACCAATCCCCAAACATGGCTGATTAGAGATGGGGGGTAAAAGCAAATGGAACATCTGGAAAGGCTGGGATGGGGAGCAAGGAGTAGGGATTAAAACACAGGCACTCTTTCTCCCTGAAGACTCTTGAGGTTGGAGAAATGTCCTCATCTTCTCCTGTAGTTTAGATACTTGACTCTCCAAACCTCATGTTGAAATGTGATCTCCAATGTTGGAGGTAGGGCCTAGTGGGACTTGTTTGGGTCAGGGGGACAGATCCCTTATGAATAGCTCCTCCTTAAGGTAATGAGTGTGTTCTCACTCTGTTAGTTCCCACAAAAGCTGGTTGTTAAAAGAACCTGGGCTGGGCATGGTGGCTCACATCTGTAATTCCAACACTTTGGGAGGCCAAGGTGGATCACTTGAGGCCAGGAGTTTGAGACCAACCTGGGCAACATAGTGAGACCCTGTATCTACAAAAAATTAAAAAATTAGCCAGCATGGTGGCATACACCTGTAGTCCCAGCTACTTGAGAGGCTGAGGCAGGAGGATTGCTTGAGCCCTGGAGGTTGAGGCTGCAGTAAGCCACAATCCCGCCACTGCATGCCAGCCTAGGAGACAGAACCAGACCCTGTCTTCTCTCATGCCATGTGACCTCTACATGCCAGTGCCTTTCATCTTCCTGTATGAGTGGAAGAAATCTAAGGCCCTCACCAGAAGCAGATGCTGGCACCATGCTCCTTGTATGACCTGTAGAACTGTGAGCCAGACAAACCTCTTTATAAATTACCCAGACTCAGGTATTCTTTTTTTTTTTTTTTAATACTTTAAGTTCTAGGGTATATGTGCACAACGTGCGGGTTTGTTACATATGTATACATGTGCCATGTTGGTGTGCTGCACCCATTAACTCGTCCTTTACATTAGGTATATCTCCTAATGCTATCCCTCCCCCCTCCCCCCACCCCACGGCAGGCCCCGGTGTGTGATGTTCCCCAACCTATGTCCAAGTGTTCTCATTGTTCAATTCCCACCTATGAATGAGAACATGCGGTGTTTGGTTTTCTGTCCTTGCGATAGTTTGCTCAGAATGATGGTTTCCAGCTTCAACCATGTCCCTATAAAGGAATGAACTCATCCTTTCTTATGGCTGCGTAGTATTCCATGGTGTATATGTGCCACATTTTCTTAATCCAGTCTATCATTGATGGACATTTGGGTTGGTTCCAAGTCTTTGCTAATGAATAGTGCTGCAATAAACATACGTGTGCATGTGTCTTTATAGTAGCATGATTTATAATCCTTTGGGTATTCTAGTTCAACCACTGTGGAAGACAGAGTGGCAATTCCTCAAGGATCTAGAAATAGAAATACCATTTGACCCAGCCATCCTATGACTCAGGTATTCTCTTATAGCAACACAAATGAACTGACACCCTCCAAGTCCACAGGCTAATTGTTTGATAACTTTATAGAGTTTGACCTCAGGGCTAATGTCAATTGGCTTATTTCCTTCACCCTGAACCAGTAGTGATTTTCAACTTGGTTCTCAGCCTGGTACAGATTTCCTGAGTCACCACAGTACGGTTAAATCAGAATCTAGAGTGGAACCCATATGTGGTATTTTTGGCATTTTTAAAAAGCTTCCCAGGTGACTCCAGCGGGCAGTCAGAGTGCAGGACTGCACCTTAGAGACAAGCACTAGCTTCACCAGAGTTGAGTTCAAAGCACACCCTTCTCTCCTTTGGGTCTAGTTTAATGCTGACAATGGTGCCAAGAGCAAGGGTCATAAATTAATCCTGAGAAGATCAGAAAATAAAATCTAATGCTCCTACTGAGTCAGAAGAAAAGGGAAATTCCATCCACCAGGCTGTCTGTGGAGATACAAACACTGTATCCTGTTCAACTTGATTGATAAGAACAGGTCTGGCTGGGTATACATGCAGTACTATGCAATCACAGGTTCCCTAAAGGCCTGCCTTAGGAACCCCAGTGTTAACAGCGACCACTGGATCATATTTATTTTTGTCAGGGGGTGGGGGTTTGCTTTTTAGTGGCTTTGCTTCTGTCTTTAGGATGACAATCCCAGAAACAAAGATGTTTGGGATCAGTGGAACTTGAAAGATCATGCAGTCTGGTAGTTCCTGGATGTTAGTGTGTATCGCCTGGGGACACTGTAAGCATGTCCATCCCTGAAGAAAATCAAGTGCTCTCATTCACCTTCTAATTGGTGGTTGTTCAGCTTCTGCTGGAGCCATGCCTCATTGGGCTTCCTCAAAAATAAAGGCCCTACCTTCCTAGTTCTGCATCCTTGATGCTCAAATAGTGTTCAGGGTTGGTGTCAGACATTGTGACATGCTTAACAACATAATTCATTTAACAAGTATTTATTTAGGCACCTACTAACTGCCAGGCATTGTTATAGTTCCTTCAGATACAGCTGTGAATAAAACAGATAAAGCTCTGCCTTTAGGAGTTTATACTCTAGTGGGCAAAATTCTCTTTGCGTTAGGTACATGAATTTGGGAATGACTAAGTTTCAAGCTCCTTGAAGATAGCTTTGTGTCTCATGAATCTTGCTGTTCTTAGTGTTTAGTAAAAGACACAGACAGCAAAAGTTTGTTGAATGCACAAATGAGTGAATGCTGAGTGGTACACACAGATCCCCCTACTTCAGCTTCCCTAACACCACCAGGGTTGGTGTCCACACTCTGTCATGGCCATTCCCTTTAATGTTTAGGAAGGTTATATTTTCAAGCAAGTAAAAACCCACTTGCAAAATACTCACTCTTCAGTTGTCTTCTTTTCTTTTTTTTCAACATACCATACAATTTGTCCATTTAAAGTGTATAATTCAGGCCGGGCATGGTGGCTCACGCCTGTAATTCCAGCATTTTGGGAGGCCAAGGCAGGTGGATCATCTGAGGTCAGGAGTTCAAGACCAGCCTGGCCAACATGGCGAAACCCCATCTCTACTAAAAATACAAAAATTAGCCAGGCATGGTGGTGGGCGCCTGTAATCCCAGCCGCTCAGGAGGCTGAGGCATAAGAATCACTTGAAACCGGAAGGCAGAGGTTGCATGAGCCGAGATCGCCCCACTGCACTCCGGCCTGGGCAACAAGAGTGAAATTCTGTCTAAATGAAATGAAATGGAATGAAATAAAATAAAAAGTGCATAATTTAATGGTTTTTAGTATATTAGTATTTAGTATATAGATATGTACAACCAACATCACAATCAATTTTAGAACATTTTCATTGTCTCAAAAAGAAACTCTGTACCTATTAGATATAACTCTCGTACACCCCTTCCATTCTAACTCTAAGCAACAACTAATCTACTTTCTGTCTTTAAAGGTTTGCCTATTCTGGACTTTTCAAATAAATGAAACCAAATAATAAGTGGTATTTGGTTACTAGCTTCTTTCACTCAGCAAAATGTTTTCAAGGTCCATCCATGTTGTAACACATATCAGCATGTCATTCCTTTTCATGGCCAAATAAATATAATTCCATTATATGAAGATACTACATTTTGTCTATCCATTCATCAGTTTATGGAAACTTGGGTAGTTTCCACCTTTTGATTATTATAAATAAAGTTGCTGCAAACATTTGTGTACAATGTATGGACATTTTATGTAGACATATGTTTACATATCTCTTGAGTATATACCTAAGAATTAAATTACTAGGTAATATGGCAACTCTATGTTTAACTATTTGAGGAACTGTCAGACTGTATTCCAAAGTAGTTATATCATTTTACACTCCTGTAGCCATGTGTGAGCATTCTGACTTCTCCACATCCTTGCTAACATTTGTTATTATCAGAGTTTTTCTTTTCTTTTTTTTTTTTGGAATCTTGCTCTGTTGCCCAGGCTGGAGTGCAGAGTGGTGCAATCTTGGCTCACTGTAACCTCTGCCTCCTGAGTTCAAGCGATTCTCCTGCTTCGCCCTCCCCAGTAGCTGGGACTACAGGCATGGCCCACCACGCCCAGTTAGTTTTTTACATATTTTTAGTAGAGATCAGGTTTTGCCATGTTGGCCAGGCTGGTCTCGAACTCCTGACCTCTGGTGATCCACCTGCCTCAGCCTCCCAAAGTGCTGGGATTATAGGTGTGAGCCACCGCGCCTGTCCAGATAATTTTTGATTATAATAATTTTGATTATAATAATTTTTGATTATAGCCAATCTAGTGCATTCTAGTGGGTAAGAAGTAGTATCTCATTGTGGTTTTGATTTACATTTCCCTGATGACTAATTATGTCAAGCATCTTTTCATGTGCTTATGCCCATTTGTATATATCATTGAAGAAATGTCTATTTAAATCCTTTGCACATTTTAATTGGGTTGTCTTTTTATTGTTGAATTGTAAGAGTTCTTTATAGATTGCAGATATAACTCCCTTATCAGATAAATGATTTGCAAATATTTTCTCCCATTTTGTGGTTTTTCTTTTCATTTCTTGACTGTCATTTTTGATGCACAAAATTTTTTGTTTTGATGATGTCCAACTTACCCATTTTTAATTTAGTGTAAGGTAAGGGTCCAACATCATTCTTTTGCTTACGACTATCCAGTTGTCCCAGCACCATTTGCTGAAAAGACAGTTCTTTCCCCATAAAATGATATTGGCACTCTTGTCCAAAATATGTTGACCACAGACACATGGGTTTATTTATGAACTCATAATTCTATTCCATTGATCTATATGTCTATCCTTATGCCAGTATCACATTGTCTTAATTATTTTTGCTTTGTGTTAAGTTTTGAAATTGGATAGTATGAGTCTTCCAACTTTGTTCTCTTTCAACATTATTTTGGCTATTCTGCATCTCCTAAAATTCCACATGAATTTTAGAATCAGTTTGTCAATTTCTACAAAGAATCCAGTTGGGATTCTGATAGAGATATACTGGATTTATAGATCAACGATTTGAGGAGTATTGCCATCCTAACAATATTAAGTCTTCTAATCAATGAACATGAGATTTTTTTCATTTATTTGTATCTTTATCTTTAGTAACTTTTTGCGTTCTTTTAAAATGCACTTAAGAATCTGTTATTAATATAGGCACTTGGCTATTCTTCTGATTGCTGTTTGCATAATACATGTTTTTCTATCCTTTTACTTTCCATCTATTTATATCTTTGAATCCAAAATGTGCCTCCTGTATACAGCAGTTAGATTGGGTCTTATATTTTTTAAAAATGTTTTTTGACAGTGTTACTAACTGGATCTTGGTTTTTAAATGCAGTCTGACAATTTCTACCTTTGATTGGATTATTGAATCCTTTCACTTTTAATGTCATTATTAATAGAGTTTATGTCTGCCATTTGACTTTTTTCTATATGTTATATGTCTTTTTCATACTTCTATTACCCCGTACTGCTTTTTTTGCATAAGTATTTTGTAGTGTAGCATCTTGATATCTTTACTGATTGATATTTTTTCACTATATTTTGGGAGTTATTTTCCTAGCTATTGTTCTAGGGCTTACTATATACACCTTAACTTATCAGAATCAGCTTCTACTGTACGTTAACTTAATTCCAGTGAGACATAAACATGTTACTCCTATAGAGCTTTATTCCCTTTCCTCACATTTTGTCATATTTTATACATATTACATTTATAAATGTTACAAACCAAACATTACATTGTTATAAGTATCACTTTCTGTAATTTTATGTCTTTTATAGAAGCTGAGACAAAAAAGGAGGACTACTATATGTTTATAGCTTTTTTCATATTAGTCTTATTCATCATTTCTGAATCACTGTATTTGTTCCTGTGGATTCAAGTTATCATCTGGAATAATTTCCTTAGTCTAATACAAATTAGCTCCTATCAACCTCCTTTGTGCTATCACTGGAAAACACATTACATTTTTATGTTATAGGCCCAACAATACATTATGTACATATTATTTTATATGATTGCTTTTGAAATCAATTAAGAGAAAAAAGGAGAAGAAATGTGTGTTTATGCTGTCTTTTATAGTCCCATAATTACCTTTATCAGTGCTCTTTGTCTTTTGGTGTAGATTCAAATTACCATCAAGGGTCATTTGCTTTTAGCTTGAAGAACTTTATTATTTCTTATAAGGTGCATCTGCTAGAAACAAATTTTCTCAGTTTTTGTTTATCTCAGAATAGTTTTATTTGACCTTGATTTTTGAATGATAGTTTTGTTGGATATAGTATTCTTGGTTAGCAGTTGTTTCCTTTGAGCACTTTTTAATATGTTGTCCTACTTCCTTTGGACCTCCATTGTTTCTGATGAGAAATCAGCTTTTAATCTTATTGAGGTTCCCTTGTAACAGAGAAGTCATTTTCCTCTTGCTATTTTTAAGGTTTTCCTTGTCTTTGGCTTTCAGTATTTTGCCATAATGTGTCTGCTTGTGGATCTTGTTGAATTTATCCTACTTGGAGTTTCTTGAGCATCCTGGCCATAAATATTTTAAAATAAATTTTGAAAGATTTCAGCCACTATTTCATTTAATAATTTAATAATTTTTTCTGTTTCTTCCTCTCTGTCCTCTCCTTATGGTACTGCCATTATGCATAGCAGTTGGTGCACTTAATGGTGTCTCATGTTTTTCTGAAGCTCTGTACATTTGTTTTCATTCTTTTTTCTCTCTGTTCTTCATATTGCATAATTTCTATTAGTTTATCTTCAAGATTGTTAATTCTGTTTTTTCTTGCCAGTTCAAATCTACATTAAGCCTCTCTAAAATATTTTTGTCTCAGTTATTGTATTTTTCAGCTCCATATTTCCTTTAAAAAAAAAGCCTCTCAGCCTGAGCAACATGGCAAAATCCCATATCTACAAAAAATAGAAAAATTAGCTAGGCATGGTGGCATGCACCTGAAGTTCCAGCTACTCAGGTGGCTGAGATGGGAGGACGGCTTGAGCCTGGGAGGTTGAGGCTGCAGTGAGCCATGATTGTCCCACTGCACTTCAGCCTGGGTGACAGAGCAAGACCCTATTTCAAAATAAATAATAATAATAATAATAATAATGTCTTTATCTTTACTGATATTCTGTGTTTGATGGGTACATTGTAATTATGTTTTCATTTAATTCTTCAACCATGGTTTGTTTTTTGCACATATCTATAATAGCAACTTTAAAATCTTTGTAAAATCTGACATCTGGTTGCTCTCACAGGTGATTTCTATTGACTGTTTTTTATTTTTTTTCTAGCGCATATTTTTAATCCTTTTTTTTCTGGTCATACTTTCCTGTTTCTTTGCATGTGTCATAAATTTTTGTTGAAAATTGGACATTTTAGGTCATATAGCAGCAACTTTAGGTACTGGTCTCCCACTTCTTTTGGAGCTTGTTGTTATTTGCTTATTTGTTTAGGGACTGACTGGATTATTGAAATCTATTCCCACTCCCCCGCAGCTCTACAGTGAGAAGCCTCCAATGTTGCTCCCGGGGGGAGTACAGCATTGGACAGGCTCACAGCCACCCTGCAATGACAGTGGCTTTGGCAGTGCTCTTATTTTCTTTCCCTGACCACATCCAGCTGGTACCAGATCTTGTACCAGGTCTGATTTTTCCTTGGTGTTGTCAATGGAATTTAATTCCATTAATTGCAAGCTGATTGCTCTATTGTTTTCAACAATGTACTGGGGCATAAGTGGTTCCACAGACATATGCAATTAAATTTGGGTCTCTTTGAAGAGATAGTTCCTGAAGTCAATGCTTGAAATTTGTTCTGGCCCCAGGAGATCTTTTTCCCTGATTCTCTCTGGCAAACTAACCTGCCTGAAATACAGCCTATGTTGCCAATGAATCTACCAATCTTCTAATTTGCTTTCACCAGAACCTCCCTAAGAGCATTTTTGGAAGTGGCTTAAACTTTTCCATCCTCTGTTGCACATGAAGTCAGTTCCTTTGGGGAAAGATTTAGAGTTCTTTTTTTACAGTTTGTTTCTACCCCAAGCAAAATCTCTGAGCTGCAGCTCTGGAGCTGGGGTTGGGGACAATTGTGTGCTTTCCTGAATGACACCCCCACTTTAGGAGCTGAATGCTCAGTGGAGTGAGATGAATAGCTTCAGGTCTTCTTGGCTTATCTCTCCCAACATGGAAATTCTGCCTAAGGGTGATTGGGGCCCTGGCACACATTGCACAGCCACTGTTCTAAGAATGAGGGCTGGGTTGAAGGGAGTCTCCATCTCCGGGGGACATTCACCCAGAACTTGGCTTCAGCAACAGGTAGTTTGGGGCAGGATAAGAAATATCCCACCTGGGAAGATACTCCTTCAA
Source organism: Pongo pygmaeus (assembly GCF_028885625.2). Taxonomy (NCBI): domain Eukaryota; kingdom Metazoa; phylum Chordata; class Mammalia; order Primates; family Hominidae; genus Pongo; species Pongo pygmaeus. The sequence continues at coordinate 57,109,891 of NC_085930.1, read as the reverse complement.
CTGGGAACTAGGGTGGAGGGTAAAGGAACCCTGTGTTCTTGGTTGAAGCTTTCTGGAGTGGAGTTTCAAACTTACTGAGTTGGGAGGGGAAAAGAAGAGAGTGGGTCTTGGTTCAAATACCACAGGCTCACTGTTCTTATTGAATTTTAGTGTATGTTCTTGAATAAATGTTTTTCATTTGCTGTATGCATTTTGGACCATTTCCAACACTTTAAATGCTTGTTTTAAAATTTTTCACTAGTTTCAATGGATAACAGGTTTGCAGAGTTCTTCACACTGTCATGCTGGAAGTGAACTGTCCTTCAGAACGTATAATGTTTTCTTTTAGAAAGTGATTATTTAATACATATAGATCTTCATAGAAAAACAGTTTTCTGATTTAATGTGCATATAAATCACTTGGGGAACTTGTTTACAATCCTGGAGTCCTACTCCCAGAGATTATGATTTTCCAGAACTAGGGTGGTAATCAAAAAGAAATCTGCATGTTTAGCAAGCTCCCTATGTGATTCTTTGAGAAAAAATTATACTAAAAAGACTAATGCTTACTAGATAAGATTGAACTCTTCTCCATTTTTCTAAAACAAGTTCTATGTCTACTAAGGGGCTTTGCAGCTATGGCAGTGTCAAACACTGGCTACTTAAACATTACAATAGTGTATGTGTGTGTTTGTGTGTTTACATCAAAATCTAGAAATTCTGACATTCTAAAAAGTGCTGCCTGTTTGGAGATGGGAAGTGCCACAGAATCATGTTTTAGGGCTGCCAAGAATCAAAGATGATGCAGGGCTTGGGGCAAGGTTTCTCAGATTAGGGTTGGGAGATTAGAGTTGGGAGACCACCTGCCTGCCTCAGAATCTTGATTTTTCTCATACCAGATCTGATTTTTCCTTGGTGCTGTCACTTGTACCTTCTTCAAAACAAAGAGAGAACACACTGTAGTTTTTTTCCTGCAACTGGTCTGATTTGCACACCATCAAGTGGCAATATGTGCCTTTGGCGAGCAAATTAATGGGATTAAAACAGCTATCAAGCATGCTGCAGCAGAAAGGATTCCTCCCCGCCAGCTGCACATTGTTATCACTACTGTGAATCCTCACAGTCATAATAGAAAATGAATGTCATTTCATATTTTAAAACTCTAGACAGAAGCCATTAGCAATTTATTTTTCCCAAAGAACCAGCTAATTAAAATTGTAAATAAGATTGTGTTATGTTTGCATGTACTACTGCGAGTCTCATGAAGAACCAGAACATAGATGGTTAGATGGCTGTTCTGTGCATATTACCACCCAACTTCACTTCCATCTGTCCATACTCCCATCAGAGTAGAAGGCCACAATCAGGGGAAGGAAAATTTATGCAAAAGGCTTCCATAACAGAAGGCAGAATTAAAAAAGAGGAAGGCCCCAGAGAGCTCAGGAAAGCTGGTTGTCTGAGGCACTGTAAGAAGCAACAGAATATTTTTCTACTGGGTTTAGTAGGTGGGTTGTTGTTATTATTATTATTAATCGAAGATCAAAAGAACTGGGTTTTCCAGTGGGAAATTCAAAAACACATGTTACGACAAAAAATATAAAGATCAACCAATTTTAACTTTTTTTCATTTTATTTATGTACCATATTTAGTAGGATATCACTCCCACACTCTTGGTATGTTAATAATTGATGGCCTCTCCTGGTACCAATTCATAGATAAAATTTAGAGAATTTCTGATTTTTCTTCCGTGATTTAATGATACGCAATTATTTCTTTTTATTACAGACTGAATTGCAGAGTCCCAAAATTTATATGTTGAAGTTCTAACCCCCAAGTACCATTAAAAAGTGACTGCATGTGAAGACAGGGTGTTTAAATAGGTAATTAAGTTAAAATGAGGCCATTAGGGTGGGATCTAATCCAGTCTGAGTGGTATCTTTATATAAAAAGAGGAGGTTAAGACATACAGAGAGATACCAGGGGTGTGTGCTCACAGAGAAAAGGCCATGTGGCAGCACAGTGAGAAGATAGCCATCTGCAAGCCAAGAAGAGAGGCCTCAAGAGAAACTAAACCTGCCATCACCTCGATCTTGAACTTTTAGATTCCAGAATTGTGAGTAAACAAATTTCTGTTGTTCAAGCCACCCAGTCATTGCCATGACATTGTTATGGCAGCCCTAGCAAATTAATACTCTCAGTAATGGTCACCTTTGCTGGAATTGGGTCTTCAACCAATGTATAAACACTTGACATGTGAAAATAAAACGGAACAGGTAAGTTATTAGTTGATCATTTTCATTGACAAAATGATATACCTAGGACTTCTTTAAATTATAAGTTCTTTGGTACATTATAGAGTTACTTCAATTCACAGGCCATTAATTTCTATCAATGAATGAACAATCAACATTAAGTCAATGCAGATTGTTGATTGAAAAATGTACCTGACCTGACCACCCCCCATCTAAATTGGGCCCTTTTCTTAAACTCTGTTATAACATCCCTTACTCTTCCAACATAAAACTTATCAGTTTGTAATTATATATTTATTTGTGAGATTATATACTTAACATCTGTCTCTCCACTGGACTCTCCATGAGACATAATGATCTCTGTCTTGTTCACCACTATATGCTCAGTATCCAATACAATGTCTGATCTTTAATTATTTGTTAAATGAGTGAATAAAGAAGTGATAAGGTTCTTAGAACCTTAAGTTGGGGAGGTTGATTGACAGGTTTTAGGATTCCCCTGAATCTCCGGAAACTGTCTTTAAAAATGTGTTTATGCATACATTTCTCTGAAGAGAGGATTCACAACCTTCATTTGATTTCAAAGGGATCTGTGAACTACCTGAAACATAAGGAACCATTGACCTATTTCCGCGTGGTAAAATAAGATTCAATACCAAAAGACTTACCTGCAGCCTAAAACAAAGTATGCTATGTTTACATTTACATGAATGGATGTGTGGGTATATGTATATGTGTGTGTATAATTTCCAAGAACAGAAATGCTGCAGTGAATCTACAGAACAATCCACATTCCCACTTCCCCTGACTAACTGATCCTCCTGTAGTCACTGAGTTTGAGCAGTAGCCACTTGCATACATGTGTTTCTTGGCAGCAACATCCATCACCCAGGCCAGAGAAAAGGAATCTGTAATCCCCTTCTTTCACCTGCTTGGGATGCTGACATTCCTCTTTGCAGGAAGTTTCTTTTAATAACAAACCTTAAACCTCCCATTTAACAAAGGCACCAGGCCATGTTTATCAAGCACAGGCGCACAGGCAATTTGATCCAAAAACCCTGGGATTTCCCTTCCCTTACCCTGAAGCCAGAGAGGAGATCCAGCCTAATCAGGCCAAGGAGGCCTCTGAGTGCTGTGTGCATTCACAGTGAGGAAGGCTACAAGATGGGCTGGGACACACTAATTGGCTGTTGTATACTAAATCTCTTCTCTTCTCTCTCCCAGTTCCAGAAGATACTTCCCTTCAGTAAATTTCCTTCCTTATTTTTGTCCTAAAAAATGGAGACTTCAACAGTAAATCTGTCCAAAGAAAGGTTTTTGATATGTTGTTAACTCTCAGTTATCCACACTAGCAGAGAAGAGCAGTTGTACAGATAATTCAAAACCAAAGGCTCTTTTGATTTAACTTTGCAGTTCACTGTTTCTAGGGGCTTGGTGGTGGATTTACCTCCCTAATTATGGTTGTCTTTGTTTCTTATTAAAATGAGTTTGTCTGCCTTAGGGCCAGGCGGTTGGGTGAGGTGAAAATTCTGGCACAGAATTTGTAAAACTCACCAGGGAAAATCCACAAGGCACACAAATAATCAGACTTGACTAGGTTTGAGTTCACGTTCTTTATCACCTGTTACCAATTGCTTTGCTGCTCTACACTAAAGGGAGACAGAAATGAGAAATATCTACAGGAGACCAGTGGGAAGAAAATGAGTCTTTACATTTAGATGAAGACACAAGACTGTGTTGTGGCCAAGACTGATAACACAATCAGTGTTGATGATTTCCCTGCCTGGTCTCACAACCTTCATCTCTGCAGCCAGAGTGATCTTTCTATGCAAGTCTCACGATGTTCACCTCTACCTAACATCTTTCAGTGTGTTAGTCATTAGAGCTGTTCACAACCATCCTGCTCTCTCCTTCCCAGTACATGATAGGACTGCACGATGTCCCCAGCCACTTCAAATTGGATGTGGTTCTGTGACTGGCATTGGCCAATGGAATGTGAGCAAATGTGTCACTTCTAGTTGGAAGGTTTCAGAGCCAGCGTGTGTCCAGCGTGTGTCCTTGGGTACATGCTTTGTCCGGCAAGACTGGCAGCATCTGAGCTGGCAGATCTGAGCTGGTGGCTACACCATCAGCCCAGGTCTCTTGGGGTGGCTATGATAAGCAGAGCTCCTACAAGCTAGGGATGGGTGTGTGGTAGGAGCAATAAACAAACCTCTGTTGTTTTCAACCACTGAGATTTTCAGGTTCTTAGTTAACTCAGCATATCTCTATCACTGCACATATCAAGCTGCACCATGATTATCTACTTTTCTTTCTCTAGCTAGACAGTGAACAACTTGAGGCCAGAATTATTTAATTAAAAGTAATGGCAAAAGTGCAATTACTTTTGCACCAACCTAAAACATTTCTTCTCCAGTGTGTTAACTCTAGAGCATAGCGTATTTAAAAGAGCCTGGTAGAAAATGAAATTCTCTCTTCCTTCTTGACCTCTGTGATTCACCTTGTTTCTGTTTTTCTAACACTTGCCCCACTCCCAACATCACCAGCTACAATGATAAGCTGTCTTTGTTTTTCAGATATATGAGGAATGGTGGAGCTATTCTTTTGGACCAATAATTCAAGTAGAAAGAGCTGGTGGAGGAGATAGGCATTCTTAGGTTGCAGGAGTTTGAAATACAGTGGCTTCAAGGAGCAGACACAATTTTGAAATAAAATCTTGGTGTAGCCACGCAGGAAAACAAAAATATATCCCGAAGTGTTAGGTTTATGAGGGATAAGAGTGATCATCTGAAGTGAACTCCTCTATCCTTATCATTATCATAACACCAGCATTTACTGATGACTTACTATGTGCCAGGCACCGTTCTCATTGTTTTACAGTTAACACATTAAATCCTTACAACAACCTTATATGGTAGCTATTATTATTTCCATTTTATACATAAGGAAACTGAAGCATAGAGAGGTAAAGTAAGTTCTGTCTGACCACATGGTTAGCAAACATTCCTCTCTGAGTGTTCAGCATCTGTCTGAACACTGCTCATCATGGAGAGCTCACTATCTCCCACTGCATCCCACCCCACCTCCTGCTCCAAGGCACATCCTGCCTCCCCCTCAAACTGCCATCCCCTGAACATTTCTGCCTTCTAAACAAACATAAAACAATTCTACCCTTTTCTCTTTAAGGCAGCCTTTTAAATATTCGAAGGCAGAAATCACATGTCCCTTAGGGTTTCTCTTCCCCAGTCTAAACAGCCCCAGGTCACTCAACCATTTCCAATGTGCCACAGCTTAAGGCCCCTCACCATCCCAGATCAGTGACTCACACATGTTGGGGACCAAAAAATGTTGGCTAAGTCAGTGAAGTGGAACTGGTGGAACTCGCCCTTCTAGACTTGAGCTGAGCCAATGCCTCCTACAACCCGGGGCACATTCTTTCACTGTGTAAAGCAGGATCTGGAGGCATAATCTGCTGCAGGAACAGCTAGCTGGCCACATGCCCTGCATTCATCCCCATTCCAACAAATGGAACACCAAAGGGTCCGCATGTTCACAGTTCTTCCTCAGGTGGAAAGTCTGTTTCTGTCCCTCCTCCCCCTTCTCTCCACTCTCCCACTCCCAGAGGCAGTGCTGAGAACAGCCCCTCAGCTCACCATGGAGTTCATGGCAAAGTGATTGTGCTGCGTCTGGAGGTCAAGGGCGTACTGGTAGCTGACTCCGATCTCCGTGTGGCTCTGGAGGAATAACTCCTTGTTGTGGCTTATCCAGTCGAACATCTAGAGAGGACAAGAAGGCACAGCATAATCAGAATGGTCATTGGTCGAATAGGGCAAAACTTTCAGAGCTAGTGGAAGGGGAAAAAGCTCTCCTGCTGGTGCTCAGTGAGAACCAGTTATTGTTCTGAGTCTCAGGGTCTTAATGGGGTGGGCCAGAGCCTGATTTCTCAGGAGAGCCCTCACTTTTAGCTTAAGAACCCACCAGCAGCCACTGTGTTGCATTACAGAGCCTAAGGGAAAAAGAGAAAATGAGTGAGATAATTGGGAGATGGGAGAGGAAGCTGTTTACCATTCCCAGTATGCTTGCTTTAGGGACAGGTGCTGAGGAGACAAGCCGGGAGGCTTAATGCATCTCCTGCTGCACTAGTAGAAGAGAGAAATCTTTGAAGGAAGCAACAGGGACATCCTTACTCGCCCCTGCCCCACTTATACACTGCCTAGCCACACACAATGTTGAATTGATCCTGAAGTGAATCAGCTTTTCTCATAACTCTACAGCCTCACAATTCCAGGGTTTCTGCTATAACGCACTGGGAAGCAGAAGATGAGGGTTTTAAGCATAGTATAAGTACCACCTGATGCTGGAACAGTAGGCATTAAGCCATCTTCCTCCTCCTAGCTCCATACCCTGGTTTTCACTTAGGTATCCAGCCCTCTTCCAGGCAGCCCACATACTTCAATGGGAGCTGACCAGAACCCCTGGCTCTTTGGGACACCAGACCTAAGCCAACCAGTTCATGACATTTCCCAACCAATGGGATTGTCTCAGATATAAGAATGTGATCCAATTTAGTACAATAAAACATGAGGGCATTTTGCTAGAAACTTCTAGGAAAACAGAATCCTAGTTATTTAGTTATGGCTTCTCTTCTTCCAGTATTGTTGTATGTGGCTCTGACCTCAAATTGCTGCAGCCATTCTTCTGGCAGCCTGAGGGTGAAGCCAATGGGTAGAGAAAGGGTGGAGCCAAGACAACTGCAGGAAGCAGGCAGAGCCCTGGCTGAGCATTGTCTGGTTTCCACTTTGTCTCTGGACTTCCTTGGACCTGAGCCAATAAATCCTCTTTATTATTAAAGCCAGTTTAAGTTGGACTTTCTGTAATATTCTGTCCAGAGCAGAAAATTCTACCATTTTCTCTTTAAGGCAGCCCTTTAAATATTTGAAGATAGCCATCACATGTCCCTTACAGTTTCTCTTCCCCAGGGGGATGTGGACTGGAAGGGAAGAGAAAAATGGTTAGGAGGCTGCTACAGAAATCCTGATGAGGGTGAGGACCTGGAAACTCAACCATTTCCAATGTGCCACAGCTCGAGGCTCCTCATCATCTCAGCTCAGTGACTCACACATGCTGGGGACCAAAAAACAATGGCTAAGTCAGCAAAAGCCAGGAAAGGTGTGAAAGAGTACATTTGGAGAAGAGAACTGCACTACTTAAGCCTCACACTCCATTTGGGATGGACTAAAGGCCACAGCCCAGTTGCAGAGTGAAGCAGGAAGCAGCTGAGAACAGAAACAGGCTAAGAAGTGGCCATGATTGCACCAGCTTCCCGGAGCCAGAACTGCAGCCTTATCCAATTATGTCCCTTTAACAGAAGAGTGAATTGACTACTTCAATTACATTCAACCAGTATTTATGGGACACCTGCTATGTGCCAGGGACCGCTGGAGGTGACATGAGGCAAAAATGACTAAAATATGGTTCTTGAGTATTAGTGGCTTAAAGGCTAATGTGGAAAGTTGACATGGACTCAGATACAACTTTATTATAATCTGGCACACAATGTGATTAAAATTACAACTCAAAAAAAATCTACTGATAAGATAGAGGTAAATATTGGCTGTTGAGGGAGCACAGAAGAGGCCACCTCACCCATCCTTGAGGAGTGAGAAGGCTTCTCAGAGGAGGTGACACTTGAGTCAAGCCTTGATTCAGATAGGAATCAGCCAGATGAAGGCCAGGGGGATGCATGCTCAGGCAAAGCGACAGACCTGGGACAGCCCACTGTGTCGAGGGCAATGAAGGGTCCTCAGCTGTGTTTCTGGAGCCTGACATCAAGGAGGAGGTGTGGCTGGGGAGGCAGGTGGGACAGACTGACCACAAATAGCCTTGCACACAGGCTTCAGGGAAGCTGGACCACACATTGTCGGCTACCAGGTGCTGGTGGGAGGTTTTAAGCTGGGTAGTGAAGTGTGAAGTGAGCTTTGATGGCAGTGAGGGATGTGGAGTGGAAGGGAAGATAAAATGGCTAGAAGGCTGCTACTGAAATCCTGACGAGGGCAAGGACCTGGAGTCCTGGATTATGGGAGTGGCAGTAGAGTCTGAGAAATTGGCAGATTTGAGAGCTACTGGGAGCAGGATTGGGGACTTGGTTGTTTAGAGAGGAGAAGGTGGGGAAGAGCTAGAGAGAACAGCCAGGCTTCTGGCATGGCACCCTGAGTCCTGGTAATAAAAAGTACCACCACAGATGCTGCCTAAAGAAGAAGGTAAGGAGCTTGGGTGGGAAATTGTATGTTCCATTTTAGATGTGCTGAGTTTGGGAGGCCTATGAGAGTTTCAAGGGGAGGTATCCAGTAGGCAGTTAGATTTGTGTCTAAAGGTCAGGACAGAGACATCAGGGCTGTAACAACTCACACTTAAGTATAAAAACATCACCTTCCAAAGGCAAACGTGCATGATTTGGAGATTATTCTCCCTTTTGAATTACACTTCTATCTACTTACAGCAACAGTAAAGAAAGGACGAAAGGACCGTTCTTTATTTCTGAGTGTCAGAGGATTTATTTCAGGCTGGGGCTCCTGTAGAGGTTGGGTCGATATTTGTGCTGTGTGCACTATCCTGGGTCCTCCAGCCTCAGCTACCCTCACATCACAGGCATTTGTTCAGGGCTTTTATTTTTTCTTCTTTAATTATTATTAAAGACAAGAAGGAAAAGAAGACAGGAATTTAGAGGACTCTCATTCTGTAATTTTTATCTTTAGAATTCTGCCTCCCAGCCCTATTTTAAAATAATTTCTCATTTCTTTTCTTTATTGACAAAACAATCAATAAAGTTAATGAAAGTCTGAAATGCCTGAAGTCCTTAGAACTTGTGATGAAAAGCGCTCACTCCATACACTTTCTTGGATGTTTCAGTGGCCGATTAGTGACCTTCCCTGTATGTTATGTTAAATGGTGACTTAGATATGCAAATAAGCAGATGAGTTATGTGCTGGCACCAGAATGATTAGATTGCTTGGCACCAGATCCCTCAACCACAGAGTAGGGAAAGCTGAACACAAGCCAATTAGGGTGGAAAGCAATATAAAAACGAGTTAAAGACAGGTGAGAGTTGAGAGTGCTGAAGGAACTGTGCACCTTGCTGAATCAGCTTCTTACAAAATGAGGTCTGCACCCATGCCATCCCAACTGATTTTGCCTCCTACATTTGGAGCATACAAGCTTGTCACTGGGGTCTGGGACATTCTGGAAAAGTTTAGCTTTCACTGGAGGTGGTGCTCCAAAGAGGTGACACACATCTCAGTAGAGAGAAAAAGACCTGCTCTGGGGATTAGATGGTCTCATGTGATGTCAGGAACCAGGGTTTCCTAAAGGACAATCACAAGTCTTCTCTGGACCTAAACTTGCTGCCTACTTGCATATAATCCTCACCCTTGCAAGGCTGGCTGTCTGCAAGGGTCATAGTCATCTCTGTTGCATTCAGTGGAACTGGCGGCAGAGGCAGAATGTATGCATGAATGAATGCATGCGTGTGCATGTATACATACAGTCAAGTGAGATGAAGACTACGCTGGTTCCAGGCCCAGCTCTGTCACTAACTCCACATGAGACTGTGGAAAAGTCACTTCATTTCTGATCTTCTCCTCATTTGAAGAGATAGTGGTTTGCAGAATGGAGGTAAGCATCCTGGTTTATAATAGGCACAATTTGGAAATATACAGAATGCATTTTTTCCACCCAAAATAAAAAATAGTTTTGTTGATTCTCCTGGATCAGAAGATATATTCATTGCTACAACTTACATTTCTATCTTTTTGAACAAAATAATGTCAGTGAGAAAAATGGCATTGTTTTATAGCCAGAGAAGCTTCTGGGCTTGGTGGTGGGTGCCTGAAATCCCAGCTACTTGGGAGGCTGAAGCAGGAGAATCACTTGAACCCGGGAGGCGGAGGTTGCAGTGAGCCGAGATCGTGCCACTGCACTCTAGCCCAGGCAACAGTGCGAGACTCCATCTCAAAAAAAAAAAAAAAAAAAAAAAAAAAAGAAGAGAAGTTTCTTAGTGTCAGCCCTGACAATTGTGTGATGCTTTAGAGTTCAAAATGTCCACTCACCCTTCATCATTACATTGCATCCATAAAACAATCCCACAAGGTGCTATCATCAGGCCCACTTCACAGGCAGGAAAACAGGTTCAGGGAAGTAAAGTCCAGGGTGTAGATTTAATTCATTCTACCCAAGGCTACATTCACTGAGTGCCCATTGAGCCATGCTTTGGGGACACTGCCCTGCCTCCCACTGATATGGCTGTAAGACTTTCTCTGCTCGAGCTCCCCGGGGCAGTTATCCCTAAAAGTTAGCTGAAAGGGCATTGTTGGTACTCCATCTGGGGTAAGGTGCTATTCCTCAGTGGGAACATTTCCCTGCCAATATCTAGCCTGCTCCTCCTTCTCTGCCTCCTCTTTCTTCTCCTCTTCCTCCACTGCCTGCCCCACCAAGATGGAGTGCCAGGTGTCTGGGCACAGCTGATTCAAATAGCTCTAGTTCTCTCAATACTCACTGAATGAATGAATGAATGAATACTATGAGTTGGTCATAGGTTATTCGGTTGCTAGTCTCCAGATAAGTGGACTCTTTCTAAGCTCCCTTCCAGCTAGGACATTTTAAACTAAAAATATCTCCAAAGTGCCTTCAAACTTGTCTTTGTTTTTTGAGAAGCCACAAATGGTGAGTTCAGCAAAGTGTAATATAACAAAAAAAATTCTACAGAGGAAAGTTCATGTCTAAATAATGAAACTGTATCTCTTTGAAATCAACATAGTTTAGTCTCTTTAAGAAGACAGATGTTACATGTAAGTCATTTGGGTTTTTTTTTTTTCCTTTTCTTTTGGGGTTTTGTTTTTAACCAAGCTAAGTAATTTTTTTTTTCTGCTGGCTAAAATCCAGTGAAAATATACAAATCTAGTTCTTAAAACAGTAAATGTTAAATGAATCTATTTAAATGCAAATTAGGAAAACAAACAGAAAACTTTTTCTCCTTTCAATAATAGGAATAGCTAAAATGTTATTATTGTTCTTTTTTTAAGAAGCATAAATTATTTCATAGGACAAGTATATTAAGAATCTTATGTTTATTTTCCTTCATTTGCCAAATTTAGCAATAGCATCTGATTTAGAGTTTTAACTTTCAAACCACCTTATTATCTATTGTTAGTATTTTATAGTCTAATTATAGATTACATTGGTATTAAATATGTTCATATTCAGCTTTGATGAGCTGATTAAGAGGACACAAGGCAACCAATGGCTTTTCTTTGCCTAAATATGTGCATCCCGATATCAATCATGTTCACTACACCCTGTGAACACTACAGTGGTCATCCATAAAAGCTTGTGCCCTAGAGAGAACTAACAACCTCCTTGCAGGTGAACCTTGTTATATCTGGGAAACTAGCCACCCAGTCAATTCCAAAATAAAATTTTATGATTGTTAGAGCGCAAGGAACAGAATTCAAATCAGTACAGACTCTGCTGTATAAACTTTGACAAGTTTTATCATTGGTCTGAAATTCAGTTCCTTATCTGTAAAATGTGGGTAACAATTTAAACTACTTAAACCTTAGGGTATCAGGGAGATTCAGATAAAATGATGGCTATGAAAATGCTTTGTTAAGTGCTACATATATGATAGATTTTGAAATCTGCATATGAGCATATAGTCTATTGCATATATTTCCTAAATGTTTTCATTATAGTAAAAAACAGATGAAAGGTATGAATTTAAGATTGCAATAGATGGGGAATCACACCTGCAGCTCATATGCAAACACATCCACCGCCCACCCACCTAGACATGCATCCCCAGAGTGACCACAGGGCACTGCACAGACACAGCCCAAAGGTGCCTGTCCAACCTCCCACCACCTACACCTTCACGCACTCAGAGGCCCAGACACGCTCTTGGGGCTCTGCCTGAGGGCACTAGTGCCTTCCTGCTGTCCCTGGGTGGCCTGACCAGGGAATCTTACTTCCTCTTGGCTTGCTTCCAGACTCTCCCTTCCCCACCCTCTCTGCCACACCTCAATTCTCACTATTAGAGACTCAGTCCCTTTGGCTCTTAACAGTTTTTCACTCAGGTGAGATGCCTATTAAAATGCAATTTTTCATGCAATCCCTCCTGGAATTAGTTTATCCTGAATATAGAAACAGTTTAGTAAGAGGGCAAGGTCCTTTGTGAACATGGCCCAGGGATGAGATCCCACAAAGTGGCAGAGAGGTCCTAGAGAGAAGGAGGGAAGCCCTAAAATAGACGTGAGAATCAAAGGCAAAATCTCCCCACTTTACAATTTTGCTTTCATGGAACTTGGACTGACCCAGGACACATTTTCTTGTGCAAATAGGGCAACACACAGACCTCATAAAGGACCCCAAAATGTGGAGTTATCTCCAGGTTCCAAGAATTCCTTACTGAAAGAATGTGACACCTCACCTCTTTTGTATCCCACAAACCCTGCAGGCCACAAGGTATTCAGGTTCTGAAGAGATCATTACACGGACATCTACAGACAGGGGAGGCAGCTGGGATATGGGCCTGAGAGGCTGTAGGTGTAATAAATATCTCTTGAAGCTCTGCTTGTTTCCTTCGTGTTTTTGGCATGTCAGTTGGCATACTTTTATATATTGTGTAAAAGAGAAGCCATTTTTGTCTTTTGTCATAAATCCAGTCTGCTCAAGGAAGGACAGCACAGCCTGGTTACCTGGGAGACACTTTCACTGTATCCTCAGTAACTGGCCAGGAGGCCAAACATCTCACTGACCAGACCACGTCTCTGACCTGTAAACATGCTACGGATCCCCTAACTCATTTCTTACACCTTCCATACCCAAATTCCTTAAATCTCAAATCCCATGTCTAATACCCTTACATGTTCCTCACAATCTAGAACAGGTCTGATTTCTCTGTAAAATAGCCAAACATCCCACTACGAGCAAAGGGTTAACAAAACCCTTTCCCCTCTTACATGGTAATTTGACCTTCAGTTAACATCCAAGTTCAGCTTTCCTGAAAACAGATAAAAGATGGTATGTGCCAACATGTTGCTAAATCATGTTTCTTATGGTAAAAAAAAATCCCCTGCTTCACAAATTTCATCTTGATTGGGAGGAACTGTAATTGAACTGCAAATACCTGATGGGTACACCATACCTTGGACATCCCTGAGGTGGTGATTTTTATAACTGCAATGTTCATTGCAGAAACTCTGGAAGCTGTGCCAACGGAGTTGTTACCAAACATACTGGTTCCCATGGGGCATGGAGTTTATAAGCCATGGCAGCTCCTGCAGCTGCCCAATGCAGATGTTACCTCCTTGCACCTAAGCCGATGGCTGAGCTGAACTGCTGCAAGCACTGCTCTGCTGGCAAGCTGTGGTTCCCATCTTCTATCATTCTCAGTAGATCAGTATCCAAGATGGCCCATGGTAGTCTAATAAATCTGAGTGTTTAGTAGGACCTAAGAAGACTCCCTGGTAGGTGTTGTGCTCATATTTTAGAGCCAAACTATACCTACAACAGTACTAAGCCTCTTGTCTTCTTTTTCTTCCTCTTCCCTTCTCTCCATAACAATTTATCTCCATGATATGTTAATGTTATCTCCATAACATCAATGATGATGATGGTTATGACAATTGCAACAACTAAGATTTGTTAAATGCTCACTATGTGACAGGTACTGTACTAAGCACTTTATATATATTAACTCACTTAATCCTCCTAAAAACCTCATAATTATCTCCCCAATATTAACCCTCAATATCATCATCTCCATTTTATGAATTAGGAAACTAAGGCACCAAGAAATTAATTAACTTGTCTAAAGCCACACAGCTAATAAACATCAGAGTCAAGGTTTCAAACCCAGGAGGTCTAGTTCCAGAGTTGATGCTCTTAACTCTGCTGCTAAACCCTCCAATGAGCCTGGAGCTTCATTCTGTCTCTCCTTCTCTTCATCACCAAACTTTCAGAAGTGTGTTTTGCCCCTACTGCCTTTGTTTTTCCTCCATCCAATTCCTCCTTCAGCCCTTAAAATATGGTTGCTTTTACTACTCTCTTGAGTTGACACCCACGATGAAAACCAGTCACTTCCTAGTTTCTGAATTCTTTATTCTGTCAGTTCTCATTCACTTTGACCTCGTGTCAGAATCAGATGCAGTCCTTTTTGAAATTCCACCCTGTCTGCCCCCCAAGACCAGGTAATTTTCAGCAGCAGCCCATCTGGCTTCAGACATGATGAGCGTCTTCTTCCTGCTTTCACAAGTCTCTAGACTTGTGAACATTTTCTCTGGAGAATCAGTGTTTTCACATACTTGAATTTTCTTCCTTGACACATCATATCTAGTCTCAGCATGACAAAAATGATAGGAAAACTCGAATTTTGAAAGCTTACCAATCCTCCAATCCTACAGTGACTTATCTAAACTTACCTCCCACTTCCCTGGCTGCCAATTTGTGGCTTCCTTTTGTGTCCTTCACAGCCTATTGTGACAATCTAAAGATGGACCTCAGCCCTTTACCCTTCATCCATCAAACCCTCTCTATGTGAATATCCACCCGGGGCCACAACTTCAACAACACTAATACTATTTCTTATTTCTTGGCCTGTGCCAAGAGCCTTCATAGTTTATGTCACATAATCCTCATAATAATGCTACAAAGAAGGTATTGTTAATTCCATTTTAAACATGGTGAAAACTCAGTATTAAGAGGCCAAATAAATTGGCTAAGATCCCACAACTTGTGAGTGATGAAGATAAATTGGAATCTAGTGTCCATCTGAACCTAAATCCCATGCAAGTTCCTGTTTCATAATGCTCTCCAACAATAACTTCCCAGATAACTGACAAGAATAAATACATGCCAGGCTCTACACAATGAGGTTTACACACATTATCTCAATCCTGATAACAGCTTTATGAAGTAATAAATGCCATAATCACCACCTTTTTATTTATTTTTTTTAGGTAGAGAAACAGATTCAGAGAGATTAAGTAACTTGGTCAGAGTCACACATTCTGGGTGGCATATTAAAGACTCAAATCTAGGTCTGCATAACTCCAAAAGTCAGGCTTTTAAACCATTAAATTGTCTCCCAAATATACACTTAAATCCTGGACTATCTATAGTCACACAATGCCTGCTATGGTTTGAATGTGCCCCCAAATTTCATGTGTTGAAAACTTAATCACCAAGTTCATATGTTGATGGCATTTGGAGGGGAGGCCTTCGGGAGGTAATTAGGATTCGATGAGGTCATCAAAGTGGGACCCCCCATGACGGAATTAGTGACTTTAGAAGGAGAGGAAGAGGAACCTGAGCTAGCACACTTGCCCTGTCTCAACATGTGGTGCCCTCTGCCATGTTATGATGCAGCAAGTAGATCCTCACAGGATGCTACAAGCTCTTGGACTGTGCAGCCTCCAGAACCATGAGCTAAAAAAATCTTTCTCTATAAATTACGTAGTCTCAGGCATTATTTTATAGCAACAGAAAACAAACTAAGACAGTATCTATGGACTCAATATGAATATCCTCTTGATGTTCCACAAGCATCTCAAAACTACTAACTTTTCCTGTCTTCCCACATCTTCACGTCATCCCTCAGAGCTCAACTTTTTCTCTATTTTCTCAAATAACTCGGGAATATGCCTTTTACTTCCATTACTGCTGCTACTCATCCCTCAGCCCACCCTGCCTAGATAATAAATTGCAAATACTTGCCTATCTGGCCCCCTGACTCCATTCT
The DNA here is from genome assembly GCF_028885625.2 of Pongo pygmaeus. Classification (NCBI taxonomy): domain Eukaryota; kingdom Metazoa; phylum Chordata; class Mammalia; order Primates; family Hominidae; genus Pongo; species Pongo pygmaeus. Next base: position 57,093,867 of record NC_085930.1, on the reverse strand, counting down.
GTCCCTTATACTAAGCCATCTGACCCCATCAGGTTCACTGCACTAATACATTGCTTTCCCATGTCATTCTCTCAGTCAAAATAATAAAAAGAAAACAAAAAATAAACGCTATTGTTGCTGACACCTACAATGAAAAATCCAATCTTCCTAACCAGGTATTTAAGGCCTCTCCCAACCCCAGACTGGTCCAAATCTATGTTATGATTTCACATCACAGTCCTATTCCAAGTATTTTTGCAGCCAAATTGTTTTATTCACTGCCATGCAGACACACCATATTATGCTCATTCCATCCCTATATTGGTGTCCACATTTCCCCCCACCATGAAATACCCACACTCAAATCTCCAGATTATTCCCACCCTTCAAAATTGAAGTATCATCTCCTGATGCCTTTCTTGACCAAATAAGCCCACATTGACTTCTTTTTCTTGGAAACTCATTTCTGTAGTGTTTACCGTAGTAGTTCACAAACATAGCCTTAATTTAGAACAATCTGAAATGTTTTCTTAAAAAATATAACTGGAGAATGGAGCCAAGATGGCCGAATAGGAACAGCTCCGGTCTACAGCTCCCAGCGCGAGCGACGCAGAAGACGGGTGATTTCTGCATTTCCATCTGAGGTACCGTGTTCATCTCACTAGGGAGTGCCAGACAGTGGGCGCAGGTCAGTGGGTGAGTGCACCGTGCGCCAGCCGAAGCAGGGGCGAGGCATTGCCTCACTCGGGAAGCGCAAGGGGTCAGGGAGTTCCCCTTCCAGAGGTGACAGACGGCATCTGGAAAATCGGGCCACTCCCACCCGAATACTGTGCTTTTCCGACGGGCTTAGGAAACGGTGCCCCAGGAGAGTATAGCCCGCACCTGGCTCAGAGGGTCCTACGCCCACGGAGTCTCGCTGATTGCTAGCACAGCAGTCTGAGATCAAGCAGCAAGTCGGCAGCGAGGCTGGGGGAGGGGCGCCCGCCATTGCCCAGGCTCGCTTAGGTAAACAAAGCAGCCGGGAAGCTTGAACTGGGTGGAGCCCACCACAGCTCAAGGAGGCCTGCCTGCCTCTGTAGGCTCCACCTCTGGGGGCAGAGCACAGACAAACAAAAAGACAGCAGTAACCTCTGCAGACTTAAATGTCCCTGTCTGACAGCTGTGAGGAGAGCAGTGGTTCTCCCAGCACGCAGCTGGAGATCTGAGAACGGGCTGACTGCCTCCTCAAGTGGGTCCCTGACCCCTGACCCCCGAGCAGCCTAACTGGGAGGCACCCCCCAGCAGGGGCAGACTGACACCTCACACGGCCGGCCAGGTACTCCAACAGACCTGCAGCTGAGGGTTCTGTCTGTTAGAAGGAAAACTAACAGAAAGGACATCCACACCAAAAACCCATCTGTACATCACCATCATCAAAGACCAAAAGTAGATAAAACCACAAAGATGGGGAAAAAACAGAGCAGAAAAACTGGAAACTCTAAAAACCAGAGTACCTCTCCTCCTCCAAAGGAACGCAGTTCCTCACCAGCAACGGAACAAAGCTGGACGGAGAATGACTTTGACGAGCTGAGAGAAGAAGGCTTCAGACGATCAAATTACTCCGAGCTACGGGAGGATATTCAATCCAAAGGCAAAGAAGTTGAAAACTTTGAAAAAAATTTAGAAGAATGTATAACTAGAATAACCAATACAGAGAAGTGCTTAAAGGAGCTGATGGAGCTGAAAACCAAGGCTCGAGAACTACGTGAAGAATGCAGAAGCCTCAGGAGCCAATGCGATCAAATGGAAGAAAGGGTATCAGCCCTGGAAGATGAAATGAATGAAATGAAGCGAGAAGGGAAGTTTAGAGAAAAAAGAATAAAAAGAAACGAGCAAAGCCTCCAAGAAATGTGGGACTATGTGAAAAGACCAAATCTACGTCTGATTGGTGTACCTGAAAGTGACGGGGAGAATGGAAACAAGTTGGAAAACACTCTGCAGGATATTATCCAGGAGAACTTCCCCAATCTAGCAAGACAGGCCAACATTCAGATTCAGGAAATACAGAGAACGCCACAGAGATACTCCTCGAGAAGAGCAACTCCAAGACACATAATTGTCAGATTCACCAAAGTTGAAATGAAGGAAAAAATGTTAAGGGCAGCCAGAGAGAAAGGTCGGGTTACCATCAAAGGGAAGCCCATCAGACTAACAGCGGATCTCTTGGCAGAAACCCTACAAGCCAGAAGAGAGTGGGGGCCAATATTCAACATTCTTAAAGAAAAGAATTTTCAACCCAGAATTTCATATCCTGCCAAACTAAGCTTCATAAGTGAAGGAGAAATAAAATACTTTACAGACAAGCAAATGCTAAGAGATTTTGTCACCACCAGGCCTGCCCTAAAAGAGCTCCTGAAGGAAGCGCTAAACATGGAAAGGCACAACCGGTACCAGCCACTGCAAAATCATACCGAAATGTAAAGACCATTGAGACTAGGAAGAGACTGCATCAACTAACGAGCAAAACATCGAGCTAACATCATAATGACAGGATCAAATTCACACATAACAATATTAACTTTAAATGTAAATGGACTAAATGGTCCAATTAAAAGACACAGACTGGCAAATTGGATAAAGACTCAAGACCCATCAGTGTGCTGTATTCAGGAAACCCATCTCACGTGCAGAGACACACATAGGTTCAAAATAAAAGGATGGAGGAAGATCTACCAAGCAAACGGAAAACAAAAAAAGGCAGGGGTTGCAATCCTAGTCTCTGATAAAACAGACTTTAAACCAACAAAGATCAAAAGAGACAAAGAAGGCCATTACATAATGGTAAAGGGATTAATTCAACAAGAAGAGCTAACTATCCTAAATATATATGCACCCAATACAGGAGCACCCAGATTCATAAAGCAAGTCCTGAGTGACCTACAAAGAGACTTAGACTCCCACACATTAATAATGGGAGACTTTAACACCCCACTGTCAACATTAGACAGATCAACGAGACAGAAAGTCAACAAGGATACCCAGGAATTGAACTCAGCTCTGCACCAAGCAGACCTAATAGACATCTACAGAACTCTCCACCCCAAATCAACAGAATATACATTTTTTTCAGCACCACACCACACCTATTCCAAAATTGACCATATCCTTGGAAGTAAAGCTCTCCTCAATAAATGTAAAAGAACAGAAATTGTAACAAACTGTCTCTCAGATCACAGTGCAATCAAGCTAGAACTCAGGATTAAGAATCTCACTCAAAACCGCTCAACTACGTGGAAACTGAACAACCTGCTCCTGAATGACTACTGGGTACATAACGAAATGAAGGCAGAAATAAAGATGTTCTTTGAAACCAACGAGAACCAAGACACAACATACCAGAATCTCTGGGATGCATTCAAAGCAGTGTGTAGAGGGAAATTTATAGCACTAAATGCCCACAAGAGAAAGCAGGAAAGATCCAAAATTGACACCCTAACATCACAATTAAAAGAACTAGAAAAGCAAGAGCAAACACATTCAAAAGCTAGCAGAAGGCAAGAAATAACTAAAATCAGAGCAGAACTGAAGGAAATAGAGACACAAAAAACCCTTCAAAAAATAAATGAATCCAGGAGCTGGTTTTTTGAAAGGATCAACAAAATTGATAGACCGCTAGCAAGATTAATAAAGAAAAAAAGAGAGAAGAATCAAATAGATGCAATAAAAAATGATAAAGGGGATATCACCACCGATCCCACAGAAATACAAACTACCATCAGAGAATATTACAAACACCTCTATGCAAATAAACTAGAAAATCTAGAAGAAATGGATAAATTCCTCAACACATACACCCTCCCAAGACTAAACCAAGAAGAAGTTGAATCTCTGAATAGACCAATAACAGGAGCTGAAATTATGGCAATAATCAATAGCTTACCAACCAAAAAAAGTCCAGGACCAGATGGGTTCACAGCCGAATTCTACCAGAGGTACAAGGAGGAGCTGGTACCATTCCTTCTGAAACTATTCCAATCAATAGAAAAAGAGGGAATCCTCCCTAACTCATTTTATGAGGCCAGCATCATCCTGATACCAAAGCCTGGCAGAGACACAACAAAAAAAGAGAATTTTAGACCAATATCCTTGATGAACATTGATGCAAAAATCCTCAATAAAATACTGGCAAACAGAATCCAGCAGCACATCAAAAAGCTTATCCACCATGATCAAGTGGGCTTCATCCCTGGGATGCAAGGCTGGTTCAATATACGCAAATCAATAAATGTAATCCAGCATATAAACAGAACCAAAGACAAAAACCACATGATTATCTCAATAGATGCAGAAAAGGCCTTTGACAAAATTCAACAACCCTTCATGCTAAAAACTCTCAATAAATTAGGAATTGATGGGACGTATCTCAAAATAATAAGAGCTATTTATGACAAACCCACAGCCAATATCATACTGAATGGGCAAAAACTGAAAGCATTCCCTTTGAAAACTGGCACAAGACAGGGATGCCCTCTCTCGCCACTTCTATTCAACATAGTGTTGGAAGTTCTGGCCAGGGCAATTAGGCAGGAGAAGGAAATCAAGGGTATTCAATTAGGAAAAGAGGAAGTCAAATTGTCCCTGTTTGCAGATGACATGATAGTATATCTAGAAAACCCCATTGTCTCAGCCCAAAATCTCCTTAAGCTGATAAGCAACTTCAGCAAAGTCTCAGGATACAAAATCAATGTGCAAAAATCACAAGCATTCTTATACATCAATAACAGACAAACAGAGAGCCAAATCATGAGTGAACTCCCATTCACAATTGCTTCAAAGAGAATAAAATACCTAGGAATCCAACTTACAAGGGATGTGAAAGACCTCTTCAAGGAGAACTACAAACCACTGCTCAAGGAAATAAAAGAGGATACAAACAAATGGAAGAACATTCCATGCTCATGGGTAGGAAGAATCAATATCATGAAAATGGCCATCCTTCCCAAGGTAATTTACAGATTCAATGCCATCCCCATCAAGATACCAATGACTTTCTTCACAGAATTGGAAAAAACTACTTTAAAGTTCATATGGAACCAAAAAAGAGCCCGCATTGCCAAGTCAATCCTAAGCCAAAAGAACAAAGCTGGAGGCATCACGCTACCTGACTTCAAACTATACTACAAGGCTACAGTAACCAAAACAGCATGGTACTGGTACCAAAACAGAGATATAGATCAATGGAACAGAACAGAGCCGTCAGAAATAATGCCACATATCTACAACCATCTGATCTTTGACAAACCTGAGAAAAACAAGAAATGGGGAAAGGATTCCCTATTTAATAAATGGTGCTGGGAAAACTGGCTAGCCATATGTAGAAAGCTGAAACTGGATCCCTTCCTTACACCTTATACAAAAATCAATTCAAGATGGATTAAAGACTTAAATGTTAGACCTAAAACCATAAAAACCCTAGAAGAAAACCTAGGCAATACCATTCAGGACATAGGCATGGGCAAGGACTTCATGTCTAAAACACCAAAAGCAATGGCAACAAAAGCCAAAATTGACAAATGGGATCTAATTAAACTAAAGAGCTTCTGCACAGCAAAGGAAACTACCATCAGAGTGAACAGGCAACCTACAAAATGGGAGAAAATTTTCGCAACCTACTCATCTGACAAAGGGCTAATATCCAGAATCTACAATGAACTCCAACAAATTTACAAGAAAAAAACAAACAACCCCATCAAAAAGTGGGCGAAGGACATGAACAGACACTTCTCAAAAGAAGACATTTATGCAGCCAAAAGACACATGAAAAAATGCTTACCATCACTGGCCATCAGAGAAATGCAAATCAAAACCACAATGAGATACCATCTCACACCAGTTAGAATGGCAATCATTAAAAAGTCAGGAAACAACAGGTGCTGGAGAGGATGTGGAGAAATAGGAACACTTTTACACTGTTGGTGGGACTGTAAACTAGTTCAACCCTTGTGGAAGTCAGTGTGGCGATTCCTCAGGGATCTAGAACTAGAAATTCCATTCGACCCAGCCATCCCATTACTGGGTATATACCCAAAGGACTATAAATCATGCTGCTATAAAGACACATGCACGCGTATGTTTATTGCCGCATTATTCACAATAGCAAAGACTTGGAACCAACCCAAATGTCCAACAATGATAGACTGGATTAAGAAAATGTGGCACATCTACACCATGGAATACTATGCAGCCATAAGAAATGATGAGTTCATGTCCTTTGTAGGGACATGGATGAAATTGGAAATCATCATTCTCAGTAAACTATCGCAAGAACAAAAAACCAAACACCGCATATTCTCACTCATAGGTGGGAATTGAACAATGAGAACACATGGACACAGGAAGGGGAACATCACACTTCAGGGACTGTTGTGGGTTGGGGGGAGGGGGGAGGGATAACATTGGGAGATATACCTAATGCTAGATGACGAGTTGGTGGGTGCAGTGCACCAGCATGGCACATGTATACATATGTAACTTACCTGCACATTGGGCACATGTACCATAAAACCTAAAGTATAATAATAATAATAATAATAATAATTACAATAAAAGAAAAAAAAATAAATTGGATGTTATGAAAAACAAAACAAAACAAAAAAAAAAAAAAAAAAAGAAAAGGATATACTTTCTCCCCCTGCCACACACTTTATACAAAATCAATATTTTCTGTTCCCTCAAGATAGACAGTTTAACTTAAATATTTTAAAATCAGTGCCTCATGAGTGACACAAATTTAACTTAATCTTTTCAATGCTATTATTTAAAAAATAGTTTACCATTCTTGCCAATTTTCAAGGTAATGCATGTTCATTGTAAAAAGAAATCAGAAAATAGAGCAAAGATGAAGAAGAAAATGAAAATCAACCATATCCCAATACTCAAAGGTAACCAGTATGAACAATTTGGGGGTATATTCTTCTAATATATTTCCTATCCTTATGACTACAAAAAAAAAAAAAAAAAAAAAAAAAAAAAAAATATAACTTCCTGGCTGGGCATGATGGCTCACACCTATAATCCCAGCACTTTGGGAGGCCAAGGCAGGCAGATTACCTGAGGTCAGGAGCTCGAGACTAGCCTGGACAACAAGGTGAAACCCCATCTCTAATAAAAATACAAAAAATTAGCCAGGCGTGGTGGCAGGCACCTGTAGTACCACCTACTGGGGAGGCTAAGGCAGGAGAATCACTTGAACCCAGGAGGTGGAGGTTGCAGTGTGCCGAGATCACACCACTGCACTCTAGCCTGGGTGACAGAGTGAAACTCTGTCTCAAAAAACAAAAATTAAATATATATATTAAATATACATAAAAATTGAATATATGTAAATTAAATATATATATATATGTATATCTCTTCCTAGGCCCTACCATTGATTTTCTGATTCCATAGAAGCTCTCCAGGTAACCTCAATATATTGCATTTTTATTTAAAATGTTCATGTGGAGACTTACGGTCTGTCCATGACTAAGTAGCTGGTATCAGATTTAACCCTACTGTCTATTAGCTATTTGAAAGGCATTGGTCAATAACCAATATAGACAAATGATCCTTGAAAGAGAGAAAGCATACAATGTAAGTCCCATCTTCACCTCAGCTTTCTCCCTGAGGATATTTTCCTAACTGTGGAGCAGAGAAGTAGAAGCTGAGCAGAGGGCAGCAATAGTCTTGATGGATGTAAAAAACAGGTATTAGTGTTCAGGGACTGGTAAGGAGGTTGAGATTTGGGTGACAGGATATTACAGTGGAGGGAGATGCAGAGGAGATACCTTAAAATCTTCACTAAAATTTGCCTCAGGTCCTTAGTCAAATCCCAAGCTTTGCATATACAGGATGAGACTCCAGAAAGTCTAGCAGAGAACAGCTATGAGAAGTGGGGCATATTAAGAGCTAAACAGAAATTTTAGAGGTCACACAGTGCTAGGGAAATGCTGGGAGTTCCAATTCAAACGAGTAGAGGGGCTTTCATGAGCTCTCTGGGCATTCATTTGGAACCCCAGGAACACCAAGCTATAGGAATAAGAGCTACATCTTTAGAATAAGGGCTATACCCTAGGATTAATAAAAAGATAAAAATACACCTACCATACCAAAGTCTAAACCAAGGCTCAATGGGATCAAGATAATCTTTTGTAATTTAATTGTATTCTAGAATAAGACTTTAAAATATTTAGGGAAAGATAAACTAACAAGCGCCTCTACAGTGTATCATCTACAATATCCACTATACAGTGTAAATTACAAGATATATAAAGAGACAGGGAAAAGTTACTGATAATCAAAACAATAAAATTGCCTATAGAAGATGATCCAGATATGAATTAGCAGACAAGGTTTTCAAAATAACTATGACTGACATCTTAAAAAAATGGGGAGAAAGGGACAAAATGGATTAAAAAATAGAATGCTCCAACAGAGAATCAGAATCTATAAAAAGAATTGCATGAACATTCTAGAATTGCAGAGTATAATACTGAACTTAAGAATTCACTGGATGAGTGTAATGGCAGAATAGATGTAGCAGCAAGCAGGATGAATGAACTTGAAAACAAATCAATAGAAAACAGCACACTGGGCAGGGTACAGTGGTTCACGCCTGTAATCCCGGCACTTTGGGAGGCCAAGGCAGACAGATCATGAGGTCAGGAGTTTGAGACCAGCCTGGCCAACACAGTAAAACCCGTCTCTACTAAAAATACAAAAATTAGCCAGGCCTGGTGGCAAGCGCCTGTAATTCCAGCTACTCGGGAGGCTGAGGCAGGAGAATCGCTTGAAACCGGAAGGCGGAGGTTGCAGTGAGCTGAGATCGTGCCACTGCACTCCAGCCTGGGCAACAAGAGTGAAACTCCACAAAAAGTAAAGAAAAGAAAAGAGAGAGAGAAAGAAGAAGAAGAAGAAGAGGAAAAGGAAGAAGAAGAGGAAGAGGAAGTGGAGGAGGAAGAGGAAGAAGAAGAGAGAAAGAAAGAAAGAAAGAAAGAAAGAAAGAGAAAGAAAGAAGAAAAGAGCACACTGAAGCACAGAGAGAAAAGCAAATAGAAGCACAGAACACAGCAGAAGAGATGTGGGACATAACTAAAAGATCTAGTATAGTGCCGTCCAGTACAACCTTTTGTGATGACAGACATGTTCTATGTCTGTCCTGTCCAGTTGGTTTGCCACTAGGTGCCTTTCGAATATTTGAAATGTGGTGAGTGAAACTGAGAAACTGAGTTTTAAATTGTATTTTTAAGCAGGGTGCAGTGGCTCACACCTGTAATCCCAGCACTTTGGGAGGCCCAGGCAGGTGGATCACCTGAGGTCAGGAGTTCAAGACCAGCCTGGCCAACATGGCAAAACCCCATCTCCACTAAAAATACAAAAATTAGCCAGGCGTGGTGGTGTGCGCCTGTAATCCCAGCTACTTGGGAGGTTGAGGCAGGAGAATCACTTGAACCCGGGAGGCAGAGGTTGCAGTGAGCTGAGATCATGCCACTGCACTCCAGCCTGGGCAACAAGAGCGAAACTCTGTCTCGAAAACAAACAAAAAATTTTATTTTTAATTTTTTTATTTGTATAAATGTAAAGGATACAAATGCAATTTTGTTACATGGATAGATTGCATAGTGGTGAAGTCTGGGAGCTTTTAGTGTATCTATCACCATAATAGTGTACACTGTACACACTAAGTTTAATTAGCCAGATGTGGCTACTGACTGGCCCATTGGGTAGTGTAGTTTTAACACAGGCATACTTAGAGTTCCAGAGGAAAGGAGAGAGAAAATGGGACATGATCGACTCTAAGGATAAGAAGGATATACTACTCCTTCTAGAGTAGTATATTGGACATTGATTCCCTAACATCCATTACACCCCAGATCATTTGTTCAAACCAGTCATACTAATTTCACTCCCCTTTTTATTTACAGGTTCAGGACTGGGCGAGTCTTAGTGAGTACGAACCAACGAAATTGAGAGATTTGCTTAGAGCTTCTGGGAAAGAGAAGTCAATGTCTGTGTTTCTCCCTCCTTCTCCTGCTACCCCTATCACTTGGGGAAGAGTGAAGCATGTTGCTCTATTACAACTGGCAGCTGTCTTAGAACCACGAAGGGAAACAGCCTTGCAATGAAGCTCTCAGCCAAACAGTGAGATCTCAGCAGAGGAGTGAGATAGAAAGATCCTGAGTGCCTGAAGACAGGCTCGCACTGATTCATCAATCTTGAAGCTCACATCATTGTCTCTGAGTGACTACTTAAAATGTGAAATAATACATTTCCTTGATACTTAAGCAAATTTTACTCGTCTTCTGTTTCTTGCAGCCCAAAGCATCCTGATACCAACAGTCACACGGTCATGATGTTTAGTGTGATCGTTCATTCACTTGTTGAGGACTCATTGTATTCCAGACATTGGATTAGACACTGGTGGTAAAAGATCAAGGCCACAGTCTAGTGAGGTGGACACATTCCATATTCCGTTAATGTTAATAAAATGTGAAAAGTACTATAAGAGACGTATACTGTGGGCTGACAGTAGAGGAGCACTTGGTCCAACTTGGCAGAGGTAGGGTTAGGGAAGAGCATGGATGGCTTCTGGGTGGCAACACCTGGACAGCACTTGAAAGACAACAGGATTTCATCAGGCAAAGAAGGTGTAGTTTGAAAGGGCATTTTAATCAGAGGAAATAGCTTGAGCAAAGGCCTGCCTGGAGGTTTAAAGCAGAAGCATAAAATGAGGGATTGTAAGAAAGGATAGTAGGAGATAGGGAGATACCAGATCACAAAGGGCAAAAGATGCATTGGGGAACCATTGGAGGGGAGTCATAGCTCAGATTTGCTTTTAACCCCAAAGTGAGTGTCTAGACTGAGACCCTCCCAGATATACAGGCATTTATCTCATTGCAAAGGGGAGACCAAGCCAGCCTTGATCTCATAGAACAAAAACCAACTAGCACATTGCAGACTTCTCACCAATTGATGGTCTCTGCCTCTGCTTTCTCCTCCATTTTGTTCCCTCTCCCATCTTTTTCACACCAACTCTTCAAATGTCCGGGTCAAAGAAGATAAAGATCGTAATATGATAATATATGAAAAGTGCTGAGTATAGCATAAGATACATAGCAGATCCAGAATGTATGCTAGTCTCTTTCCACTTCCTCTGGGTTCAGACAAGATAAACTGGCAGTCACAACAAGTAGTTGCTGTCTGATTAGAGAAACTAAGACTGCGAAACTTCATGCTAAAATCACACACTGTTCTTGACAGATGAGCTGCAGTTCAGCAGCTGTCTGGAGAAGCACACACTCAATGCTAAGCCTTAAAAGGCCACTCTCCTCGCTCTTGCCCTCCTCAAGTTATGTAATAAAAAATCTCACCAAGTCATTAACATAAATATTTTCAGACTTTAAATAAGGTGTTTTTGCATTTTATTTCCAGCCTGTGAGCCTGGATGCACTTTATTCCCTGCAGCACTGGCAACACACTCATTACCCTCCTGTGGGGAAGGAATGGTCATCCAGGAGCCAGCAAGTCAAGCAGATGAGAAACAGAACTAACCAAGCCAGGAGTCAGCCCAGACAGCCCCGGGATATTGACTCTGAGTGGCCAAATTCCTTCCATTTGAACCACAAATGCTGATAAAATATTTTCAGGAACAGAGTGAGGGAATGTACTTCACTCACTTCCCAAAATGTAGACTTGAAGAGGTCAAATCCTATTTAATCCAGGCTGAGAAAATAATGCCCAACTTTATCCCAGAGCTAAATTTAGACATAAACTGAGATCTGGCCCTTGGCAAGTTAATTTAGATGAGCTAATGGTTGTTCCTGGCATAAGGAATACACTCAATAAATGGTAACTATTATTGTTACTGCAAAAATGGAGTGTCTGTTGGATGTTCTCATCTAGTCCTCCCACACATCCTAAAATCGGCTGTGCCAATCACTTGCACATCTGGGAACAAAGCTCCACATGAGGCTAAGGAGGAGGCAGCTCTTCCTTTGGGAGCCCCTCTCTGGGAGAAGGAGGCAGGCCTCCCTGTGGGAGCCCTTCTCTTGGGGAGAAGACCACCACCTAGCTATGCTGGTATGTGCTAGGGGGGCCTGACCTTGAGCTTAGGAGGAGGACTAGGCACCCCATTTTGCCCCTTCTCCCCTCTTCCAGCAGCAGCCTCTGCAATGGGGCTCAGACAGGTAAGGGGCCATGCAGGGAGCCAGGCTGGGCACATCCACAAGGAGAAGCTTGGCAGTGTTTCCAGCTTCCAGACCCTGCAGGATATATTCTGCAGGGCTTAAGAAGAACTTACTGAATGAAGAGCCCCATCACTCCTCAAGACTGCCAGAGGACCAAGGTAAATGCCTGTGTTTAGATAGCATCCATTGCCCCTAAAAGTAGGTTAGAGGCCAGGTGCGGTGGCTCATGCCTGTAATCCCAGCACTTTGGGAGGCCAAGGTGGGTGGATCACCTGAGGTTGGTAGTTCAAGACCAGCTTGACCAACATGGAGAAACCCCATCTCTACTAAAAATACAAAATTAGCCAAGTGTGGTGGCACATGCCTGTAATCCCAGTTACTCAGGAGGCTGAGGCAGGAGAATCGCTTGAACCCGGGAGGCAGAGGTTGTGGTAAGCCAAGATTGCACCATTGCACTCCAGCCTGGGTAACAAGAGCGAAACTCCATCTCAAAAAAAAAAGAAAAAGAAAAAAGTAGGGCAGAAATGCAATAACCAGCTAACACATGATGATGTTTTTGGTAACCTTCATAATCACTTCTTTCATTTTTCTGTGCCTTAAAAGAAATTAAAATTAAAATTTCATTTAATTATCCAACCTTCTTCCAAAACGTCTTTGGGAATTGTTCCCACTCGTGTCACACTGCCAATCCTCCTAATATGAAGGCCTTGGTGCTGCCTTTGCCCCCTGACATCCAGCCAGTCACTGGTCTCATTTTCTTTCCTTGAGTGTCTCGAGGGTTTGTCCCTTCCCTTTCTACTTTCACTACCACCTCATCTGTTCCCACTTGGATTAGTATAAAAGGACCAGAACCGGTTTCCTGCCTCCAAATCACTCTTTCCGTTGTAAGGTGAAACTTGCTAACACCCCAGTTTTCAACAGTGAGTGCATTAAGGTAGCGTTCCTAGAAACCATTCAGCAGTAGGTGGTGCTCTTGTGTCAGCTCAGTGTTCACAGGTTTTGTTCTATTCTCAAGCAGCCCAGTGAGTACAGACTGTGTCACAGTCAACTATTTATTTATTTGGCACTAAGTGTCTCTGGTCAACACAGAGTAATTGAAGACACTGGTCCTGACCTCCAGAAATTTTCAATATAATTGGGGGAATGAGATCTTTGAGCACCTAGCTATAATGCTAGGTGGGATGGAACAGGAACAATTTGAGGGAGATGGATAAGGGCTGCAGGAAATGCTCAGAGAGAGAAAGAGCACCTCTGACAGGGGAGAACAGAGAGAGTAGCATCTGAGCTGGACCTTCAGCTGAGGGAGGGTTTTAATAGGCACATACAGTGGAGCAGGCATTCCAAATGGGAGGAGTGTTGGCATGAACAAAGGCATGAAAAGGTGGGAATGTGCAAAGCACAGAAGAGAATGCCCTGAGGCATGGGAGCTGAATGCCCAAGTCCAGTCTCACTCTCCATTCTAGGGCCCTCATGTTTGTACCCCCTCTTGCCACCTCATGACAAGGTCATCTCCCCAGGGAAATCTGGGACAAGCTGGTCAACCCAATCTCTAAAGAGGTTGGAGGAAACCAAACCCTCTTTTATCTCTCTACCAGAAAGCATATGTTACAGAGTATATCTTCTCACCACATCAGCAGTTGTTCCTATAGCAGGACATTCTTATGCTAGAGAAAACTTACTAAGGAGAGACTAGAGATGAACAAACCAAGAGAGTGGGATTTCAAAGGGGCCATGGGATAGGGGACTGGGGGAAGAACCCTTCTGGGATTCCAGCTAGAGGCAGATTTCCTCCAAGAGATTAATATTCCTTTGCGTGTTTTTTTTCTTTTTTTTAATTATACTTTAAGTTCTAGGGTACATGTGCACAATGTGCAGATTTGATACATAGGTATACATGTGCCATGTTGTTTTACCACAGGTTTCCGACTCTTTACAAGATAAGAGTATGAGGCTTTTGCTCTCCTTGGGAATGACCTCAGGAAGAGCCATGGGATACAGGAATGGGGTTGAACAGTAGATACCCTTGAGTTGGGCTTTCCCTGAGAAACAGTAACTACTACTGACCTTGGCACCAGAACACTTTAACTCAACATTTTCATACTGGAAAAATCTCTCTGTGCTCACATGTGAGAAGATATCCTCCTGTATTTATATATGAGATGGTGTCTCTCTCTATTCAAGTGAGAGAACATCATTCTCTGGGTGGGCGAACTCTTGGGGTTTCAGATCAACTAACTTGGGCTACAAAAACTAGTTCACCTACACATACAAAATCTCATTATCACCTGTGCAAGTGGGACAAAAAGCTGCAGACTCCTCCCACTTCCCCTCACACATTTGAAAAACTGGTCCCAGGAAAGCTGCATTAAAGAGTTTAGAGCCCATGTCAAATGAAAATAGGCTGAAAGAACTCACAGAACTTTATCTGGTGAAGAAAACATGAGGAAGGTCCCCAAGCACTGTTCCCAAGTTACGGGAGAGCTGCCCTGTAGGGGAAGGAATAGAGTAGTTCCCGTAGTTCCCCAGTGACCCTGGGAGACAGAGATGGGACTACAGGGTGTAACTACAGAAGGGTAGATTCTGGCCTGCTGGAAGGAAGACTTTCGAACAACTGGGGCTATAGAACAGTGGAACAGGCTGCCTCACAAAGCTGTGGCTTCCTCAGCCCTGGAAATGCTCAGAAGAATCTGGAAAAATGCACATCTGGAAGAGAGTTCTGCCCTGGGTAAGGGATTGGACCTGAATCAAAGACTTTAGGATTCTCAGATGCTCCTGGCAAGACCTAAACCATTTGCCAGAATCCAGTTTTCCTCGTGGTCCACTGCTTATTCCATGGACTTCTGACTCTCTGTTGTGCTCTTGACTCCTGGTAACCCACATGGCATGAACACAGACCTCCTGCACTCCTCTCTGTAGAGCCTGTGCTCCAGCCGCACCCAACTGCAGACATTCCCAGGATCCAGCCTGCGTTTTGAGGCTGCTGTGCCTTTGCTCACACTCTTCCATCTCCCTGCATCCCAAACCCTGGCTAAACATTTCTCCATCTATGCTCCCACAGCACTAATAGACACCGTTGTGAACTTACCTGTGCAATGGCTATTTGTTTGCTGGTGCCCTCTGCTCCAACATGGCAAGGCCTGAATGCAGCTCATCTTCCAATTGCCCATCCCTGGCACAGTGCTAGGCACAGTGATTGGCTTATCTTCAGCAAGTGTTCTCTAAGATCCTGCCAGCCTGGTTACAGCTTCCATTTCCTTTTCTCCCTGCTAGCAGCCAACTTTGTGTCTAATACCCACTGATGAGTTCCTCCTCAAGATCCCTTCTTGGTTTCTCCAGCCACCAGGTTCCTCACCTCCATGCTCTGCTGCCACAGGCTGCCTACTTTCCACTCTGGCATCTTTGTTGTGGATGGGGCTGTATTCCCCATGCATGCCCCTCAAGAGAGCCTCCCCAGGCATCTGTCTACTGCTGATTCCACTCATTTACATGGGCCAGCACAAGTCTATCTCTACAAATCTACCATTTGTTCCATGTGCTGAATGTCTTCAAGGCTCCAGCCATACTGGAAGATTTATGTACATTTTCTTTAACTCATACAATAATCCTAAGGCAGGTATTAAAATCTATATTTTAGAGATAAAGAAATCAGTGTTCAGAGGGGGTGAACTACACACAGTCACTCAGCTACAAGTGGCCCAGCAGGGATTCAAACCCAGGTTTCTCCAATTCCAAAGGCAGTGCTCTCTTTTTCCCCCACAGGAGGCCTGAACTGTGCATGGGGCTCTTCTTTAACTCTGACCAAGGAAGGAAGCAGGAATGGAAAAGGAAGGCCATGCAACAAGTTCAGAGAGAACAGGTGCACAAAAGTTAAGGACAGGCCTGAGGAGATGCCAGGGCAGGGACCAGGAAGGTCACAAGTGGGAAAGGGAGTAGTAATGGAACAGGGGAAAATGGTAGAAGGTAGAAAAAAGGAAGGAAAGCAGGTTCCTCAAAGCAAAATGCCTAGAAAGAAACCTTGGGAAAGCTTCCCACCCCAAATAGAGACTTTGTTTTATAAAGTCTGACAAATTTGTCACCCCAGGCAGGTTAAGACTTTGGGTCCTGTTTTGGGCTCTAGGGAGTGACCAGAACTGTTTATACCTTGGAGGGAGAGGACAGGAAATAGCAGTGGATACTTTGCCCAGTGATGGGGCATTCCCAAATTACTTTATAATTTATAAAACAAATTATAAAGTAAAATTTGTTTTACTTTATAAAATACACCTGAAATGTCCTTCGTTCTTCAAACAGGGTACCAAAATCTTTCCCCTGTTTCCCCTACTGGGGCAGAGCTGACATGTCTCCTTTTTGCTTGGACCACCTCCATGCTTTTTCTCCCATACATACTAAGACACCCACCCCACCTCCACCAGCCCTACCCCCACCCAGAAAGCAACAGAGACCTTGATATCTTAACTCACCTGGGTTCTAGCCACTGGAGTGGTGACTTTCTAAACCATCTTTTCCTTACAATGTATCAAGAATTACATTCGTGCTAACTCTGATTTTCCCTGCACTGCCCTACACTATCCTCCATCCAAGGCCTAGGGTAAGAGTAGAGAGACATAGTCCCAGCAGAAGGCCTGTCACACAGTAGACACTCAATGTCTGTTGATGAATGAGTCAGTGAACTTTTCTCAGTTACTGCCCTGCACCACACACACACACACACACACACACACACACACACACACACACAGTTCATCTCTGATCAGACCTTCTTTTCACAGCTCACCTCAATTGCTACAGACAGAGTCAGTGTGACAACCCAGATTCTGTAAAGTACTGTTAACACAGTGTCTTAGTTCTAAGTTCCAAAGAGTCACTAAGGGGTCCACAGTTCTATGGGGTCCATTCATAAGCAGGGGCTGCATAGGCAGACTCTTTACACACAGCAGTTCAGGTCTTGGCACCTTCCACTCTCTTGAGAGAACCATGGAAGGGAGCCAAGCCTCATGCCTGAGCATTCTTCCCCATCCTTCCTCCATTCTGTTCTCCACACCCACACTCCTCCTGCAGGCATGCTAATCTCAGGATACAAATGGGGCTGAAAATGCAGGAGAGGGAAGAAAGGAGAGGGAGAAAGGATTTAAGAGGGAGAAAAACAGCTTTGGGAGAAAACACACACATGCAGCCTGTAGAACACTGTGACTTAGATTATTTTTGGAATCTAATGTTTCTAATGTGCAAGGGGAGGAAATGAGAAAAAGTAAGTCGAAATTCCCAGGACCAGCAGGCTGGAAATAATACAGGACACTGTGTTCTGTGTCAGGGGGCGGGATACAGACACACTTCCTTGCCCTGAGCCCCGTCAACAGGAGGTGGAGGGGTTTGGTGGTTAAGGTCTCAGTAGGAGGGGGGAGAGCAGGAACAAGAGGGCACCGGAGCCTTTCTCCAAAAAAAGCAGGAAATTACAACCACCCAGTAAAGGCCTTGCCCTTCTGGCCACCCCGAAGGTCACAGCTCTTTGAAGCCTCCCTCCCAACATGAAGGGCTCAGGCAATTGAACCACACAGAGACATGACATGCCCCTCTGGAGGCTGTCCAGTGCTTGTCCCTTCACCACAGCACTGGTGAGGACACATGTCAAGTGACCCTTATCCTCCTAGCCCCCAGCCCCTTTAGCCACCGCCTAGGTTCCTGGCACATGCCACCATCTGTCCTGCACGGCAAGGAGCCTCCAAAGAGAGGGTGTAGAGGGTGTGTGTGTGTGTGCACATGTGCACACTTGTGTGTTTGTGTGCACACGCGTGTGCGTGTGTGTGTTGGGAGAAGAGGGAGGAGCACCAGCTTCAAAGCAGAGGACTCTATCCCAAGCAAACCACTCAAGTACACCAAGTCTCAGCTTTCCCATCTGTGAAATGATGCCCCTATACGTGCCCACTTGGCCTACCACATACAGTACATGGGAGACTTGGATGATGAACCACGGACTGGATGACTTTGGGTGGGTCTCTGCTCTAGGTCAAAGATTATTATGCAAAAGGAAAGGCTGGGCCAGAAAATCTCTAAGGTCATGGGTGTGAAAATACTTTGAACATTCCCCAAAGAATTACATATTGTAACTACTGCAAAGGCACTTCATTTTGACAAATGACAGTGGAATCACATTACTGCTGCCTCATGGGGAATGGGGGTGTTGGAGGTGTGGGGAAGAAAAGAGACAGTGGGCCAGGGTCCACCAGGGAAGTAGAAGCAGCAGGATTTCTCTACAACAGCCCCACTGGTTCTGGTCACCCCAGGCAGGATAAGACTTTGGGTCCTGTTTTGGGCTCTAGGGAGTGACCAGAACTGTTTATACCTTGGAGGGAGAGGACAGGAAATAGCAGTGGATACTTTGCCCAGTGACGGGGCATCCTGGGGATGTCCTGCAATGCTAATGTGGCCAACAGGACATACCAACCTCAAAACGCAATAAGCACATCACCCTTAGCACAGTGGTCTGCTGCCTACCACGATGCCCAGTGGTGCCCAGTGTAGATTTTTCTCATGGTGATTAACATAAAAGCAGCATTATTTTGTTTGCACAGACTTCCAAGAATATTAAAATGCATAAACATTGCCATAGGAAGTATTTCTGGCCCCAAGTTTGCAAGGGAATAAGACAAATATGCTCTTAGCTATACTGCAAAGCAGAAGGTGACAAGTGTCTCAGCTGTAGAGGGTGCATGGGGACGGGTGCTCACCTCTCATGGGACACCAGGAAGAATCACTTTCCTCTGGGGCTGCTTCAAGGACAGACCTTGTTTTTCCAGAGAACTTTCCCTGTGGAGGATCTCCCCACCCTGACACCTCAGGTGTGACCCCAATTTGACCTATGTGCTCCTCTTTTGTGCCCTGCCCAGGGGCACTGCATAGCCTGGTGACCTGCAGGACCCCCAAGAATCTACACCATAATTTCCAACTTCTCTCAAAAATCAATTCTGAATTTTGTTCCACTAAGGATAATTGAAAATGATTTAGAGCAGGTTCATTTGGAAGAGAGCATCAGTGACACTCTTCATGGTCTCAGCAGGCACCCATGACTGAAGAGTAAATCATAACTGAAATAGCACAGGGAGAAGGAAGGGAAGCCAATGTTCCTGGAATAGCTATGCTGGGCCAGGCACCATGCCAGGCACTGCTACATACATAATCCCACTCAATTCTCATAACAACCCTGCAAAGAAGTTTGTCTTTTTTTTAAGCAAACAAACAAATAAACAAAACCTCAAGGGAGTAGGGTTTTATTTGCTGAGAGGTTTCTTATTTTTCATAATTACCCAAGGCAACAATCCTGAAAAGAGAAGAACCCACTATAAATATGTAGGGGAGAACGAAAAAGCAAAAAAGCAAAAAGTATTATACAATTGTTAAGTTGTAAAAGGGCTTAGATACTTATTTAGTGGAGCAAGTCTCAAAGGAAGAGGAAGGAAGAGGAATGGATTGGGGTGGGGGTGGGGCTTTATTAAACCATCTGCAGATTCTGGTACATCTCCTCAGAAGTTTATTCTCTGTCATCACCACCTCCAAAGCTGCCACCACCATGACCGTGGCCACCCCACTTCTCCTGTTGAAAGATGTTTTCATGAAGAGAGAGTATTGTGCATGAGAACAGTGCAGTGTGGAAGCAGAAGAAAAGTCAAAAGATGCTGAAGTAGAAGTAATATAAATTCTTTATCTTTGTTTTGTCGGTAACACAATTGGGGGTGAGAAGTTAAAGATGTGCCTAATGTCTCACAATTGATACGTGTCACCCCAGGACAAATCCTAACCCCACCCGCCACAGCTTCATTTCAGCATGGCACCCGTGGATGTGAATAGAATTTCACCATGCAAAAATGAATATGCAGGAAGGCATTTAAAAATTAGGTTTTCCAAGGTGAGCTTTCCTATAGTGGTAAAGGCAGGGCCAGGCAGCCACTGAGGCCACAGTCTCCGCAGAACACCTAAAAAAAAATGAGAGATTCTCATTTGGGCTAGATGTCTTGGTCATGGGGGAGGTAGGCACCAAAATATCTTCTCAAGCAGGGTGATAAGGATATTGTCTTTGGCGTTTCCCAACCAGGCATTTACACATGAAACAAATACAATGTGCTGCATAAACCAATAATAGGCATGATTCCAATACTGGAAGCCCCATTAGCCAGCTTTGTTCACTCTTTTGGGGATTCTCCCAAAGTGCGAATATCTTCTCCTTTCCAGAATAGCTTTGGGCAAGGCTAAAAAATGGGCCTCCTGGGTAGACATCAGTAGAGCTTCCTTTATTCAGAAATGGAGTAGATAAAGATTTCTCAATCAGTTAAGTCTAGTTATGCACCGGAACTCTTCGAAGCTCTGCTCCTTCCCTGAAAAGACTGGAAGACTGAGGGCCTTCCCCAGATCAGAAGGCAGATGGGAGTTTCGGTATTTTCTGATACTTATCATTGGCATCAGCACATTGACATCACGAGGTCATAATGACTGTCATCAGATGGCAAGGCTGGGATTTCTACAGTGTGTGGGAGGTAGACGTGTGGACTTCACGGTTGCTTCTAGTTCTAGCATTAGAAGATCTGCCCTAGGCACCCAGGAAGGGGTGTGTTGGGGGAGGATCTTCCACTGAGTAGCACTCACCCTTCCATTTTCCACAGGCACATCTACAATGAGTCTACTTAATGACCTTTAAGACCACATATGGCCCCCAGTGGGGAACAGGCCCATCCCTTCTCTTCAGTAATAGGTTGTGTTTGCAGGGCAGACACCTTCATCACACAGGGTCTATCACAATTGGAGGGGTGGCCAGATGTGAAACATGGCTGCACAGAGAGCCTTAATCTGCACCAGGCCAATGAGGGGTGACCTGGCTTGTGTTCTGTGAATACAGTGGAGGACATGCCCATTAGTTATAGACCAGAGGGTGCCCGGCTGAGACTAAAGTGGTTCATCTAACATCGTGCATTGTTTGAATCATCTCTGAATTACTCTGTGTTTCCACAGATTGCTCATTAAGACTTTCCTGTCATTCCTGAGCAGCAGTGTTCCCTCTTCTCTGAAAACTCTCCAAGCACAGAGGCTGTGCCTAGGACAGTACAGGGTGCACAGAAAGCATTTAATAAGTAAGAGTTTATGCAAAGGGAAACAAAAAAACTTTTGGAGGTATGGCTATGTCTATTACCTTGATGGTTTTATAGCTGTATACGCATGTCCAAACTTATCAGATCATATATGTTAAATATGTGCCACTTATTTTTTATCAATTATACATCAATAAACCTGCTTTTAAAAATAAAAAAAAGTGAATACACAGGAGCTTATGTGCTCACTTCCTTAATTAGATGGTGAGCTGCTCCAGAGAGAACTTCTGGCCTACCCACCCTTTTGGTGGCTCACAACAGCTGTTCAACATTGATTATTAAATGAATGAGTGATTGCTTCATGAATTATCTGTGGAACAGAGGCCCTACTCCCTAGATGCTTAATTGGGAGAGAGCACGGCCCACTCCCCAGCATCTCTAAGATGGGGAATGTGGGGGGTCACCACAGATGTCAGGGGAAGAAGTGAGAGGCAGCTTCACTCCCCAAGGCCAGCTGGTAAATGGGGAACACCAACCCATTTTCAAGCCCTTGGGAACAAGCTGTCACCCTGCAAGGCCAGGGGCGAGAATGCGCCCACCTCTTTTACAAAAATAGAGGCTGAACTATCACCAGACTCCTCTGATTGCCAAGAGCTTCCCAGATCTGGAATTAGAGGCCTCCGCCAACCAGCCTCCCACCAGAAGGGAGACTAAGACTTGGCTCAGGCAGTAACTACTTCCTCAAGCCCTTGTTTAGATGTGAATCCACACTCACAGCCCTTATTTCAAACCATCACCCTCTTCACCCCCTTCCAAAGCCACCAAATAAGTCAAAGGCTGAGGTACTTAGCTCTGCACAGATATTTTAAATTAATCTTAAAGCAACTTAAAAGGACTGTTTTTCTGCCCTGTCCAGCACTCAGCACATTTTCAGTGGCAGCTGGGTCAAGCTTGAGTGGCATTTTCACCACTGACTCAACCTCAAAATATTCCTGGGCTGCCCTCATCCCATCCTTCTTTTTGCTCCCTTGTTTTGAATATTCTCTCCCTCTCTCCCCACCCCTCTACTCACATGCACATGCATGAACATACACACGTGCACATTTGCCCACTCCCCCACACTCCTTTTTAAGGTATGAGCACCTCACACAACAGGCATTCTAAACCTTGGGTTCATGGATATAATTCAGGGATCATATACTTGGATAGGGAAAAAAATCACATCTTTATTTGCACTAACCTCTAACTGAAATATAGCATTCTCTTCCATTATGAACACAGTCAACAAACTGCATTAGTTTGTGTCTTTGACTCCAATAGAAACACACACATTTTCATATCACATCAGGGTTGTTGTCCTGAAACATCATTTATTTATATTCACCACTACTTCAGGATTATGGTAGTTATTAGACTTCAAGTAGATCTTATTAGCATGTTAATTAAAAATATATATAGTGCTGCTATTTTTAAAATATAACATTTTATTTTATTTTCAATGTTTAATTTAGATTCAAGGGATACATACGCAGGTTTATTACCTGGGTATAATCCTATTACCCAGTTACTGGGTATAGTACCCAATAGTTAGTTTTTCAACCCTTAGCCCCCTCTCTCCTTACTGCCTCTAGTAGTCCCCAGTTTCTATGTTGCCATCTTTAAGTCCATGAGTATCCAATGATTACCTCCCACTTACAAGTGAGAACATGTGGTATTTGGTTTTCGGTTCCTGCAAATAACCATGTTTAAGTAATTGCTTTCCAAGCCTATGTATATTTTTTGTACCTTTACAAATATTATTCTGATAAGCGGTCCATATGCTTCACCAGACCAAAAGAGTCCATGGCACAGAAAGAGCCCCTGCTGTGGAATGAGCATTAAAATGTGGGATTTGAGATTTTTCTCTAGGACCATCAAGGCATGCGCCAGGAGACCTAGGGGCTAACAGGTGGTGTTCAGTGGTAGCAGGAGGCAAGCTCTGGGAGCAGAGGGACAGCAGGGTTATTATTGGATAAGAGCTTGGATGGCTTTGGAGACAGATTAAAACACTGGCCCTGGCTAACCAACAGTATGACCTCGGGCCAGCCACTTCACCTCTCTGAGTTTCCGTTTCTTCAATTGTAAAATAGTAATTATCATATACTATACAATTCTTATGAACATGGATTGAGAGCATATATGTGTAACAGCAATTACTGCCCTGTTGAATGGAACTTGGCAGGCCCTAGAAGGGCAGCCTCCTTGACCTGGGAACTTCTGGAGCTATGGTATGCTGTTTACTTGGTTTTTCAGACAGGCACTATCTGTGCCCTATGCAGGCTTCCCATGTCCTTAAGCCTCAGGGATACCATGAAGTGCCCCAAACTCTAAAACATACCTAGGCAGACCTAAGTCTCCCACCTCCCTTTCTGTCCCTTGCTCACTGAAACAGGCACCCAGGCCAGGCTGCAAAGCAGATTCCCTGCCCCAGAGCAAAACAGGCCTCAAGAAAAAAAAGATGTTCCAGATCATTCCAAAACTGGCAACAGAGCCGGGTGCGGTGGCTCACGCCTGTAATCCAGCACTTTGGGAGGCCAAGGTGAGCGGATCAAGAGGTCAGGAGATCGAGACCATCCTGGCTAACACGGTTGAAACCCCGTCTCTACTAAAAAAATACAAAAAATTAGCCGGGCGTGGTGATGGGCACCTGTAATCCCAGCTACTAAGGAGGCTGAGGCAGGAGAATGGCATGAACCCGGGAGGCGGAGCTTGCAGTGAGCCGAGATGGTGCCACTGCACTTCAGCCTGGGTGACAGAGCAAGACTCCGTCTCAAAAAAAAAAAAAAATCAAAGAAAACGAAACTGGCAACAGAGCCAAAGTACCTGATTCTGGCTTCACAGAACAGCTGGTTCCTGCCTTGGCATCTAATCACTCGGAGAGCAATGCAGGAATTCTGAGGTCTAAGCTGCCCTTCTCAGGGCAGGTCAGGCCAGGGTCAGACCCAGGCTTCCAGGACACTGGGCAAAGAGCCCCAAGAAAGGTCAGAAGTTCCCAAAACTTGCTTAAATCATATTCAAAAGGTATATAAAAAGGGATATGCTATAAAAAGTGATATGCATTAAAAAAACTGCATATACTAATTTTCTTTTACTATATGTTATAAAAAATTAGAAAACATTATAAAATTATACAGAGAAATTAAAATCAACCATAAGCCTGCCCCAAGGAAGCAAAACTATTAACATTCTGGTAAATTTTCTTGCAGTTATATTTAGTACATAAATTGGGATCACACTTATACAGAGAGTTTAAGATCTCAATTTCATCATTTAAAAATACCTAGAGACATTTTTCAATATGAGCTCTTAAAAGACAGAAAACCATGATATCAGACATTGTAAAATTCACAGGTTACTGAGAGATGTCATGGCATCCCTGAGAACAGTATTGTCCATTTAAATATGTTATATCCAGAAAACTGACAGGAGGAGAGCCTATTTTATTCTTCTTAAAGCACATATAATAGTAAACTCTTCTTTCTTCTCTTTAGCTTAAAGAGAATCTAGGAAAGATACCTTTGTATCCTCAGCAAAGAGGTACTATATGCAATTTTCCTTTTTTACATTCTCTTATCTTACTTTCCCCTGATAAGGGGAAAGCTTTGAAAATTCACTGCTGGAAAAAATGGTGTCTTACTCAAGAAAGTGCTTAGCAGCTGAAGAGAAACCTCTGGAAACAAGTGGGTATGGCAGGAAGAGCCCTGGACTTGGAAACAGAAAAACGCTGGATTCAGATGTCAGCTCTGTCACTGTAGACCCAAGATCAAAGAACATCCGTTTCCCTGCATGTCAAGAGAGATGCCACCACTCAACCCGTAAGGATCAAAGGATTATGCAGATTAAATAAGACTGTGTGAAAGTGGTTTGTCAACGGTAAAATACATTGCAGGGCCATAATCACTAATTAATATTATAGTGGCTGTTAACAGTACTGTTTTTGTTCCTTAGCTGGCTTGAGCCACTCATTGCAGGCACTCGGGGCAGCTTCTAACAGTAGGTAAAAGCAGGGACCCTGGAGCCAGACTGCGCTTCCCAGCTTGGTGAATTCTTTAACATCTCAGTTTCTTCATCTGTAAAATGTGATTATAATAGTACATCTACCTCTTAGGACTCTTGAAAGGATTAAAATGAGTAAATTTACACACAGTGCTTAGAACAATACTGGGCACATAATACATACTATATAAGGGTGAGCTTAAAAAAAATTACATTAGCTAAAACTAGTAGGCACACTATTTTAAAGCTTTCCAGGAAAGTACTATCATTAATCAGAAAGTTGGATGAGCAACCTCTGCTCCCTCACCCCCATCCTGGCTCAGGTTTGGCCTGTTCCCTTCCTACCTTCTCAGCATCCTGCTCGAAGAGCCGCAGCTGAAAGCACTGGTCCAGCTTGAGCTTGCGCACGTGCCACATCTGGTGCAGGTGCTGCCGGGTGGAGTGCAGCTTGTCCAGGAGACTGGTGATCTTGGGCACCAGGCTCTGGAAGTCAGCACTGCCCGGGATGCAGTTGCGTCCTGAGAAGCCATCGCTGCAGCGGATGCACTGCAGCAGCCGCTGCCCCTCGCGGTCCAGCTCCTCCACAGGGGCCTTCAGCACCTTTTTCTTGAGCTGTGTGTGCTCATCAATGAGCCGCCGAGAGCCCTCCACATCCACAGGAAACTCTTTCCGGGCTAGCATCTCCTGGAGGTCCTCGAGGCGCGAGAGCAGGTGCACGGCGCTGTTGAAGAACTCCTCCAGGGAGAGCCGCAGTTCGATCCACTCCTCATGGTTGTAGTCCAGGGAGCCGTCAAACTCCTCTGTCAGCTGGGAGGGGTCCACCAGCTTTGTGAGGCCCTCCACAGATACCATGCTTGTCTGTAAGGGGCAGACACAGACAAGGATATTCAGTGATGTTGGGGGAAGAACAGGGCAGAAATAGGATGAGGGAAAGGACAAGATAAGTCCACATAATAATGACCACAGCCTGCCTCGGAAAGGGTGAGTGGAGGCCGTGGGACTCACCGGTCAGGAGTCACAGATCAGCCAGGATCAGCAGTTTCTACAGACTGCTGACTGCTTTAGCAAGCCTCTCCAACTGCCCGCCATTTACCACCCCAGAAGAACTGCTTTTGTGTCCCTCCTCTCCTCATTTTCCCTCCTCCTGACCCCAGTTCACTTCAAAAGGGCTTCAGAGGCTAGAAGCAGAAGCTGGAAGAAAAACTGACCTAGTTTCCGGGGGACAGTTTTCTACAGCTTTAAAACCAAGGCCTGTGGACCCAGGGTATCATCATAGTTGGATTAAGCAACATGGGCCAGTGCTTTGGCTGCAAAGATTTCACAGTCTTATCTTTTCCAAGGCTCTCCCTTTTAGCTCTTCTGTGGTATGGTGAACAGAATTAGGGATGGGCAACAGGGGAGTCTGGGCCCTTGGTTTTCTCTGTGAGGCCCCTACAAGCTCCTGGAGAGCAGACTGGAGAATGTTTGTCTCCAGGAAGCAAAGTGTCTCCAGCAAATGATGATGCAGGCAACCACTTTAGTTTATTAGTAAACATCTTTTTTTCCTATAGGGCTTTAGCCTTCTCTTCTTTCTCATGAAGAATGAGAGGCTAGCAAATTAATATCTGTGTTTGGGTCCCACCCCTACGCTTATTAACTGTGTGACCCAGGGCAAGCTATTAAGGTCTCAGAGCCTCAGTCTCCTCCTCTGTGTAATGGAGATAATAATTCCTTCCTCAGGGGGCTTGCAGAGATTAAATATATCAATGTGTGTAAAGCACATAGGGTGCATAGCACGTACTACATGCTCAATCCCTGTTAATGCTCACTCTGATGATCTGAAGGCTGCATCGTTACTCAAAACCTGAAAAGCAATTTATCTCTCTGTGTCTTGCTACTCTCTGAGCATCCCCTCTTTGTTCCTTCTCTTTCCACCCTTCTCCTAAGAGGAAGGAAGGAGTTGCCGTAGGCAGGAGGGCTGGTCTGGAACAATGGTTGTCAAACTTGACTGCTCATTAGAATCCTTTGGAGAGTGTGCAAAAATACCAATGCTCAAACCTCATCCCTAGAAATTCTGATTTAATTGGCTAAATGGGAGCTTGGACATGAGTAGGTTTAAGAGTCCCTCAGATGATTCTAATGTGCAAGTAGAGTTGCAAACTCCTGCTAATCTCCATCCTTGCTACTCAAAGCATAGCTCTCAGACCAGCAGTACTGGCATCACATGGGAGCTTGTTAGAAATGCAGAATCTTAGGCCTTACCCCAGACCTACTGAGGCAGAATCTGCATTTTCAAAATCCCCAGGAGATTTGTGTGCATTAAACTTGAGAAACCCTATTCCAAAATACTTTCTCCTTCAAATTTGGCTCAAAGTTTACCACTTCTGGGAAGTCCTCCATCATTATACTTACCAATTATGTATAAGTATCTATTGTTGAACAAGCTTATACTCTCATCTCTGTATCACTTGTCACCCCAGTCTGCACTAAGTATTAAATTCATTGTTTTTAACATACTGCCTTATAAATATTCCTTTGATTGGGAAGCCCCCAGCTATCTCTCCTATCCTCTTATTTAGGAGGCAGAGACAAGCTTGCTCAACTTAGAGTGAAAGAGGTACAGAGAGATGGGACATGCAGGCCAGCAATGCTGAAGCAGAAGTATCAAGACTTACTGAAAAGATTCTTTTCAGTCTCTTCAGCTTATACATCTATAGGCTTGTTGTCACCACCTCTGTATAAACAAGCCAAAATACAGAAAGCATTTCCCTACAGGACTCCTAGTGTTCTGGAGGGGTGCTAGGAGACTATAATAGGTCACTGTTTTTATACCAAGCCAAATTTCTTGTATTGTTTACACAGAGTGAGAATCGCCTGCATCAAGTGTCAGGTCACTGTGCTCAAATCACAGCCTATTTGACACCACACACAGGCGCTCCTGGCCCCCAGGGCACAAAAGTCTGGAATGGGAAGCTGCTGAAAGATTAAAAGCAGCTCTGTGTTTTCAACATACACACATTTAAAAGTTCATCCCCTTGCAGATGAGGACTAGAATTCTGAGGAAGGGAACGGTTTAAATTTGGCTGGAACACAGATACATAAATCATTGATTTAATCTGATGTATTGTCATTAAAAATTCTCAGGGGAAACATATACCCTTCAGAAAATTTAGTTTAAAAACATGTTTTCCTTGATTATGAAAGTAATACGTCATCCTTGAAAAAAATAAAAACATATGAAGTAAATAAAAACCATCCATTATCCAGTCACCTAGAATAAATCATCACTAACACCTTCAATCTCAGTTTTCTTCTCCATACATACACTTTAAAAACAAATCTCAGATTATACTGTCCATATTGTTTTATCACCTGCATTTTACTAAACAATAAATATTTTAATACTATTTTTTCTAAATATGGCTTTTCCTGGCTTCATAGTATTTGGGTTGTTTGTTTTGTTTTTTTGTTTGTTTGTTTTGTTTTGTTTTTTGAGGAGTTTCGCTCTGTCACCCAGGCTGGAATGCAATAGTGCAATCTCAGCTCACTGCAACCTCCGCCTCCCGGGTTCAAGTGATTCTCCTGCCTCAGCCTCTTGAGTAGCTTGGATTACAGGCACATGCCACCACGCCCAGCTAATTTTGTATTTTTAGTAGAGACAGGGTTTCACCATGTTGGCCAGGCTGGTCTTGAACTCCTGACCTCAATTGATCCACCCTCCTCAGCCTCCCAAAGTGCTGGGATTACAGTACAGGCGTGAATCACCATGCCCAGCCAGTATTTGTGGATTAATGTCACCAACAGTCATGGCTAGTAAGGATACAACCTATATATGTGTATGTATATGCACTATATATGTATAAATACTTGTGCACACGTGTATATATACTATTGTATAGGAACATATGAGCTGTGATGAACATTCTTATAGACATTTCTTGCTTGCAATTTTACCTGGCTTTTTACCTTCTTATTTGTTGAGATTTCATATTAAGAATATTTTCTTAAATTAGGCTGGGCACAGTGGCTCATGCCTGTAATCCCAGCATCTTGGGAGGCTGAGGTGGGCAGATCACCTGAGGTAAGGAGTTCCAGACCAGCCAGGCCAACAGGATGAAACCCTATCTCTACTAAAAATACAAAAATTAGCCAGGCATGGTGGCAGGTGCCTGTAGTCCCAGCTGCTCAGGAGGCTGAGGTAGGAGAATCACTTGAACCCAGGAGGCAGAGGTTGCAGTGAGCCGAGATCATCACTGCACTCCAGCCTGGGTAACAGAGTGAGACTCTATCTCAAAAAAAAAAAAAGAATATTTTCCTAAATTAGTTACTAGATACAGAAATACAGTTAAATAGAAGAAATAAGTTCTAGTATTCAATAACACAGTAGAGGAATTATAGTTAATAATCATTTATGGTATATTTCAAAAGCTAGAAGAGAAGAACTGTAATGTTTCTAGCACAAAGAAATGATAAATGTTTGAGGTGATGGATATCCCATTTACTCTGATTTGATCATTACATATTGTATATAGGCATCAAAATGTCACATGTACCCGAAAATATGTACAACTATGATACAGCAATAAAAAAAGAACTGCTACATCAATGGACATAAACTCTTCCTAAGGTTTTTGTTACAAATTGCAAAGCTGCCTCCAGAAACAGTTGTCCCAGTTACACAACCACCGACAGTAAATAAGACTGTCTAATGAAGGTGTGCATTTGGGACAATCTCGTGAGCCTCTTGTTCCTCCCCATACTCTAACTGGTAAGGCCATGGTGGCCAGGGAATCCTGAAATCTCAGCCCTTGAGGTGTCACATACTGTATGGTAGATGGAGAAGAGGACGTACGAAATGTGTGGATGGCAGAAGGGGAAGGGAAAGAAGATGCTAAGAGAGAGAAATCTGGCTCACCTCAAAGATGAATTTGGAGCTGCCAAAGTTGGTCTTCTGTTTCTGCCAGAAGTTGTCGGGTTTAATGATGAGGGCCACATGGATCTCAGCTGGAAAGGCTTCCTGCAGCGTTTTGAGGAGGGGCTTGATGAGGTCCCACTTGGAGCCCCGCATGTCGATGATGACAGTGAAGCCACGTTTGCACACGTCCTCACTGTGGGGAGGTCAGAGGTTGGTATGGTCACTCTGGGTAGCTGAGACTTTGGAGTACACAGTCAAAAACACCCGGAAACCTGCACTCCCCTTGACCAGAATCACTCTTTCAACTTCACGCCAGGTCTCTTGGCCACCTTCAAACTCAACTCAAACTGTACTGCCTCAGAAAACCCTTTGTACATCTGACCAATGGTCCTGGCATTCTGCCTTCTCCCAGCACTTGGCAAATAACTTGGCCTTCCTTATACAGGTTGAGTATCCCTAATCTGAAAATCCAAAATCTGAAGTGCTCCAAAACTTGAAACTTTAAGAGGGTCAACATGATGCTCAAAGGAAATGATTGTTGCAGCATTTCGGAGTTTGGATTTTCGGATTAGGGATACTCACCTGGCAAGTAGAATGCAAACATTCCAAAAAAAAAAAAAAAAAAAATCCGAAGTCCAAAACACTTCTGGTTCCAAGCATTTTGGATAGGAGCTACCCAACCTGTAGTCAACTGTACTTGTTGGGATGTTTACAATTTGGATATTCACAATTGTATTTGATTTTTATTTTAATTTTTGTCTCCCTTTCTTGTTCCTAAAATGAATCATGTTTTCCCCATTGAAATTCCAGTTCTCTAAAGACAGAGACCCTGTTGCCTCTTAAACCTGAGATGGAAAGTCCTTGACAGGGTTGTTGTTCTGCCCTTTGCCCACATCAGTGACAGGCACTGGTACATCTTACCACTAAGCCCAAACTGGGCCAAGGAATACTTTTTCAAAAAAAGGCTCTAGGTTGATTCTGCCAGTTGAAGAGAGATGGTACACAAAGTATGAATAATATGTATTTACCACCATTGTATTAAAGATGTATTACTTGTAGTTTATTATTATTTCTTTTTCCTTTTTTTTTTTTAAAGAGTCAGGGTCTCGCTATGTGTACTGGCTGGAGTGCAGTGGCTATTCTCAGGCACAATCACAGTGCACTATAGTCTCAAAACTCCTGGCTTCAAATGATCCCCCTGCCTCAGCCTTCCAGGTAGCTGTGACTACAGGCTTGCGCCACCATGCCCAGCTTTGTGGTTTAAAATGTATGTCAGCTTAAAAAATCAGGTCGCTGAGTCATGCTGATCACTCAGAGAGAGCCAAGAGTGGAACTGACTGGAACGGAAAATGCAGACCACTTGTTTTCATGTATTTCCATTGTAAGAGTCACAGTGTGAAATGCACGTATCAGGATGGTAAGGGACGATGGGGGAGGAGTGACTCTTGAAATTAAGGCAAGATGAAGTGACAGTGACCATCTTGAAAACCAAGACATAAGCAGGCTAAATAAATCAAGATGTTGCTACATAACTTAGTAGCAAAGTTTATTTAAACACTTGAACTTTGACTATAACTCCTGAGAACAGGAAGAAAAAAAACGAAGGTCAGAATAGTTATAACATCTCAGTTTGGAAGAAAGTCTATGTTTGGGTAGTTAGGGGTCTTTCCTTCTCTTATTTTTTTAAGGCCAATCCGTTTATTTTATAATTCAAAATAGACAATGGTTACTTCACATTTTAAAATATAAATACCAGCATAGTATTTCCTTAGGGTCTTTCACTTAATTTCCCATTTCCCAGACTGCACTTGTTTAAACCATTATGTATGTTACCTGACCCCCATATGTGCCTACCACATATCAGTTGCTTACAGCTGCTGGCAGTAAGGCCACAGAAGGATTCAGGTCACAAAAAGAAATAAAAACCTTTTTGGGGGGCTTTATTCTCAAATTTCAACCAGTGATGAGATTGTTACAGCCTCATTAAGAGACCACAGCTCTTGACTGTGTGAGTGTCTCAAGCACAAGGCAGCTTACTTAGGCCTCCCTGGTACACAGAAAATTCCCCAGGAGAGGCAACTCTCTCCAGCATGAGAGAAAGGATGAGTATTCTCCCCAAATCCTGCATCCCAAAGGAAAGGAGTTGCCTCGTCTTCCCTGACACTTATTGAAACAATGAGTGGCCGAAGCTTTCCATAAATAATTTTCTCTATCTTCTTGTCTTAAAGCAATGTGACTTTTTCTCCAAATTACAGGATTTCTTTCCCATTATAAGAGAAACACCTGATAATTACACAAAAGTTGAAGTAGTCAAAGATCCATGCAAGAGATGCTAATGGTAGGACTTTATAACACTCAGGCCTGTTTCCTTTCCACCTTTTCTGTGCATATAGTTTTCATATCATATACTGTTCTACTTTTCACTGTAACATAGTTTTTTCTCATGTCTAAAATTTCTTCCAATCTGTTGCATTTAGTGATAGTCCACCTTATGCCTATACCATAACTTATTTGGTCATTCTCATGATTGCTTTACAGAAAGGTATGTCAACTTACCTGTCCACCAGCAGTGTATGACAGTACCACCCCCTTACTGTATCCTCACCAGCACTTGTCATTGAATTTTTAAAATCTTTGCCCGTTTTATTAAAAAATATATTATATTACATTTAAATTTGCATTTCTTTGATTACTAGTTATTGCTTTTTCGCCTGTAATTATTTCTTCTGTGAATTACCTGATCAGCTCTTTTGTCCATCTTTCTATTAGGGATTAGTGGCTTTCTGTTGGGATTTAGGGGTTTTCTCACTGAGCATCATTTAGTTTAGCTTAACTTATATTTGTTGCATGCCCACCTATGTCAGGTTTAGCAACATTAACTGTGGGTCTTGCCTTTCCTTAGAGATGATTGTCTTCCTTATTTCCCTGCTCCTCAGACTCCATCTCTGTTGCCGTAATTATGCTGACCTGAGAATTCTTTGTCCCTAACAACAAATATTCTGTGTTGCTACCAAGAGCTGGAGGTTAACAATCCCAGCATCCAAAGCTGGTGGTCAGTAGCAGGCTATGCCCTGTTAACTAATCATTTCTGACAACTAAGAGCAGAAATTAGGTCCTAATATTCTGTAGGAGGTTCTCAATAACTCAGGAGATGGAGAAAGAGACTCAGGAGATGGAGAAAGAGGCCCAGGAGCTGAGTGCTGCGACCTAATCTAATTGGCATCTTTCTGTGAAAACAGGCTAATCTTCCAAAGTGCTTTGTGTGTTTGGTTTCAAGTAAGGGGCATACCTGGGAAAGGGGAAACAACTATTTCATTGTGTGCTCATTCTATGCTGGGGCTATAGTTCAGTATTTGCCATACATCATTTCATTATATCCTAACAATAACTTCATAAACTAGGTATGGTTATCTCCTGTGACAGAAGATGCAATTGAGGCATAAAATTTGCCTAAGATCACATAACTAGTAAGTGGCTAAGCAAAAATTCAAAACCAGGACTGTTGACTTGAAAACCTAAGCTCAGGCTGGCTCACGCGTATAATCCCAGCACTTTGGGAGGCTGAGGCGGGCAGATCACTTGAGGTCAGAAATTCGAGACCAGCCTGGCCAATGTGGTGAAACTCCGTCTCTACTCAAAAATACAAAAAAAAAAAAAAAAAAAAAAAAGAAAACCCAAGCTCAGGTTACTATATCATACTATAACCCACCACACTGACACTATGTGTGGGTGTTTTTGTTTGGGGACAGGAGTTGGGGGTCAGAGATGAGGGGATTAAGTTAGGGGACTCAGAGGAGACGGGGTAAATTAGGGCAAGGAGTCTAAGAGAATGATCTCCCTGTCTGGAGTCTGTGAAAAACCACAAAGTCAGAGAAGCAAAAGAGCAAGGCATATTGAGAAAGTTCAAGTGATTAACTCTGGTTCAGGCCTTTGAATGCAAGAGAGTGCAGCTCTGAGTGCCTTGGAGAGTCCCATTCTGGGCTCTGTCCCTATTTTTGCACACCACCCCCGCTCCACCCCAGGAGCCAAGATGACTCACCCACGTAGTCTGTGCTGCACATCCCTCTTCCCCTTCTAAGACAAGCTCCTAGTATCTGAAACCCTAACACTCTCTGCCCAAAGGGCCCTTAGCCTACTTCCTGGGCCCATGGGTATCTCTTTCCAG
Organism: Pongo pygmaeus; assembly: GCF_028885625.2. Taxonomy (NCBI): domain Eukaryota; kingdom Metazoa; phylum Chordata; class Mammalia; order Primates; family Hominidae; genus Pongo; species Pongo pygmaeus. Next base: position 57,059,517 of record NC_085930.1, on the reverse strand, counting down.
GGTCCAATTCCCAAGGGCAAGTAACACCACCATTATGTGTACCCCTTGGCCTGAGGGGTGACAAAGGGCTGCTATTTGCAAGGATGTGGCTAGAATATAAATGTGTGAGCTGGGGTGTTCACTTGAATGCATGAGGTCCCCCTGCCATGTAGGGCTGAGCTGGGGAGTGGAGAGAGAAGGCAGGCAGAGCATGAGTGGAGGCTGGTCTACTGTGCTGCCACATTTGGGCCTGGGAGCTCAAAGGAGTCCAACAAATCTAAATTTAAATTTGGCCTCCTAGGTTGCTGTGAAGATGTATTTGTCAAGGTAGAAGGACAGAACATGTTTTATTTAACAGTTTGTTAGCTTGCTACATTAATTTTAAATATTCAGACAAAGGGTATGTGAGTTTCCATTTGTACTCTTGCCCTAGGTACCACAATGTTAGAATCAGGCCTTGCAAGAGACAAGACTGGAGTGGATGTAGGCTTCAAATCAGAATGCACCTCATATGCCAAGGCAGGAGCAGTGGATTTGTCCTAAAGGCAATTAGGAACTACTGAAGGGTAAGATTCAGAGAAGGAACATGATCAGGTGATTCGGACAGATTACCCTCCAACTGTGCAGAAGGAGGGTAAACTAGGATCAGCCCAAAGGAGTGTGTAAGAGTAGAAGAAGGGTCCTTGCTAAAATGACTCTTCAAGGAAGTCTTCCATGGACCACCCTATTTAAACCTGTAACTGACACCCGGCACTCTTTATACCCCTTCTCTTTATTTTTCTCCTTAGCACTTATTACCATCTGGATAATATGTTTTACTTATTTACTGTCCATCTTCCCTCACTGGAAAGTAACCTCAGTAAGGGCAGGAAGTTTTTATTCATTTCACTGTTGAATGTTCAGTGCCTACTACAGTGCCTGGTGCAAACGAGGAAGGGGAGGCAGCAGTTAAGGGTATGAAAACTAGAACCAGCTTCCTAGGCCTGAATCCTGGCCCCATCATTTACTTATTGTGGAACCCCTCTGTGCCTCAGTTCCCACAATGTAAAATGTGAATAACAATTACAGGGTTGTCTTAAAGCCTAATAGACATAAATCACTTAGGATGGTGCCATACACAGACTGTTCTATGTAAGTCTAAGCTGCCATAGGAGATGTCACTGGTGTCCACCCAGGGTCCCTTTACTAACCACTATGCTTGTTCTCCAGTTCCAAGAGTGTTGGAGCTATCAGCTGATGCCTGTAACCATCTCTGAATACTTGCTTTAGCTGATGCCTATGCTTCTCCAAGAGAAACCTGGGCAGTTATACCCCCACACCAGGGCTGGCAAGTGCCTGTCTGGTACAGGTGTGTCAGAGCCTAGCTCCTTTACCTCATTGCAGAGTAACTCTGAAGTGTGATGTATTTTCACCACTTCCCCAGTCTCCCCAGAAGGCTCCAGCTAGACTTCACCTGAAGTCTTCACATATCCTTAGTTGGTTTTTCCCCTTTCCTAACTCTGCTTCTTTCAGTCTCTTACAAGTTTTTCCTGAATAGCAGACCCTTAATAAATCATTTGTATCCAAATCCCTGTCATATTAAACATAGTCTAAGACAGTTATTTTTATTACAGTGTTATGAATAATAATGTAAATATAAATTGTATACAGTTGGCCCTCCATATCTGTGGGTTCCACATCCATCCACTCAACCCTCCTTGATGGAAAATATGTACAGCCACCTCTCTGAATCAGCAGGTCTCAAACTTTGGTTGGTTGAATCTGCCAATGTGAAACCAGCAGATTTAGAGGGTCGATTGTATATTTCATACATATATGAAATTCTGAAGGCAATTTGATATATGGTCTGGAAGTTAAAAGAGAAACCTGGTGTGGAAATTTTTATTCAGCAGTCACACAGTGCCTGGCACATAGTAGGTGTTCAAGAACATTTGCTGAATGAATAGATCCCCGAATGGGTGGTAGCTGATGTGCACACAAGTGGGTGAGATCCCCCAACAAAATCCAGGAAGAGGAAAAGTACCATCTTCTGAGTCAAGAATACAATTGACAGGAATATCAGTGTTTAAGAGGTGGGAGAAGGAAGTAGATGACCCTGAGGAAAAAATGAAGAGAGGTTAGAGAGAACCAGGAGAGGAATGACGTCAAAGAAATAAGGGAGGAGAGGATTGCGAGGAGGAACCACGGTGTCAAATGCTGCAGAGACTGGTCATTCACTGAGAGCAGAACTATTGTGCTTAGCAACTAAGAGGCCATGGTCCCTTGAGTCAGGGAAATTTCAGTGGGGTGCTGGGGCCAGAATAAATGCTGGAGCAAGGAAGCAGTCTTCCTGGTTAATCTCTGTAATGATTAGCAGGAAGTGCCACAGACATCAGAGGCTGCTTGTGGTGCACTTCCACCCCCTGGCTCTGTCTCCCCGACTCCAGCAGTCGACAGAGTCTGCATGGTGCTCTCTGGCCAACCAACTCGTGCAGCTGCTCCCCAGCCTGCCCTCTTCCCCAAGGCACAACACTCCCAGACCTGTTCTCTCATTCACTGTGCTCAAATGACAGCAGTTTGAGCAGAACCGTTTACAGTGGGACATAACTAACAGGTAGCCTGCTTTTTCCCTTTAGGTGATTTACCTTTTAAAAGATATTTATTAGCCCAAATCAAACTTTCAAGGGCAGAAGTTTGCATTGTGTATGGTGAGGACGGGGGCATAGGAGGGTGAAGTTTGGAACAGCAGACTTTTATATCCTTATTTTTTATTTAAAAATATTTTTCAAAGCAGACTTTTAAATCCCCTCAGGAGGCGAAAGAACAGTGGGCGACCCCCTTCCTGTTCCCACACCTGCTACTTGAGAGGGAGAAGGCAGCCACTGCCCTGCCTCCCCTGTACCCACCCTGCCCCATAGTTTCCCATCTGGGCCACGGGTCCCCTGAGGCCCCCTTGGCCAGGTTCTCACCCTTTGTGATAAATTACAGTCCCTTCAAACTGAGCTGTGTTCTGTTTCTTAGACTCTCCAGGGCTCTTAGGCCCAGAAGTCATAAATGTATACCAAATGACTGGATGATTGATCAGCTGTTTCTTGTACCATTTACTCTTTTGTTCATTAAATGTCACTGGGGCTGTTTTCACTTAGTAAGCCTGTGCTATCTCAGAAAAGCACTTTCACCACTTTATGCCAATGCTTCTCAAACTTTAGTGACTTTCTTTATCACCTAGAACACTTGTTTAAAAATGCTGATTTGCGGGAAGCCTTCCAGATATTCTGATGAATGTTGGTCTGGGATAAAGCTCAGGATTCTCCCCATAGTGATCCAAGGACAACAGTTAGGCACTCTTAGGTGTGGGTTTTGAGAGTTTAATGATAAAAACTCACTTTGTCTAAATCAGATATTATGATATGCATTTAATAAATAGTAGGTAACACAAATATATCAGATAGAGTAACAATGAAATAAGTCAGAACAACATCTGCAAGGTGAACAACAGCTACACCATACAGAAGCCTGTTGAAAATGTTAGTTTCTCTCTCCATGGCCTCAGGCTCTCTCCAGTGGAGTCATTTATTGCAAGAATAGGCTTGGAAGGATTTCTGCCATTGGAGTAAATGTCTGGTTCTTTTTGCAAAGACTGAGCTCCTCCTCTTAGCCTAATGAGGCTTTCCCTAAAGAGCTTGGCAGTTTCCCTCCCCAGTATTGTTGCATGTGCTCAGACACCTACTGAAGATTTGCTTTCCCTGGCTCCCCTCTCTAAGTTGCCATGAAATCACTGCGAGGTTTCTGCTTCTTGTACACCTGACCTGGCAGCCACATCTCAAACTTCTGGGCAAGGCCTGGGTGTCTCTCTAGGTGCATGTTAGGCCCTGCCCACACCTGATGCCCACAGAGTCATCTCCTGACCCACTGGGCTGGCTCCAGGTCTGATGGATCCAGGTGTAGAGGGCCTCTGTGGGTGGGTAGGTGTGTGAGGAATGAATGAATAGGTGTGTCAAAACTGATCATTTTCACTCATGGTAGCCTAGCAGAGATCACAATTTAGCAGCCCACTATTGAAGCCAATCCCCCAAAGTGGTTTTATTAGGCACAGTTGTTGTTTGTAAAGTTTTTACAGGTCTTTGGAGAAGGCTTAAAAACCAGTCTTCAAGCCACTCCCCGCTCATTTACAAACTTACACAACCAGTTTGTTGGCCTTTGGATTTGCCTTCTCTGTCTTAGTTGCTACTATTATCCCAGCTCTGTTTCACACTTTAGGAGACTCAATTACCTCCACTTGAGGGGCAGGGGGCAATTAGGGTACCAGTGCCTCAAGCCACAGGTCTCTCTGGACCCAGACAGCAGGGCTGAGCACCTGTCAATGACAACCCCAGGCCAAGCTTTGCCCTACGTTACAGTCTGGCCTTAGGGAGACAAATGCCACCTTCTTACATCTTGTCTTCCAATCTCTTCTTCCTGGACTTCTTTCCAGGTTCCTGCCTGAGCAAATCCCAGAATGTCTCTCTGGATTCTCTCCTGGCCACATGAGTGAACCACCTTGCATACCGCCCATTATCATCTGACCACAGGGTTGAATTCAAATGCTACCTTCTGTTCTTTCCTGATCTTTCTTCTACCTTATTGCCAGATCTTCCTCTGTCAGAGCAATCTCCTCCTCGCTAAAACAGACAACATATTATCCATGCCTCTCTTAATGCATTTATTAGTTTCAATTTTATATTCAATTTGCCCTCTCATGCCTCTATGCCTTTGTGCTTGCCCACGCCAACCCCATCTTTGCCTGGATAATTTTTACTCACATTTTTACATTCACAAGCCTCACAAGCCTCTTCCAAGAAGTGTTCTCTTACAGATACATTCCCTCCCCACCCTGCTCCATCCACACTGGGATAAGGGGCTCTTCCTATGCATTGCCATGACCCTGTGCTTTCCCACATGGCAACTGTCATGGCTATTGTGGGGTATCTACAGCCAGGCTCTGGTTCACCCATTTCTAGAGCCTTACAGAGATTCATATGGCTTCAAAAGGAGAACCTCATTATGAAGGTGCTTCACAAATAATACAGCATCATATAAATGCACCATATTATCTATTAGTTCATCAATTTATTCATGCAACATACATTTATTGAGCATTTACTTTGTGGCTGGCCCAGTACTAGGCACCAGGGATATAGAAATGTGGACAAGGCAGAAACATGAAAGTTTCATTCTAGAAGGAGAGGTGGACACAAGACAATGCTAGATAAAGAGAATAAATGCAAGTTATGATAAGTCTTAAGAACTTCTTAGGACAGCCCACATGAGGAGCAAAGACTGAAACTACAAGAAATAATTTAAGGGAACACTAAAAAAATACTAGAGGCTGGGCACAGTGGATCATGCCTGTAATCCCAGCACTTGGTGAGGCTGAGGCGAGCAGATCACTTGAGGTCAGGAGTTCAAGACCAGCCTGGCCAACATGGTGAAACCTGTCTCTACTAAAAATACAAAATTAGCTGGGGGTGGTGGCAGGAGCCTGTAATCCCAGCTACTCAGGAGGCTGAGGCAGGAGAATCGCTTGAACCTGGGAGGCGGAGGTTGCAGTGAGCCGAGATGGCACCATTGCATTCCAGCCTGGGTAACAAGAACAAAACTCTGTCTCAAAAAAAAAAAAAAAAAATACTTCAGACAGAGGGAACAGCCTGTGCAAAGGCCCTGAGGAGTCAAAGAGCCTGGACGCTGGCTGCTCCTCCACTGCAGCCAGGGAGGAAGCGGAAATCATGAACTTCGGTAAGGAAGCAGGAGACCAGCAGCTACATCTTGGCTAGCCCTCTAAATCGTGAGGACCTCAAATCTTCCAGCTGAATAGACATATACAATGAGAACCAAACTACTGAAATTTGGGGCAGCTTTTTTTGTTAAAAATGAGACATATTCATATATTAGTGGTAAAAGCTAACTTACTGAACACATGAGGCTCTATATTAACATTTATATACATTATCTTATTAATTCCTCAGATGAAACTCATAAGTAGCTGCTATTTATTATCCTGCCCTATTGTTAAGAAAACTGAGGCTCAGAGAAGTTGCTTACAGTCACCAGGAAAGGGTAAAATCAGGATTTGAATCTTGGTTTGTTTGACTCCAGTATTTGTGCATAAAACTACCATTTTTTTTTTTTTTTTTTTTTTTTTGCTTCATAGATTCATAGAACACTTCATCTTGAAGAAACATTCATGCTTCTTCTTGCTAGCTCCTCCCGTTAGAACTGAGGGTAGCAAGTTTCAGAGGTGGGACGTGACTTGCTTTAGGTCACACAGTCTGCTGGATATCTTAGCCATTTGGGCCAGGCATCTAGTTGTCAACTGCCTTACTCCAGGTCTTTTATAAAACCATGAGAACTCTGGAAATGACAGGAAGAAAAATCCTCCCTTGAAGAAGCAAACATCAAATAATCTGGCTTGGAGGCCCAGGGTATCCTGTGTGAGTACTAAAACCCCTAACTCGGGAATAAGGACCATCCTCCTCATGGTTTCCACTGTGCTCTGGCAGCAGAGAAATGGCCTGACCCTGTTTGCCCCCACTCATGTGATGCCACCTGAGATCTACCCCATTTCTATGAATGTCTGGCAGATTCCCACTTAAAACAGCTGCTGGAATAAAGATCACATTGATCCATTCTGATGGCAGGTGGGGAAGCAGAGACCCATAACAAGCACCACTCCAGTGGACCAGCCAGGGGGATGAAGATTTCTGCTTACCTCCTTAGTGTGTGTTGCTGGGGGCCGGCTCCATTGGCCTGGGTGTGTGTTTCAGGGTATCAGCAGTGTGAAGATGTCAGAATCCTAGTGTGAGGACCAGGAATCCCTACTGCTTGGGCTGTGTTGGAGCACAATTAACCTTCAAATAAGACCTATTCACTAGGATGTCCAGGGAAGGTGACAAACTGAACACAGGTAGAGAGCTAGCCTGGTCACTGGCGGCTGACAGAGAAGAAGGACAAGGCAAGCGAAGAGTTCCTCATTTAATGAGGGTGGCACTGGCCCTGCCATAGCACAGCTTTGGTCCCACAGGGCTGACAGTGCAGGATGACTTGGAGGAATGATCGGGAGGAGTCTTATCCATGATGCCTGGGCAGCGTTTAGTACCTGCAGACCATTCACCATAGGCAGACAGAAACCAGAAAAGGGAGGAAGAAAAAGTAGCCCCAAGTAAGTATCCACTTCACACTTTCTCCCAGAACTGTGCTGCACCCATGTCTACCCTAAATCATTACATAAACTGAGTTCTTCCGAATTTGAGGAGAAAGAAAGGTTCCTGGAGTTCTGTAGAGAAAACGATTCTCCTGACCCATTTGTGCCAGAATTCTCAAGCCATTCAGACATGTGGAGAGTCTCTGGCTGTGGGATCTAGACTTTGTTCAAACTTTTGCCCGTTACTTGATCTGTGTTAAGCTGCTTTCTGCTCCTCAGGGCTATTCTAACTGCCTCTGTACTTCTGCTGATTGCCCCAAGCCACACCTACTTTCTGAAACACCAGAAATCAGCAGATGTTAAAGAAAAGTGTTAAAGACACATTAGCACCTGCTTTAAGTTCTCTAATTGGTATAATCAGAAGTAGTAAAAAGAATATTAGAGGAGATAGTGTCTTACAGAGAATGAGCCACTCTCTAGGAATGGGTTTTGAATGAATGTTTGCTCCCACAGACCATTCTCAAACTGGTCCTTTAAAATGGGGAGGCCTCCTGGATGGCTGGGTATCCAGAAGGCAGGAGAGAGGTGGTGGGGCTCCGTGGGCTGGTCATGCGCTCTCTCTGCTGGGTCATGGGTGACTGTTCTCCACCAGCTGTCTTTCTGTCAAGCTGTAATCCAGCTGCCAAAAGACCTCCTCAGGATCTACATTAATTCATCCAGAGGTTTTTGTTGTTGTTTGTACTGGAAGTCACCCTCTGGCCTCTTTCCCCAGTTATTATTCCAAAGAGTTAGTGTCTTTTCTACCCATTTAACAACACATCTTTTGCCTCTGCACATCTGATTTGTGATGCCAGGGCTGGTGGGGCAGTGGGGTGGTGCAAAGGCAGTATCTTACCCTAAATCTAAGTTTCAAGTCCTCCTCTATAAAGTGGTTTGACTCAGTATCTGTACATAAAACTACCATGCTATCTTGCCTCATAGATGCATAGAACACTTGATCTTGAGGAAACATTCATGCTTATTCTTGCTAGCTCCTACTGTTAGAACCGAGGGTAGCAAGTTTCAGAGGTGGGAAGTGACTTGCTTTAGGTCACACAGTTGGCTGGATATCTTAGCCATTTGGACCAGGCATCTGATTGTCAACTGCCTTATTCCAGGTCTATAAAGTGAGGAGATTCTGATTAATTGGTCTGGGGTTGGACTCAATCATTTTTAAAAGTTCCCCCTGGTGATTCTAATGTGCAGCCATGGTTAAGTACCACTGAAGGTAAAGCTGTAGAGATTTGTTTGCCTATTTCTAGGTCTAGGAACTACTCCTTGTCAGTTCCTCACCCTCAAGTGTGCCAGAAGCAAACCCAACTCTTGCCCATCAGAGTACCAGGGAAACCCTAACTGGAGACCAAATGAGAAAGGTTGACAGTTTCCACCTTTTTAAAGTCTGCTACCTAATTCTACACAAATAATACTATTAAAAAACAAAACAAAAACAAAAAGACCTCTCATTGCAAATGCCTGGAACAGGGATGTGGCGGTTTCTCTTTTTCTCTTCCAGGCAGAGTGTGGTAAAGTATTCAATAGCACAGACTCAGGTCCCAAGGGCACATCCAACATTCCCAGGTATAGCCATAAAGTGACAGGTCCAGAGGCCTAAAATCACTCAGCGGGATCTCTGCATCCACATCCCAACTTATCTTCAATGCTGCCTTTAAACAAAATATTCTAAAAATCAGGTCTTCTCAAAAAGAACAAAGACAGTGGCTCATGCCTGTAATCCCAGCACTTTGGAAGGCTGAGACAGGCGAATTGCTTGAGCTCAGGAGTTCGAGACCAGCCTGGGCAAGATGTTGGAACCGTGTCTCTACAAAAAAATACCAAAAGTAGCCGGGCAAGGTGGCGCATGCCTGTAGTCCCAGCTACTAGGGAAGCTGAGGTGGGAGGATAGCTTGAGCCCAGAAGGTGGAGGTGGCAGTAAGCCAGATTGCACTACTGCACTCCAGTCTGGGCAACAGAGCCAGACCCTGTCTCAAAAAAAGAAAAGAAAAAAAAAAAGCAAAGACTTGCCATGCCATGCTGCAAACAGTCAAAAGAGCATGCCACAGCTGAAGGGAGCTCCCAAAGAGAGCTCCAGGAATGGCAGGGGTGACAGCAGGATCAGGCAAATGCACACAGTCTTCCAAAGGATGTACACCTTGGAGGGACCAGCATGAGGCAGCTGCATAAACCCTGATGGGTTTGTCGATCAGTAAGGTCATTTCACAGCCTTACAGACTCTGAAACACAACTTCTGTTCACCAAAGGAAGAGACCCACTTTCTGAATCAGAATGGCTTGGGAACACAGCATTTGTTTGGAAGGAGCTACTCTTAGCCAAGAGAAGACATGAAAACTGTGAAAGCACAAGAACCATTGCTCCTAGAGTCTGGTCTAGCTGGCTAGGGAGAGAAGGTGGCAAAGGGGTGGGTTCAGATGGGAGTGGGATGGAAACTGACATCCATTTCAGGACAGCAGCTTCCTGCCCTATTTCCCACCCTCCCTCACAGAGCTGTTCATCCCTTCCTTCTGGGCCATTCAGAACATGCAGCAGAAATGAAATGGAAACCAAAGCACTACAGGGAAAGAAAGAACTGGAAACCAAAACCCACATAGCCCTCCCATTTTCCGCAGCCCTCCTCAGACAAACCCCAAGGTACTCTCCTCTGGCCTTCTCTACCCTCTCCTTCTTCCCCGCTCCCCACTCCCCCATAGTCAGGCTATATGAAAAACAATTCATCTTTTAACTTTAAAAAAATATCATTATGATCATAGCACATATATCTGTGAGCAACAAAGACTGTGACCTGTCTAAGCACAGTGCCTCAGCCACCCCACTGTAAGACACAGGGAGCCTTTCTAAAACGTGGAGCAAGAGAACAGAGCTGAGCGGACTCAAGAGAAATGGCAACAGTGCAGCCATGGGCTGCCTCCCACTCAGGTGCTGCCCCCGACCTGGCCAGGAGACAGAGCAGCAACTCTCCTAGGCTTGGCCTACTACCATGCCATCACCACTCATTCTCTTGCCACACCCCCACCTCTCCCTGCCCTCTCACAGGAACACCCACACACTCTCCAGCTGGGCTCTGGTTTCCTGGCAAGCCAGGTGGAATCCTCATTAATAAACCACATGTTTCCTCCAGGAAACAGCCCTTGCTGTGGCTTGCACACACCTCCTCTCCCTCCCTCCTCCTCTTTCTCCTTAAGTAGCAGTCACATTCTTGAAAGCCCAGTGCTTTTTGCCTGCAGCACACAGACACATGCACAACCATCCCCACCAACACACAATGCAACACCCCACACAAAGCCACCCCCCCAGGCCATGCCCACTGGGTGTTACCAACCAGTGCAGGAGCTCTATTTCCTGCAGGGCAGGCGGCTGTTACCCACTAGCTAGCCTGCCTTCCCTCTGACACCCAGCCAGGGTTGCCCTGGCAGAGGGGACTGATGAGATCCCCATGGTTTATATGGGGAATTACAAGGGAGGTCAAAGAGCTGGAGTTAGGGGAACCCTGTGGGAGGTGGAGGCATGCATGTTTGGATCTTAAAATGGAACAGGGAGGACCAAGGGCTCCAGGTCTTTGCTCCAAATCAGAATAAACTAGGCTGCCCCCATGCATAACTAGCTCAGAAGCTCAGGAAGCTCACACATAGGGTGAAAGAATCCCTCCACATATGACTTCATAGAGGCCCTTATCCTGTGCATGCTGCTCTGGGGACCCTGCTGTCCCACAGGCAGGGTCTGTGTTAGGGGGCAGTGTATGTATGATTGCAGCAAGCTCAGGACTGGTAACCTAGCCAGCTGGAGGACCCTGGGCCCATGACTGGACCCCTCTAGACAGCATTCTACTCTTTTTAAAAGAAAGAGTTGGCCTGGCAGACCTCTACAGCTTCTTCCTGCCTTTAAGCTCCAGAATTCCAATTCATCTATTTCCTTTACAATCCAGGTCAGATTTTTACCACCAGTAAATTATGTCTGATTACGTCCATTTTGACATGCTTGTGTGGCTGCTGCCTTGGAAGCTTTCAGTTTTTGTCTTTTCCTGTGGATCCTGAAACCTTAACCAGACCACAAACCTCCTGAAGGCAAGAACTGGGTCCCTCCCCCATTCCCCACCCCGTTAATCTGCAAATTCAGCCAAAAGATCATGTGACCATTCCCTCTGAGTTGGTGTGTATCTAAGAACTAAACAATTGTCCTGTGTATCCACAGAATTAAATCTGTACCAATGTGCAATCTTCCCAATGGAGCACTCCTTCATAGTCAGAGCTACAAGAGGGTGAGGAATGGTCTTGCCTTCCTCCAAGTCCAAAACAGGGAGTCTCTTCAGTCAATGAGGGTGAAGCCTGAATTTCCTGCAAAGGAAAACAGCTTATGGTCTGGAGATCCAGGACATTCTCTTCCTGTGTAGGGAACCAGGGTGGAGTGTATCACAGGACAAAGTTCAGACTTTGTCTCAGGCACCAGGCCAAAACCTGGCACATGCATTACTAGCGATGGAAACAGATAAAATTCCAGCTCCGGACAGAACAGTCTGGGAGATGCAAGGGAGAAAAATGTACTGATTTTAGAGTTTTTTTAGTAGCTCTCAAAACCAAGGCTGGTCCTCACTTGACCTAGAACAAATGGGGAATGCAGAGAGGAAGGAGGCTCTGAGAGAAAAGGAAAGAGGGGCCAGGGCCATCAGGACACATGCTTAAATTACGTCAGTAAATTATCCGAAAAACATTCGTCCTTGCTGAGTCACCATGGCTGACAAAATGCTCCCATCTAAAGTCCAGGAGAAATGGGGCTGGCTGTCATACTTGCTTAATTTAGAAACACGAATATACCTCCTTGGTGAGACTGAGTCCACTGCTAGTTCCCTCGCAGGTACCTCCATGCTCCGTCCCCTGGCAGAAGGCTCTGCCCCCCTCTCTGCCACAGTACCAGTCCACCCACCTCTGGCCTGGGCACCCCCTGTGGTCACAGCCCCGGACAGAGGAAAGAGAACCTCCTGAAGGAAACCTCAGTCTGGCCTCAGGTACTTCATGTCTGAAATAGAGATCCTGGCATTCACCCTAAGGAGTATGGCAGGGTGAAGCCCTCTCCTTTTTCCTTGGGGAGCCTCCAGTCTAATTGAATTCAGCCAGTTTGCAAGGTGGTGCTCCACATCCTCAGGGGCAAGAAACAAAACCAACCATTCCAACCTGCAAGAGGTTCACCACCTATCAGAGAGAAAGCTGTGTGGTTTCTCTCAGGACACTCAGATCTCATAGAAGGGATGGGACTCACCCCCATTATATGAGTTTTCTAGATTCAAAAATCTTTAAATGCTGTTCAAATCACTTGTTTTGTTTAGGTAATGCTGGACTTTTGAGAACGAAATTCTGAATAAATCTTTTTTTCTAAAGCAATCTAAGAAAACATGAGATGGGGTGGAGAAGGCGAGGGGGAGACTTTTTTTTTCAATACAAGTGACAGAGGCAAACTGATACAGAAATCTTCTGCAACTGATGAGTGCCTACACCCAAGTTAAATTCTCTGCAACAAAAACCCTAGATAGTGTTGTTTTTCTTGTACTCATCTTCCATGTTGAGAGAAAGAAAATATTGTCTGGAAAGGAAGGTCTGAAAAGACAAATTATCTTCAATGTTTTATCTTCAATGTTTGTGGCTGATGAAAAAGGTCAGGGGGACAGTGGGAGCTCCAAGAGAGAAGTTCGCTTGGGGCACTGCAACTTCAGATCTACCAAAGATGAAGGCAAAACCAACAGGAATGTTTTTGTTAGTGTTTTAGTTGTTTTTTTTTTTTAATTTGATTTTATTTTAAAAAGAATTATTATAGAAACACCACACTATTTATATCCCCAAAATAGCATTATTACAAAATTCCCAGTTTCAACTGGCAATTATTACATAGCAGGTGAAACATTTTCACAAACATTATTTTATCTGTCATTTACTACAGTTCTTTGAGAAATATTGTATCAAACTCACTTGTAGTTGAAGAAGAGTAATCCTTGCTTATTGGTTGCTTAAATTTCAGTGTTTCAATAAAATGTTAAACAGTAAAGCTTGGAAAATCCCAGATTTAATGAGGAGAGAACCAGAATAGAACCATTGGAGCCTCTGACAAAACCCACCTATGTCTTCTTGGGCAGCTGAGCTCAGGTACTCTACCACTTGGTGGCAGCACACCTAAACTGCCAGAAGAGTGTACAATAAAGGCAGTCTCTACAACTGAAGTGTAGTAACATACAGCGTCCGTATCAAATATATGCCTGAAAACATACTCAATCCCAAACATCAGTGAAGGGCACATAATCAGACTTAACCAATGATAAGTAAAGAGAGAAATAGAAAACACAGTGAAAATGATATGTAATGGGGGAAAGAGAAACAGCCCCAAATCTGGATCCCAGTAACTGAAGAAACACATCCTTTTCCCCCAATGCTAGGCTGTCTCTCCAGCATCTATATTCAGGGAACTCTCTTATTTTCAATATTCCAGCCAAATGAATCCCAGCTAAATTTAACTCATCCTGATTACCTACCACAAACTCCAGAAACACCTGAATGCATTGGATCTTATTTCACATGACATTGAAGTTGACCTAATCAAGGTGACACCAGACACTTCAGCTTCCTGATCAGCCTGCTCTTGGTAAGCCATAGACTACAGTAGCCTAAAAGAGAAATTAAATGACCACACCTAGGCTTTCCAGGCTCATTCAAGATTGCTGTCCAGAAAGGCCTTTCTCCATAAAAGGCAGATAAGGACACCAGTTCCGATAAACACAAAAGAGGTTAACCACTTTAAGCCGTGCCAGAACTGACTACACAACCAGCCAAGGAGCTGAAACACACCCAGAGGCAAAACTAAAGAATCACCAAGGGCAAAAAAAACAAGCAAGCCCTTTTTAGATTTCATATCAGATCCTAACTTTAATGTGTGCTCCCTGTTAAGGGGCCATATTAGTTTAGGAAAGTAAAAGGAATCCTTGCCTGGGAGACCCCACAGAGCAGGCCCTGTGACCAATCTCTTTAGTCATTCCAAAGTCAGGATAAGGTTTAGGTACACAATATATGGCCCTAAGTTAGGGTCATTGATGACAGTGATAAGAATGTTTGCACAATGGTGCCTGGGCAATGGTGAGCAAAAAAATTTAGGGAAATGCAAAGAATAGGAAATCTCATTAGGAAACAGTATGGAGGTTTCTCAAAAAGTAAAAATAAAACTACCATATGATCCAGCGATCCCATGTCTAGGTATATGGCCAAAAGAAAGGAAATCGTAAAGGAATACTAGTCAGCCAATAAAAAGAATGAGATCTTGTCATTTGCATGACCATGGATGGAACTGAAGGACATTATGTTAAGTGAAATAAGCCAGGCACAGAAAGACAAATATTGCAAGTCATACTGGGAGTATAAATTGATAAATCTGGAAATAAATTTGGTGAGTTGTCCCACCAGCTTTAAAAAAAGGTTCATAAAATAAGTAATCTGATTAAAACATGGGCAAAAGATCCGAATAGACATTTCTCAAAAGAAGATATACAAAATGGCCAACAGGTGCATGAAAAAAATACTCAGCATCACTAATCATCAGTGAAATGCAAATCAAAACCACAATAAGATATCATCTCACCTCAGTTAGAATGGCCACTAAAAAAAAAAAAAAAAAAACAGAAAATAACAGATGCTGAGGAGGATGCAGAAAAAGCGAAACACTCATACACTGTTGGTGGGAATGTAAGTTAGTACAGCAACTACAGAAAACAGTACAGAGGTTTCTCAAAAAAAAAAAATATAAAATTACCGTATGATCCAGCAATCCCACTGCTGGGTATGTAGCCAAAAGAAAGGAAATCTGTGTATCAAAAACATACCTGCATTCCCATGTTTACTGCAGCACTATTCACAATAGCCAAGACGTGGAATCAATCTTAGTGTCCATCAACAGATGAATGGATAAAGAAAATGTGATATAAATACACAATGGAGTACTCTTCAGCCATAAAAAGAATGAAATCTTATCATTTGCAGCAACATGGATGGAAATGAAGGACATTATGTTCAGTGAAATAAGCCAGGTACAGAAAGGCAAATATTGCGTGTTCTCACTCATATGTGGGAGCTAGAAAAAAACAACTCACACAGGTAGTAAATACAATGATGATTACCAGAGGCTGGGAAGAGAAGGGAGAAGGAATAAAAGAGGGTGATTAATGGGTACAAAAATACAGTTACATAGAAGGAATAAGATCTAGTGTTTGATAGCACAGTAGAGTGACTCTAGTTAACAATAATTTATAATATATTTCAAAATAGCTACAAGAGAAGATTTGGAATGTTTCCAACAAAAAAAATGATAAATTTCTGAGATGATGGAAATCTCAATGCCTCTGATTTGATCATCGCACATTGTATACATCTATCAAAATATCATATGCACCCTATAAATATGTACATTATGTATCAATTTTTAAAAAGCAAAAAAAAAATTATACATGTAAAAACTAAAAAACATCCATGATTGCTACAGATCTATCTCGAAGAAGCCACTTAAGATACAGACAAAGGTTTATATAAAAAGATTTTTACTGAGGGTTACTTACAACACTGAACTTTTGGAAACGACTTAGATGCCTAGTGATAGGGTTAATCAAATATGATGCATCCCAAGACACACTATTACACGTGAAAAGTTTTTAATGTTATGAAAATATTCCTATAGTATGATGCTAACTGGAATAAAGCAAGCAGCAAAACTGAAGAAACAATATAGTCCAATTCTGTTTTTAAAAAGCTCTAGGCCGGACGCGGTCGCTCACACCTGTAATCCTAGCACTTTGGGAGGCTGAGGTGGGTGGATCACTTGAGGTCAGGAGTTCCAGACCAGCCTGCCCAACATAGTGAAACCCCATCTCTACTAAAAATACAAAAATTAGCTGGACGTGTGGTGGGCACCTGTAATCCCAGCTACTCGTGAGGCTGAGGCAAGAGGATCGCTTGAACCAAGGAGGCGGAGGTTGCAGTGAGCCGAGATCACGCCATTGCACTCCAGCCTGGGTGACAAGAATGAAATTCCATCTCAAAAAAACAAACCTCTAAAAAAAAATAGGAAGGAAATATGTTAATATATTGTTATTATCTCTAGGTGGTACAGTTACAAGAGCTTTAAAAAACTCTGAAAATATTTTTTCTGCACTTACTTTCTCCAGTAAAAGAAATATCTTTCTAATTTAAAAATATAGGCCAAAACTTTATCACACTGTTAGGCACATATATTCATTCATTATGTATTAGAAGCGAAGTATTACTTACCTATGGCTGTAACTGCTATCACTACTAGCTCTAATCCTAAACTTAAGCATAACCCTAACCCTAACTTTGAAAAAGCAGTGCTAGGGACAATAAAGGACAAATGATAAAAGAAAGTCCCTACTTTCAAGCAAGGGAAGGGAAAGAAACTGCCAGTTGTTGTCAGCCCCTTCTGTGAGCTAAATAATGGGCTAGGCATTTCATATGTGTTATCTCACAGAATCCTCACTACAATTGTGTTTGGTAATATCTTTATGCCTATTTTATAGGTAAGAAAATTTTAGCAAGCATGCACATTTCACCTCCCAGAGGGGAGGATTCTGGGGTTCATTCTTCCTGGACTGGAATACCCTACATAATTTCCAGGTGTCAGCATTTTCCCTGCAGCCCATTCTTTCTCTGCTATCGTTCCACTCCCACCAAGTCAACGCTGATGCCCAAAGCCCATTCTGAGAGTACACATGGAATATGCATGTGAAGGAGACTCACTACCCTCACTTATTAGGAATTCTTTTGTCCAGTGCTGGGTGGGTCCTTGATTTATCACTACAGGCACTTACTGGTTCCTGGAATAACCAGGGCTGCTTCTCATAGTTACTTCATGACCAAGTGGTTTCCGCCTCTGATTGCTCCAGTTATTGTTCTCCAGGGAAGCACAAATGTGTCTCTCCGCATTTGAAGCATGATAGCCAGCTCTTCCCTACTCCCTACAACCTGTCCCTGTTCACAGTGTTTCCATGAGCCCCTGTAGTCCCTTAGCCCCACATGGACTGTGCAGGCCCCACAGACCTGCCAAGTCCTACAATGGTGGCATGGCCATGGAAATGAAGGAGCCTCAAAATGTGCATTAACTGAGCACTAATTCCAGAATTGTACTTCTGACACCACAGCAATGCCAATATAGAAATAGACAGGCAGGTGGGTGAAGGAAACATCTCAGACTCAAGGAAAATGAACAAGATGATCATCGCTAGAATACGATAGAGACTACCCCACCAATGTAGGCATTAAGTTCGGGGTCCCTGCTACTGATAGTCTTTTATTAATCTCTTTAAATATTTCTATTGTCTTAAGTGCTTTTGTTTTCTCCCTACATCTCTTGGTATAATTTGGTAACTAAATCATGGTTGACTATCACTCACAGATGAGCATAAATGAGAGTTAACTCACCTAAAACTGAACACAAACACCTGGGGGAGGAACTGTGAAGGACCCCCCCACCCCCCGCACCACCACTACCCTCACCACCCCTGTTGTCCTGCATATCCACAGCCACCATGGTTGCCTTGGCCAGCAGAAGCCCAAGACTGAGGCAATTACCACCTGTATTTCTCACCTGCAGCAACCTTCACACTTAGGTTCCAAAGAGAAGCTTCAGGAAAGCAAGTTTGAAGCATAGTGGTCCCTGCCCACCATTGTTAGATCTCTGTGTTGGCACCCTTCCCTACTGCCCTCTTCCATTGTCCCTCTGTTCCAAATCCAGTCTTAGCCCATCCTTCAGAGTTCACCTTCTTACTCTCCCCAAATCAATCCTCTCACTCTGCCACCACTGCCACTTCCTTCACTTTGGCCTTCTCATCTCTTCACTGGATAAAAGCTTAGGCTCTCATGCTAGACCATCTGGCTCCAGATCATACTGACTGTGTGCCAGTAGGCAAGTACTTCATCTCTCTAAGTCTCAGTTTCCTGATATGTAAAAGGGAAATAATGATAATTCCCCTCTCAAAGTGTTGTGAGAATTAAGTTAATGCATGTAAAATACTTATAACAGTGCCTAGAATTGATTAATAAATGCTAGTTGTTATTTTTACTATCTTTAACCCACATTATTGGAACTGTTTCCCCATTGGCTAGCCTTCTCT
This sequence comes from Pongo pygmaeus, assembly GCF_028885625.2. NCBI lineage: Eukaryota > Metazoa > Chordata > Mammalia > Primates > Hominidae > Pongo > Pongo pygmaeus. The sequence continues at coordinate 57,041,179 of NC_085930.1, read as the reverse complement.
TCCATTTCATCTTCCACTCAGTTGCCAGAGTGAATCTTCTAAAATGCAATTTTAATTGTCATTCTCCTGCTGAAAAGCTCTTCCATGGCTTTTTTATTGCCTATTAGTAACTAACTTCTTGAACTGGACCCACGGAATTCTACATGCCTCTCTGCCCTATCCTCTGCCATTCTCCCAAAATACTATGTGTTTCTACATCTTGAGTTTCTGGAACTTAACCTGACACCCCTTCACCTCCTTTGCCCACCCCCAGCATTCCTTTGAGCCCTTCCCTCTGCCTGGCCCACTCCTACCCCTTTGTGCTTTTAGCAAAATTCTCTTGGGGCTTCTAAATGCTGCTCACATCCCTTTTGAAGTCTCCCCGCTCTCAGTCAACAGAGATGCTGTATCTTCCACATGCTGGGAGGCCAGAGCACTGGGTTCAACCCTCTACTTCATCACTTAACTCAAGGTGCTACCCCACAATTATGCACATGTCAGACTTCCCCAGACCATAGAAGGAGATGCAACCTAATGTTTATGGAATCTACTGTGTACCTGGCACTATGTAAGGACTTTATATACTTTATCTTACTTAATACCAATAATTAATAAATTGAAAAGAATTTTACTTTTTCTTTGATATTGATATAAATTATGATATTTATTCTAAAGTACTGAGAAAAGTAATCATTATTAATTTTCCTTATTTCAGTTAACTAAGAGAAACTTCTCAACAGACACTTTAGCACTGCATTAATCTATTAATAATTTGGTTTGGAGTTCTCAGAGTCAAAACCTTAGCTTCTTTTTCACTCTAAATCATGTTTAAAGATTCATCCATGTTGTTGCACATCACATAGTTCAAAAATGCTAGTCACAGAAAACTACATAATGTACAATACCATGCTTATAAAGCTCAAAAACAAGAAAAGTAAATAATATATTGTTTATGAAAATATGTGCTGAACTATACCTCCCAAAAAGCAAAAGAAGGATAAACATAAAACCCAGGACAGTGTTATTTTTGAGGGAAGTAGGAGAGTCAGAATGGGGAGGAGCCCTAGGTAGCATTGAGGATAGAGGTGATGTTCTGCTTCTCAAATTGGAGGGTAGGCTCTCAAGCGCTCGCTTTATTATTGTGCTTCATAACCTTTATATACACTGCATCTAGTCCCTCATACGTAGCAAATATTGCTATCTATGTATGTTCATATATTTTTTTGTTACTATTATTATCATTACTACTATTACTGACCTCCTTTAGGGGAAAGACTAACAATTACAAGCACCTGGGTGCTAGAGAGAGACTGCTAGATAATTCCTCACAATACCCTTATGAGATAGACATTGTTTTCCCAAAATAAAAATTAGAATATTAAACTCAGAAATGGTGAATAGCATGTCCAAAGTCTCCCTCTGTGCCAAATATCTTCCATTTGCACCTTGAATCCATTCTGTATCTTCTCTCCACTACCCAGTGCCCTGGGAAGTTGACCTACATGGACTACATCAACGGGCTCCCCTGTCATCTGGCTTCTCAGTACATTCAGCCAATGATGACAGGAGATGAGAGAATGGGAAGAGAGTGGGGTCAAGGTACCAATTCCCCTGCTCCCAGTCATGGAGTCACCATGAGTTGGTGGCATCTTCCACTGAAGCCCACAGTTCCTGTCAGGCAGCCTCTCACAAAGCTCTCCTCTCTCTTAGAAGTGGTGATGTTTCCCCTCCATGCTGTTTCCAGGCCTGCAATGCCTAAGGGATCCAAACCTTGCTGGTTTCTCTGTTCCCTGCCCACAGACTTATAAACTGTCTCTTGGTTAAAGTCTTCCCAAATTACCCAGGTTGAGGGGCCATATGTTTCCCAGCTGCAGAAAGGTAGAGCTGGGATCCAAAGCTCAGCATCTTCCTTCTAGACTAAGATGCCTCTTCATCCTTTGCTGCAAAAGCTGATATGACTCTAAGGAAGGTGATTACTAACAATTGCAGTTACTGCTGTTGCTTTATGTTTCTTAGCAGCATGGTAGAATGCTATTTGCTCTTCAGGACTGGGGTTACATATAGCCAACAATAGGGACACCTAACTGGTAATGCTGGAAATGTGTGTATAAAGTATCTTGTTTATACACAGAAATTATAAACTATTTATACATAGGGTTTAAATTTAAAATGGATAAAGAAATCAACAATGATCTTTAAAAGGTATGTTTTAGGGAAATGTAAACAATGTGACCTAAATGTTCTCATTGGTCCTATTATCTGGCCTTTCCATCACTTGATCCCTCCCCTTCCTCCCCACATCCTCCTTTTATTGATGATCCCAGAGCAAAGAGAAAGGTGCCAACAACACATCTCAACAGGCCCTTACAACAGAACACGTTTCATGACAGTAGTTTGGATAGCTCAGGCTCTCTCATGCAGAAAATAGAGGGAGGAAACCCTTGCAGTTTTTACCCCTCTTCTTTCAGCTGTCTTCCTGGTTCTCTCTGCTTACACCTATTTTCTGGTAATGCTGCACAAAGACAGTGCAGGCCATAAGCCCAACTTAATCTTTTGCTGAAATCTGTAGAACAAGAGCAAATGTTATCAAATAATAAGCCACAAGTAAAGGCACCTTGATTTGATTGACATTACAGAATAACTCATCCTAATTTCTTGTCATCTTTCCTCACCAATATGATAACCACATTCCTTGGCAGAACACTCAGTATCTCAGTGGAACTGCTAAGAGCAGATTAAGTGTCAGATACATCAACTGGTGCCCTTAGGAGTCACAGAAAGAAGGTCATGACAAAGCAGGCTAACAGTGATGATAAAGAGGAATTCAATGCAATAAAAGTAACCCAGGATTTCCTTACTAGATGTAGTGCTTAGAAATTCCTATTTCAAGCATTTCGTCAACTCCCAATAATCACAGTGGGTAGATTATAGACACTGTGGGCTAGGCCTGGACAGTTGTTTACTCTCATGCTGGATTTTATATCCTGGCTTTCAATTTCTAGGGACATTCATCAGCTGATCACATCTGAGTATTTTCTTTCCACTCCTTTCACATACAAGTAACCGTAAGCAGATAGCAGACCAGGACAAAAAAATGCTAGATAAGTGTAGGTGGATGACAGTAAAGATAACATGAGACCTCATCAAGAGATTCCTATCCAGAACTTGTCTCATAGTAGACACTCAGTAAATATTTGTTGAACTGAGTGGATGGAGTTATTGAAAAGTTGAATTAGAAGACGTTTAAGGTTTCTTCCCACCCTGTTACCTACGACTCCTCAGAATAAGATGATGGAAAACCTGAGTGACCTAGGAGATAGATGCCCAAACTCATCAGGAGCCAGACAGAGAAGTCAAAATGACGGGACTCATCTCAGGCCAAGATGGATGCTGAACGAATAAGTCAGGACTGATCCAAGCTGTTACACCCCAGCAGGATCCTTGGTCCTGGGTAATGCCCCAAAATTTCCACCTGGAGTCCAAGGGGACTAAAAAGAAGTTCTCTTAGGATTTAAGGTATAGACAAAATCTTAAGTGAAATCCCAGACCTTAACTTACTTAGGAAGTCTGAGAAGAGAGTACTTAGATGCATATTGGTGGGGGTGGTAATACTTTGTTCTGAGGCCCTGGATTTTATGATGCATTGTTTTTTCCAATATCACAGAAACCTAGAATTCGGGGCAGGAAAGATTCTTAGAAGTTATCTAAGCCCACCTTCAATCCAGTAGAGGAACTTCTTCTACAGCATCCCTAACAGAGGGTCATCTGGTCTCCAGTGACAGGAAGTTCACTTTCTCCAGAGGCAGCAGCAATGTTGCTAGACAGCTTCCATGTGGGCAGGTTCTTTCTCCTGATTCTAATGTCTACCCGCTAATGCAACAGAGGCCATGCCTGTTCCCTTATTTCTGGGGCAGCTCTCCTGAAGTCAGGAATTGCGTTGTTTTTTTTTTTCCTTCATCTTCATGCCTGCCAGCAAACATCCCTCATTCCTTCGACTGTGGAGACATGGATTGTGGGTGCCTTAATGTGCTGCTTCCTTGACAGCACTCTAACTGATCTATGTAGTTCTTAAAATGAAGCTGGACAGATGAATGTTACAGAGTTGAATGCAGTGGTCCAGATATGGCCTGGCCTACAGAGAGGAGAGTGGGACTATTTCTTCCTATTCATTTCTAAATTATCAACACTATCTGTTTAATCATCTATTCTAAAATGGTCCCCCAAATGGCCGTTAAGTTTGCTGGTTCCTTAAATTCTAGGATCCTCATTCACCACTCACTTATCCTTATTTGTTTGTCTTCTGCTGGCTGGTTCATCTCCTATGCTACAATGCACTCCCATCTTGGGCTGCCTTTTACTATTACTGGTTTGGCACTGGGTAGGAAAATACCCAGGTTTCCCCTAAATTTCTCAAAATGTGTGTTCCTGTTCACCACAAATCCTCAATCTACCTGGCATAGAGAAGCTCTAAATACTTGTTGACTACATAATGAATAAATGCATGAATAAATAAGTAGCAAATGTTGGTCAGGAGAGGTGGCTCATGCCTCTAATCCCAGCACTTTGGGAGGCTGAGGTGGGTGTATCACTTGAGGTCAGGAGTTCAAGACCAGCCTGGCTAACACGGTGAAACCCCGTCTCTAATAAAAATACAAAAATTAGCCAGTTGTGGTGGCAGGCGCCTGTAATCCCAGCTACTTGGCAGGCCAAGGCACAAGAATCACTTGAACCTGGGAAGCAGAGGTTACAGTGAACCGAGACTGCGCCACTGCACTCCAGCCTGGGTGATAGAGCGAGACTCAGTCTCAAAAAAAAGCATCAAATGATCAAATGTCACCTACAGGCTTGATCACACCAGCCTGTAATAATCCACCTCCAACAACAAGAGCCTGTCTTTTTAGCATCCTGGATCTGACCCAGATAAATAATTTCTTCTCATCAGTATCATCTACTGAGTCTAACAGTTAATTTTCATTGTTCCCTTTCTCTTCCAAAGCCATGGCTACACAGAAGAAAGTGGCAAATATAATCTGACCTGCTAAGTTATTCAGTTTTCCTACTCCAAACTTCACTGTCTTTAGAACAATCCTGTTCCATCCAACAGCCATTATGTGTGACATGTAGCCAACAGAATTAGGAAGTGACTGGTGGGCATGACTAGGTGAACTCTGTGGCCTGCCGGGCGCTTACACTTCATGAATGCAGGTCCCTCAGGAGGCAGGGCAGCAGGCATCACAGAACAGTTCTTCCCACTGGCAATAGGGCTCTTGCCTGCCCTGTGAAGAGCCTTCCGATTCTCAGGAGTGCAGATTGCAATGATGTGACCACCCCCTGAGAAGCAGAGAGCCTGCATCTTGTGTGTTCCTTCAGTGATAATGTATTATTCCACCTTTTTCATGACCTTCCTCTCAGCCCCTCTTGGGTTTTGTTCCCCTTCACCCCAGCGGAAACCTTTTCTTTTTAAATTGCTTCCAGTCTGTTTTGTCCCACTCTTTGCTTAACAAGTCAGAATGAAGAAAAGTATTCTTCCAACTCTTTCCCTCTTTATTCTAAAGAAAAGATGAGCATGAATTAGCTGCAGCTATGTGATGAACACGCAGGAAAGAAAAATTTACCCTTTATGTCTTCCGGGATCCCAATTTCTTCTGTCTTTAAGAGAACTGAGAGTTCATCACAGGTCCCTATGAAAACTTCTATTGTAAATTGCTTCAGAAAATTCCTGGTTTTATGCCTGTTAGTCACATACTTAGGAAAAGTGCTTTAAAAAACTGCTTAGCTCCTAGATGGCTAAATTGCTAAATTACCTATATCAATCATGAGTTATTTAGTCTACCTCCTTGCCTCTGAGACAGATAAGAGTATTTCTTCTTTATAATGACCCCCAGAAAAAAAAATCTTTCATCCTTACATTCATTGTCTCATGCACTCAAAGTTTATAAGTTCTTCTTCAGATATAACCCAAATCCCTTTTACTGAAGCTTAAGACCTTTTATCTTTTTTCTGTTCCCAGTGGATATCATAAAGAAAAAAAAAAACAGACACTATTCAGCAACTATTTGTTCACAGTCTTCTGCCTGAAGTTCTTCAGGGCTCACCATTCCATTTAACATCCTTCCAAGCATGTGATGACTGCTCTTAAAATCCCCTTTACTACCTGCCCATCACCTCCCAACCATCCCTTTACATTCATCTCCTCTTTAGCTCTCTGAAATGTAGCACTTGCCTCACTCAACACCTGCTTCAAGAACTTAATCAGCACATTCAAAAATTATCCCAGGTCTTCCAGCAAAGGCAAAGCTGGATATATAGCTCCTCCCTGTAATTCACTAATTCTTCTATAAAATGAACAGAGACAAGATGAAGGTTTTGAAAGCCCAAAGAACCATTTCTTATTTGCCACAACAAACATTTCACAGGCTTTGGCCCCACTAAGAGACAGACAGCAGTGCTGTTGCTGCTCAAGAACAAATATGGTGAGAGAGCACCAGGGCTGGACTCAGGAGGGTTGAGTTCTAGACCAAGCTCTGCCACTGACCCTTGTGAACCACACACATCCCCTGTCAGCCCCTTTCCCTAAGCAGGACATGACATGTATCTGCCTAGATTGCTCCTCAGGGCTCTCCCAACTCTCACATCTTGTGGTTCTTTGATCAAGTGAAGGTCTCTTCTCTCTCTTCTCAAAATACATAAACTATGTCCTTGGCATGTCTCCCACACCCACTTTGTGGCCAGTGCTACCTAGACCAGTGTTTCTCCCACTTTTTAAAATTATCATCCTAGGCCCTGAAGGAGCCTTTTTAGATCCTTTTTCCCTAATCACCCTACCCAGTGAAAATTTAATACCACACATATACTGTACCTTGGTAGAGTATGTATACCTGTGTTTAATACATGGAAAAAAAAATATTTTGCTATCCCCAAGAACCAATTTTCACTCTCTTTGGGGGCAATATCACTCCCACTGAAAATGCATGACCTAAATCAGTCTCATAGAGTGTTTCGTCTAACTGAGTGATACAGAGTCGAGTGTCCGGAGTTGCCACTTCCAGCTCCCACCCCATTCACATGAATCCCAGCAATAACAATGGGAATGAGGCAGACAATGGACAATGGTGTTCCAGGAATGATTAGAATCCACTGGAAGAGCAGAAACCACTAGGGTCCCTGGCAGGGATGGAGGCTCCTTCCAAAATTGGCATCAGCCCAGCTCCCCTCCCGCTCCCCTGCAGGCCATTACCCTTCCCCTTACCTTGGCACGCTGGCCAAATACGTCACAAGTTTCCGCAGGTCTTCCTGTCTTATTCTGTCATGATTGCTGCGAGCAGGGAAGGTCAGGATGGGTCCGCCTCGCTTATCACGACCCCCTGCAAGGAGAAGGAAGAGAAGAGTATTTAAGAAAACCAGTCAGAAAGGAAAGCCACAGAGGAAAAAGAAATCTGTCTGAGTGCTGGGTGATCAGACAGAAATAGGGTATCCAGAGAAATCGGGTCACTGCTTAGGACAAGGTGGGGGGGTCTAGATGCAGGTAGCACGTATGACCGTGGGCAAGTCTTTTGGCTTCTCTGGTGCCTCATCTGTAGAAGGCAGGTGAAAACAGTACTGTGCACATTACAGGGCTGTTGCAAGAACTGATGAGTTGGCACATGGGGATGCACTTGGAAAAGTAAAGCTCCCTACAAATGTGAGATGATAATGAAAGTGGTGATAACTGTTCTTATTGAGAAAACAAGCTGGTGGAAAGTGCTATGTTCTTTGGAAATTTAACCTCTAATTTACTTCTCTTTATAGACCTCTGTGAGGTGGGAGTGCTTGTGATGAGCTGACTACTATGATGAGAAGACCTCAAAGCATCCATCCCAGGATAGCATTACTGGGAGGTTTTTAGATTCATAGAAAAAGCATTAAGTATTTTTTACACAGCCAAAAAACCAACCCTGCCTGTCTGCCTGAGGTGCCACCTGTCACTCCTGCTGGAGAAGCACATGAATCTTATCAGAAATCAGAATGCTCAAGGTCTTAATCACTGCAAATGCATATGTACATACTAAGATTACAAGTGTTTTCTAAACATCACATTTAAAATAACTGGAAGGAGTATACCAAAATGACAATTGCTGTTGCTATTAGAAGGCCAGGATTTTGGATCGTTGCTTTTTCTTTCCTCTACTTTCCAAATACCCTATTCACTATTTATTATATGATTTTAAAATGTATTCATTAATGGACACTATGTTTAGGAAGTGGAACCAAGTTTCTCAGGGGCGTTAGATAGGAAAAAAGTTAAGGGTAACTATGACCTTACAGGGCACTGGCCATTACACAAAGAAAACCACTATGTCATGATCACAGACTCCTCACACCACATCTCAGGTGGCCACTGGATATTACCCCAGAGTAGGACCACAAAGGGATCTAATGAAAGAGAGCGGAGAGGTGCGAACCTCACCAATACTGGAAAACAAGGATCTCTTACACAGAGGGTGGAGTCTCCCAGGGATCCCGCCCAAGTGTGAGTTCATGAATAAGGTTTCCTTCTGGTTAAGGGGTCCAGAAGCCACACAGATAGAGGGGAGGCTTGACAAAAAATCAATCCAGAATACCCTTGAGGAGGAAGTAAGGAGGCTGCAGAGAGAAAAGGATTACACAAGATCAAGGCCACTGTGAGATTCAGCCCTGATGAAAAAGTGTTTCAGCACCACCACCACTGCCCAGCGCCCCCACTCAGGGTAGATTCATACAGATTAACTCAGAGTTGGACCTTTCATACCACTAGCCCTGGTCCTTTGACATGATAACCACCCTTGTCTCATCTGCCTTGGAAATGGTCCCCATCTCTCCGTTGCCTTCCACATGAGGAAAAGGAAGCAAGAAAATTAAATGGAAGGTTTCCCAAAAGCTGGGAGGTCCTCCAACACTCTCAACCTTCCCCTCTATCCTTGACCTCACCCCAAGCATTGTCACTCTGGCAGTTTGTTTGTTTGCTTGTTTTACCATAGCTATTGTTTTTTTCCTGAACTTCCTTGGACATTTTACAAGTAGAGTCTTGGAACCACAAGGAACCACAGCTCTGACTGGCAAACAGTGGCTTGGAGGGCTGGCTGACACTGCCCCTCCCAAGCTGGAACCAGGGCTGGCCTTGGAGACATGAGATTCAGGATCATGGCTGGGGAGGTTTTTAGATGGCTGGAAGATAGTTGCTTTTTCTTTCCTCTACTTTCCAAACTTCCTATTCACTATTTATTATATGATTTTAAAGTGCATTCACTAATGGACACTATGCTTAGGAAACAGAATCAAGTTTCTGCTTTTTTTTTTTTTTCCCTGTCTGAGACTCCTGAGAAACTTGGTTCCACTTCCTAAGCATAGTGTCCATTAATGAATGAGCTTTAAAATCATATAATAAATAGTGAATAGGAAGTTTGGAAGGTTCAGATGGCAGGGAAGGAGGGGTTAGAAGAGAAAGCCTGGGGAATTCTAATTCCCCACATCCAGAAGTGTAGATAAGGATTCAAGAGGAGGCAGCAGGATCAAGCCATGTGGTGTTCAGAAAGGAAGAGACCTTTGAAGATTATAGAAAAAAGGAGAGGAATGAGCCTAGAGGAAGAGAATCTTTATGCTGGGAAGGGTAGGGACAACAATGGAGCAAGGTCTCAGGGAAGGCACAGCAGATGGGGCTGCCCCCCTCTCTGAGGCAGGCTGTTGAACTCCAAGAGAGAGGAGGAAACGGAGATAGGTGATGGAGAGGGAAGAGTTCAGCCTGCCTGAGGGACATGGTTCTTTGGGTGGAACAGTAGACAACAGCCAGTCCAGGGTCAGGGTAGGCTTAGGGTACTGAAGAGAGGGAAATGAAACCATCACTGGAGAACTTCTCTCGAGAATGACAGTAGGACTGGGTAGGACATGAGCTTCAGGGTTGCTGACAGGGTACTAGGGCACAGCGAAAACTCTGTTGAAAGCTTTGGCCACAGTATCTGTGCCAGGCTCCAAGCAGTGAAGGCAGAGTGGAGCTAATGCACCTATAAATGGGGTATGCCCAGGGAGGGTGGGAGATGTCCTGTTGGATGATGAGATCCCAGAAAAGAGGGAAAGGTGTTGATTTTATTCCTCTCATATCCATCCTCTCCCAAATGACAAGAGGATATCAGAAAGGGTCAAAGTAAGGGACTAAAATCACAGATAGACATATCAAGGGTCAACATCTTGGACGTGCATAATCATGGTAGGTATGTGGAGGACTTTGGTACCAAGAAGGCTGAGCAGCAATGAAGCTATAGGATTTGATCAATAATTGACATAGATGCTGAAATTACAGAGGACAATAAGCAGAGATGAATAATAAGGACCCCATGATAAAGTCAATATAACAATAGATCTGCAAGATGTTAATGGATACACATCACAGACACATAAATTTTTAGGGAATGAGGTTATTCTATAGTTTGGAAAATGCCAGATTAAAAAAAAATAAAGTTCTTTACTGCAGGACTTCCCAGAGCCTTAAAATGTTAATGTATTTTAATGGACATTGTAATTCTCCAAGAAGGAGAGCTACAATGTCCAGCATTTCCCAAACTTCTTTGAGAGTAGAACCCCGTTTTCTTTGTAGAGGATCATCCTGTGGAACTGTTCTTGGAAAACACTTTGAGAGATGCAGGTCCAGAGTACAAAAGATTATGCCACAGCAACATAAGGTTCCCTGGGAACAGTGGAAACCAATAAGGAAAACCACATTGGTGGGAGATAAGGAGGCAGAGAGGAATCATGAGGAGGTGGCCAAAAGGAAGGAGTGTATGCACATAAAGACAATAGGGTGAAATGGACCCCACATGAGAAGGCTGGATAAAAGGGACAATGGGTGCTGTGACTTCTAAGTAGTACAAAGGACATCAGAGAGGCCAAGGGGAGCATAAGCTGTGAATGACAGAGCAGAACGGGGCAGTGCTGGATAACAATGGAGGCTCACTGAGGGACAGCCCCAAATCCTGTCTCACAGACATGCACACGCCCACATGCAGAAGCTTCTGGGCTGCCCTGGATTATTCACAATGTACGTTCCCATGGCAGCATGGCTTTCCTTTTGCCTGGCCAAGGCTGGGCGCTAGCAGGGGAGGGCAGGCTCAATTAACAAACAGCCTGTTTCTCTGCTCACCACCTTCCTTGCAGCGCTTTCTTCTTCTCAGAAAGAAATCCAACTGTTAAACTGCATTATTTAATTATAGGTTTCTTTATTTTGTTTTATTTTTGCGTTTTATCTTTTAAAAGCTCAGGATGTAAGAGCTGGTTGGTTTGGTGGGTTTTTTGTTTGTTTGTTTGTTTGCTTTTTTTTGGTTTTGGGGTTTGGTTCTGTTTTGTTTTTTGCTTTTTTAAGATGCAGCCAGTCATTATCTTCCCAGTTTATTCAGTGTCCTTCCCAGACATGGAAGGGCAATGTTCCCTAAGCCCAGAAGTTTCTGGCACCACAAGCGCAGGTGCAGTTGAATAAGGCTTACCTCAGTGGACAAGCCCCTACCACTTGAGAAGGTTTTTTTCTGAGGCTCTGCCCAGGGCTCTGACTGAATTTACATGGGAAAAAATAAACCATGAACATCAAGCAAGGGTCTCCATGTCAGAGTGTATTGTGCATGCATATGCCCCAAACTGATGTGGAATAGGATGATTCTCAGAGGAATACATTAGATCCAGGAAGGTCTCCTGGAGGAGGTAAAGTAGGAACTGACTCTGGAAGGAGAGGAAAGGCTCAAACTGGCAGAAGGTATGGAGAACGCACTGCAGAGGAAAAGAAGTGTCAGGCACAAGAGAAATGGGAGTATTGGCAGGATATCCAGGGGACAGGAAGAACATCAGGTTAACTAACGACCATAAAAAGAAGGAAGAAAAGATAAGACTTGGCTCCCAGAGGGCTCTGGGTCACATCCTTGGGAGCCCAGGCTATGGGGATCAGCAGAAATCAGAGGCCTGGCACTGCTGGGTGGCCTCTAGGATTTCTGCAGAAGGTCTTCCCATATGCTTAGCAAGCAATCAGAATCCAAGTTTCTAAAGGTTTTAAAGGTTGTGTTACCTATGACTCTCCCCATACCCAAATCACTGCTGCATAATCCTGCCAAGGAGTTGTTCTGCCTGTGCTTCAACATCTTTAGTGGCAGGGGGCTCATTACCTTATAAGATATACTAGCCCCTAATGGGAGAGGCAGCTGCCAGGTCACTCTCATCTAACAGGAATGACAATAATAAATTACTATTGCTACTACTGCTAACAATAATTACAATAATATAGAATGCACTTAGTCATTACAAAGTCTTCTGCACACTCCCATTGCATGCCTGCCCTCACCTCCTACATCTACACTCTGAATCATCATGCTCTTGCCTTTTCTCCGATGAGGTGGGAGACAACTGCTGCTTAACTTCCCCTTTCCTTTATCCTCTCCCCACCTCCTCTTCTCTCTGTTTTGGCTGTCGCCCAATAGCCAGACCAACAGTGCCTGTGGCATGAACCTCTGCTCTACAGGACTGGACTAGTTCTTGCTCTGTGACTCCACTGCTACTCCTTGTAGATAACCACAATCACTCAGAAATAAGGGTTTGGTCAATGTGGTATAAGCACGTGGCATGTTTCTCAAAATACGATCTTTGGCTACTAACACCGTCTACCCCAGCCCCTGCCTCAGACCCTACCAGAAATTCTGATCCAGGAGGCCTAGAGTGGAGCCCTGGAACAGGCACCCAGAGTGATTCTGGCATATCTTATTGTTTGAGAACAACTGCCTTAGGGGCTCTGGCCAGTCTTTGGCTTCAATTATATCAGGGATCACTGGACTTTTTCTTAAAGGGTCAGATAGTAAATATTTCAGGCTCATGGGCCAAATGGTCTCTGCAATAGCTACTCAACTCTGTTGTTATAGCAAGAAGGCAGCCATCAACACAATCTGTAGTAGGTTGAATAATAGCCCACAAACATATCATGGCAAAGACTTTGCAAATATGATTAAGTTAACCATCTTGAGATAGGGCGATTATTCTAGATTATCTAGGTGGGCCCTAAATGTAGTCACAGGTATCCTTAAAAGAGAGAGGCAGAGAAAGATTTGACACAGATGCAAGAGGAGAAGGCAATTTGACCCTGGAGGTAGAGATGGAAATGATGCAGTCACACGTCAAGGAATGTCGGCAGCCACTGGAAGCTGGGAGAGGAAAGGAACCAATTTTCTCTTAGAAACTCTGGAAGCACAGCCCTGCTGAACTCTAGATTTCAGCCCCATGAAACTGATTTCTGGCTTCCAGAACTGTGCAATAGTAAGTTTCTGTTGTTGTAAGCCACCAAGTTCATGGAAATTTGTTGCACCATCAATGGGAAACTAATACACTCCATAAACAAACACATTGCTGTATACCAATAAAACTTTATTTATAAAAACTGGTGGATGGCCCACCAGCTACAGATTGCTGACCCCAGAGTGAGACATTAAGAGGTCTTTGTGCACAAGATGTATGGGAGAGAGAAGTCAGATATAAATATTTGGAAGTCATTATTCAGAAAAAAACAAAAACTAAACATCTAAACATGAACCCTCACTTGAGTTCCCTTTGCCAGGACAGAAAGATAAGGAGGAAACAAAAACTCCTTTAAAAATCTCCTGTCCCTGATCCATGCAGAAATGAACTCAAGTAAAACCTCAGGGAATGTGCCAAGTGCACAGATTCTCCAGTTGGAGCAATTCTCACAGGGCCAGGCCAGGGGGCTGAGGTTGGGTAGGAAGCTCGGGGAATGTCCCTTTGGTTCTGGGTGTCCTTTAGAACACTCAGCTGGGGCCAGAGCCCTCCTTTCTCTCTCCGTCTGCCGCAGCAGAAAGAAAGCAGCTGCCCCAAGCATAACTTCCCCACCCCTACTTCTCCCCCACTAACACACAAGTGAATCTGAACACATGTGCACACATACAACTTCTCTAGGTCCTTTACAAAAGAAAGTCCCACAAATACTCACCAGACACGAAGGCCACTTTTTCCTTTAGGATAGGAAGGACATCAGAAGCTTTCAAACCATCATTCCGAAAAGACCCTGTGGGACAACAAACCAGAAGGAATCAGGGTGAGAGGAGCCAGCTGGCTGAATCACAGGGTCCCATCCTCAGTCTCCCAATCCCATCATCAGTCAGCAAGTCCTGCCTTGTCCAGGTCCTACAGCCCAGCCTGATGGACCAGGAGAGGGTCCGCAACAGAAGGGATACTTCCACATCACGCCAGCCACAGGGGTGATCAGGGCTGCAACCCCCCGGTCCTTCTCAAGGAGAGGACAATCCAAGTCATCCTCCCCACGTGGACAAACCTCCATGCCGTGGGGGCAAAAGAAAAAAAAAACAGCCCTGTTGCTATTGAGCAACTTGAAGATGGGGGACTTTTAAAAAATCATGTTTGTACCTCTAGTGCCTAGCACAGTGTCTTGAACATACTCAGCACTCAGGAAATATCTGTTGAATTAGTTAATTGATATCAAGATGGATTACAAAGTCCTAAATAATCCTTCTTGCCTTTCCTCTGGCACAACAACTATTAGTCTTTATTTTACAAACAAGGAAAGTAAACCACAAAACTCCTACAGATGGAAGCAAAGTTGATGACAATGCTCCTCTCCCCACCTCTTCCTCCTCCCCTCAATGTCATCATCATCAGTCCACGATAGACAGGAGATGGGGAGACACAAATCTCCTGGGAAGGAAATGCACTACCTTGTTTAACTTGTTCTCTTTCTAAATCTTGCTTCTCATTTAGAAAGTCCTTTCTATGTTCTAGTTGAGTTCCTGTTAGGGGGCTGGAGGCAGAAGCTTGGGGCTCACAAAGAATGGAAACTAAAGATGTGCCTGGAGGAACAGTAGCCTCAGGAGGCAAAGGACAATCCAGCCCAGTGTGAGATTTGTGGGAAGTCAGGACCCAGCTTCCACATACACAAATCCCAGGCTAGCCCATTTTACCCCTATCATTTAACCTAAGAACCCCACAGGGACTCTCAGGGAGAGCCACCCACACTTACAGCAATTCGAGCTATAACTGGGGTCTCTGTTACGTGTCGCCATTAGGGACATGACACAAATACACCTCAGAAGGCGAGCGGTTGTATGTCAGCTCAGAGAGCAGAACCAGATACCATGGATATCCCCTCTAGTGCCTTTCTCCACTTGGCTTACGCCCTTGGGGTCCAAATTTGACAATTGACAGAGGAAAACAACATGCTGGACAGGACAATCCCACTCAATCCTTCAATCTCTAAACATTGACTGCTTCAAGAAACCCATCTGGGAATTTTGGCAATAAAATTCCAGGCCAGGCATAAGATCACTGGCCTAGGGAAGTGAAGTGGGCCAAGTGCACACTCAACCAAGGAGGAAGAGAGATGTGTCCTCAGAATGCCAGTTTCTATGATCAGAGGTCATACCCTAAACCTAAAACAAATTTCCTAAGTGTCTCTGACCATTTTGCCTATTTCTTCTCTTTCATTTTTCACCAAATGAAGACTGCAAGTTTTTTTATTCATCAGTCGTTTCTCTTTACTAGCTGACAGAGAACCAGCTACAAGGCTCACTTTGAGAAGACCTTGAGCAATAGGAAAACAAAGTAACACCATAAAAAAGAATACTTGAACTTCAAAGCCTATAAGCATTATTTTGAACTTTCTATCCTTAGTTTCTACAGATATTTATGCTGTAATTTTATCTTCTCCACAGAAAAACAATTAAATTTCACTAATAGAGGTTAATTAGGATCAACATAAATTATTATAGAATTTACAAATAGATATATAAAGTATTTTTTTCATCCTCATGCAATGAGGAGACATTTCAGCTTCCTTGGCAATCTATTAGGCTTTATCTGTTAGACAAGGATCAAGGATCTTTAACTAATACATGACTTGTTTGTGAACAACGATGCTTCTGTATCAAAATACATGATTTTCCTTTGTGAAATATATCTTTCTATACATTAATTTTAAAACACTTTCCTCTATATCACCATGCACTCTACTAATTTCTATAGAAAAAAATGTAATATAAAAGTTAAATTTCAGTCCTGTCTTCTTTCGGATTATTTACAAGTTCAATAGCAAGGCCCAAACTAATGAGATTTACTATACAAAAAGAGTCCACATAACTCTCTTCTCTCCTAAACTCTTGTCCTATTTTTTTCTACTGCTGTCACTCTTGTCCTCTACTGTGTTGCAGTACACAAGAGGGTCCTAATTCTAAATAGCCATAAGACCTTAAGGAAGGGTTTCAAATTTGCTATAATGGAAGCAAAGGGTTCCCCATCCTATCTCCTCTCTACTCCCACCCTTGGAGAGGAAGAGGAAGCTCCAAGTCTCATCCATCACACCCACTCATTGTGCCCCACCTCTTCCTTCTCCCCACCAGGGCCCAGGACCGGAGAGAAGGTATGCAGCTTGTCCACGCAGCTTGCAGTCATGGGCTCCAGTAAATGTCAATACCTTGGGTTCAGCTGTTCTAGGATTCCTAGGGCTTCTACTTCCCAGGCCAGGGTCCTCCCCAACCCTGTAGAGGCCACTGCTGGGCCTGGTTGTGTGTCCACCATAAGAAAACCTAAAGTGTCCAGATTTACAAAATCCAAACTAGGGGACAATCATTTCCAATTACAACTAAAATTTTCGTATTATAAAAGGATTTGCTCCAGAGTCTCTTCAAATAAAAATTCCCCTAGTGATTTGAATTAGTTTTTCATTTGCCAAAAATTAAATTACATATAACTTTTCAACAATATATGTATTATGTGAAGCCAAGTAGAGCTAATTAGCCCAGCAGCTCAGAAATTGGTGACCTTGCATATAAAACCTATTTGCACTGGCTAAAAATCCTATGTATCATATCTATTCCCCCAGGGCCCTTGTGAAACCAGCTGTTGGAATATATAATAAAGGAGAAGTTCATTGAATGCTAACTCAAACGGGACCAATGAAATAGCAACATGTTCTCACTATCAGGTACGTGTCTTGGTAGACTCATGGTATATGTTCAATAAATATTTAATGAAAGAATAAATGAATGGATGAAATGTTGATCCTTCCTAAAATGACTTATACAAGGTCAGTGACTTCATCTGTCACACCAAGCACTGGCGATCTGAGTAGATGCCCTCCTGGGTACTACTCAGCTCTAATACTCTGAGACTTTCTAAACCTTCTCTTCATATTTGTTGGCCTTTAAGATCCTCAGGTTATCAGATCAATATGCTTTAAAAGGAAGCACTGGGAATAAATTCCCTAACAAGATTCATTGCACCTTGGGAAGATAAAACATTTTACTGGCTTCCTGGCCCATTTTTCCCCCAGAATCAGTTTACAGATGCTCAGGGGCAGATAACCCCACTTCGCAGGTAGCCCAAAATGCCAAAATGGGAGAATAGTGATGGAAGAACTTCAATGAGGCTTAACCTCTTGAAGAAGGCAAGCTTACATTGCCATTGTTATTTCTGGTATAAGGCATATTTGATAGAAGTATTAGAAAATAAACTCTAGATCATGCTTGTGCAACCTGTGGTCCTCAGGCCTCAGGCAGCCCAGGACAGCTTTGAATGCAGCCCAACACAAATCTGTAAACTTTCTTAAAACATTATGAGATTCTTTTGCAATTTTTTTTAGCTCTTCAGTTGTCATTAGTATTAGTGTATTTTCTGTGTGGTCCAAGACAATTCTTTTTCTTCCAATGTTGCCCAGGGAAGCCAAAAGACTGGACACTCCTGCTCTAGACCAAGCATAGACCTGTTTCCATCTAAAAAAACAAACAAACAAACAAACAAAAAACAGGCTTGCTACCTCTAAAGAAGGCCTCAGAAGACATTAAGAAAAAAAACCCTAAGCCCTTGGAGTTGCTGCAGGAAAAAACAAAAAACAAAATCAGAGGTGGCACCTTCATGGACCTGACTCAACGTGGGTGGTGGGTGTTGTGCCTCTTCTTAAGGACAAAGGCATGCTTCGCTGGCATTCAGTGCTAATCCCACCCCATTTGTGTCCTGCTGCTGTCAGAATTACAAGCCTGCTGTTCTGTTAATTAGCAAAGTTGAAATGCTCCGCATCTATTAAGGAAGTACAAATTACCCCTGCCATCTCCCCAGGATCCTCCAGCATGGGTCTTCTCCAAACCCCACTTTGGCTTCTCCTTCCTCCAAATGTGTTATGCTTACATTGTTTCTAGTCATCATTTCCCATGTTGGAAAATGCCAATCATCCTCACTGTGGCTCCCAGCCTCTGTGTGACCTTACGTGGCAATGGTAAAACTGGCCCTTGAGCCCCCAGCCCTGTCTGTGGTTTTGTGGGTCTAGAGAAGCAGTATATTCCCCAGGGCACCTGGGTGCCTTGTGTTCTATATTAATCTCCTTCAGAAAGCATTCCTGATTTCAACAACTGAAGAAACAAACAACAGAGTGAGCGTTTATAGAGCATTGGAGTTTCAAGCTGCCAGAGTATCCACGGATTGCTCTTTGTTTCCTTTTGGTTCTCAGTCACACCCCTTTAATGTGCACCTATTTAGAAGTTACTATGTAAGTGTTCTAATGTTGCTTCAAGTGGGCCTGAGCCCTGTTTCTGCACATTTCCCTATGCTCAGGTTTCTGCCTTCTCTTTCTACTTCACCCGTGTGGTGTCCAGTATAGAAGCCTTACTCAAAATGGCACTGAGTCACTGACTGAGAGGCTGCATAAAGGAGATCCGGCTTACAATTGAGAGGTGCAGGAGCTCATTTGGCTGGACCTTAGTTTGGTTGTAATTTTGAAATTTTCCTATTCCTAAGGTCATTATTTCATTAATTCTATATTGAGCACTTACTATGTGCCAGGCCATATGTCGGGCTTTGGTGATAGTAAGACAAATAAGAAATGGATCCTGCTCTCCAAGGGGGCTTCCAAGCAGAGAAAGACAGGTTTCCAAATAGGACAATTAACTGTTATCAGAGACAGGACACCACCTGTACAAAATGCAAGGAGACTCAAAAAAAAAAAAAAAAAAAAAAAAGAGTTTCTTAAAGATGAGTCCTAAAGCCTTGCTACTCAAGGTAATAAGCATCACATACACCTAGAACCTTGCTGGAAATGCAAAATCTCAAGTTCCACCCCCGACTTACAGAGTCAGAGCCTACATTTTAACAAGAAACCCAGGTGAGGCCAGACATGGTAGGTCACATCTATAATACTAGCACTTTGGGAGGCTAAGGCAGGCAGACGACTTGAGCCCAGGAGTTTGAGACCAGCATAGGCAACATGACAAAACCCTATCTATACAAAAAATACAACAAAAATTAGCCAGGCATGGTGGTATGCATCTGTAGTCCCACCCACTCGGGAGGCTAAGGTGGGAGGATTGACTGAGCCAGGGAGGTCGAGGCTGCAGTGAGCTGTGATCATGCCACTTCACTCCAGCCCGGGTGACTGAGCAAGACCCTGTCTCAACACCCCCCACCACACACAAAAAAAAACTCAGCTGATCCATACGCACATTACACTTTGGGAAGTTGTGTACTAAAGTATGTCTTTCCATTCCAGAGTTGCCTCAGAGGCAGAAGATGGAGAAAAGCATCCTGTAGCCTGGCCTAAACAGGACCCCTAAAATCTCATCTAACACTACTCATCACCCCTCCGGCCCCTATCATGGGAAGACTCCTCTCCACTGCCCAGAGATTCCAGAGATTCATCCATTACCCTATAATAATCTATTATTCAAACTCAGCTTTGGAATAAAAAGGCTATCTGGGAGGTAGATAAATTCCCCCTCCAGGGCATTAAGAGTGGACTACATCTTACTTTTTGGTGGCAGGAGTGTTTATGAATAACACCTGTCCACACCGCTCAGCATTTTGGTAGCTTAAACCATTCCTTCATGTATCAGATGTTTTAATTTCACCACAAATCTTCCTTCCTACCCTCAGAGCCCTACCTTCTCTAACTACTTTCGGTAGCATAAATACTGTCACCGATAATATTTACAGACCAAGATGCCATCTCTAAGATAGCCCTGAAGGACAGAGAAGCCAGTCTGCTTATGCCTCTTTATCCCACCTGCACCCCCACTCACAGGTACAAAGCCCTGAACACTGGGGAAATGCTGGACAAGAAACAGAAAGGAGGGGTGCTCCCACCTGGGGAGCTCTGCATCTGAGAACACAGTGCCCATCTCAGGCAATTCTCTGCCTTGGAGGGGAAACCCAATTTCTGCTGAGTTTCCAGCCTAATAAAATACCGAGTGTCCATTTCCCCCAATACCAGGAAGCTAACAGACTGCATAAAAAACCAGTGAAGACTCTGAGATTCCGATAAAAACCTTCCCACCCTTCCCCCAACCTGACCATCCTGTATCCACTATATCTTAATTATTGGTGCCATCATCCACAGAGCTAACCAAACAGAAACCTGGGAAGCACCCTAGACTCCTCCCCCTCCTCCATCACACGTATTGATTCGGCTACTTGGTTCTGTTGATCCTACCTCTTAAATCTCTCTCTAATGTGTCATTTCCTCTGTGCTGTTTCCCTGGCCTCCCCATCAAGCTGAGCTGTCTCCAGTTGTACTTTATAATCCATCACTCCTGAATGGCATTTATGTGTTTTCGTTTACTCTCCACTAACTGATCCTGATGCCTTGAGGGTAGCGACCATGTAGTATTCCTTGTTCTACCCCAGAACCTCGCACCGGGCCTGTCACAAAAAAGAGTCAAGAAATACTGAAACTGACCACGCACAGGCACAGAGAAGACAGAGAATGGCAAGTTGAGATGATCCATCAGGTCAGTCTCCACAGAGAAGATGATCTTCAAACTAGAATGTAAATAACAGAAGAGGCAAGGGATGGTGGGAAGCAGTACATGCCAAGGCAGAGAGGGAGGGGCAAACAAACTGTATGCCGTGGATGAAGAGATTTTACTCAATGAACAGAAAAGCAGAGTTAGAGGATGATGAAAAGGAGTGCATGGAGGAGGGTGGGCTCTGTGGTCTGACTCCCAACAGGGTGGACACCTGGGGAGGCATCGGCAAAGATGCCACTGCAAGTGCCTTGGGAGACTCCGAGAGCCAAGTCTGTGCTACAGCAAGGGGCAGAGCTAGGTGGAATCTGGCTGGTCCCAGAAGGCTGTGGCTCCTGAACAGGGCTTGGCCCAGCAGGCTCTGATCCCAACCTCCAGGTCACATTCTGCTTTATCTCTGAGGATACGGGGAGGTTGGGACTTGGCCCCTGCTGAGGTTAGTGGTAGAATAGGGGGTAGGGGCACTGGAACTTTGTCTCTTTTGATCTTCTCCCTAAGTCCCAGGAGAGGCAGGAAGCATGTTTGTGGGTAACCTCCTGGGATCTGCTGGGACAGTAGCAGGCTGACAATTTGTGTAAGAACCCATGAAAGTGCAATGTGAAACTGAATCATAAAGGAAAGAGACTTAAAGTCCTGGTCTCTTCTGTGTAGAAAATAGACAGATGGAACCCTTAGGAGAAGACACTGTCAGTGAAACTGGAGTTAGTAGAGACCCTATTAGAAGCAAGATCTTCATTCCCGTCATTCTCCCTTCTTTCATCGCCTCCTTTCCTATGTTAACACAAGAGAAAAAGAGACATGTGGCAAGAGTGGGAGAAAACAATAAGGAAAAGGGGTAAGAGCAAGAGATAAAGAGCTAGAGAGAAAGATACACACACACACATACACACACACACACAGAAAGAGAGAGAGAAAGATATGGAGGTGAATGTTCCTGTCTCCTCTTTATAGACACTAAGGAGCTATTAAGGAAACTGTTGAAAAATGCCGCCAGAGACATAAATATGTTCCTTAGAGTTCTCCTTAAAACAACTACCACTGGCCAGGCTCAGTAGCTCACACCTGTAATCCCAGCACTTTGGGAGACCCTGGTGGGCAGATCACGAGGTCAGGAGTTCAAGACAAGCCTGGCCAACATAATGAAACCCTGTCTCTACTAAAAATACAAAAATTAGCCAGTTGTGATGGTGTGAGCCTGTAAACCTCACTACTCGGGAGGCTGAGGCAGAAGAACTTCTTGAACCCGGGAGGCAGAGGTTGCAGTGAACAGAGATCACGCCACTGCACCCTGGCCTGAGAGACAGACGGTGACTCCATCTCAAAAAAAAAAAAAAAAAAAAAAAAAAAAACCTACCTCCAAGACAGGAAGTGTGTGCTTAGAGAAAGGAATAAACCTGGTAGAGAGAGAGAGAGACTGGGCAGCTTTATGTCAACAACCAAACACATAGCACAGTGTGGAGACCCACATGCCTCTCCCCAACCTGAAAATCTACCTGTGTGCAATGGGGCCAACTCCCCACAGTTGTCCTTCATCACTGTCACCCACAAACATCAAATGGACCAAGGAGCATCCCCCTCCTTAGGTGGCAGGTGTGCAGGAGGGATGGTGCAGCAGAGTTCTCCTCCTTGACCATGGGATTTCTAAGCAAAGGACACCCGGGAGCCTCTGCTAACCTGATTTCAACACAAAAAGGGGAAAAAAATATGTTCTTCTTTTGGCAATTGCTAAATACTGAGCTTTTCTAAGAAAACTGACCAGGCCTCCTGTAACCTGAGGCAGCAACCAGGGACTTGGCTGATAACTAGGTTGGGCAGCCGTTACACTGGAGAAAAGCAATGTCTACCTTCTCTCAACTCTGATATGCATTTGAAGTTTATTTCCATAAATGACCATCTTCTGCCCTGCACCATAGTGAGCTGGACAGCTCCCTTAGGGTGCCTGCCCTAACTGCTCAATCACCATCTGGGCTGGACTCACTTATCTGCCTCAGTATATCACTGGCATGTACCTCCCTGTTCTGCCATTGTCCACCACTGCATCTGGCTCCCTCACTAGACTCTAAGCTCATTGAGGGCAGGGGCTGAATACTTCTTTCAATGGCTTTAGTACTTGGTACACAGCTGGCACTTAATGGGTGACCCAGAGGCAGAGTTTTTCACATCCCAAGTGTCGTGACACCTTCTACGTAAAAAGTGTTTAGTAACTGCCATGTCTTTTCCTCCCATGGTGCTTCTTTGTGCTTATTTCTACCTTCATGTTAATCTTTCTCCCTCTCTCACATAAACTCTAATTGAGGCCAAATTCAATATTAACTTTCTAAAGTCAATATTAGCTATAAAGGCCTGGCTAATGGGCTACATTTGAGGAATGGAAATTTGTAACACTTTCTATTGCTAAATTAGCTCCATTAAAGATCACTAATAATTAGCACTTTAAACATATGGGTAACGCCTCTCTAAGCCTAGCTAATGAGCAAACCATTTCTGTTTATTCTTCACAAGATTTAATATTAGTTCAAGTTGAGACCTCAGCTGCAATACACACAGGCTTACTCACTCTTCCTCCCACCCTCCCTCTCCAGAAAAGTTGACATCTTGAGTATAGCGTAGACACAAGAAAATGGCCACTTCAGAAGTGATTCTACCCACCCACTGCGTTTGTTTTGAAACTGATTCTTTTCTAACTCACCAGGTTACCTAAAGTGCTCACACATCACAGGTAGTGGTGATAGTGGTAGATTTATTGTCTTTTTTTGTTACTTTAAGCACTGCTTTTGGATGGGTCCTCAAAGTAACATAGAACGTTAGCTTGTCAGTGATTATTGTGATCCAACTGTTGAACATTAGCTGTGTATTTGTTATTATAATGTATTTGGAGAGAGTTACAAAGGTGCCCAGGGGCAGAAGGTGTGTGCTGTGCAAGTTCAGACATAGAAAAGCTTTGCTCCTTGGGACCCTCATCTCAGTCCCCCTCCCTTTTCCCCAGCACAAATATCAATAATATTAATACTTAATTTAATCAGGGCATAAAGACTAGTTAAACATGAAATTGCTGACTTGAAAAGCCAGTTTGGGGCTCTGTCATTATGGAAGGCACTCTGGCAGGTATCTAAATATGAAATTGTCCAGCATCTCTTGGATGCCTCTCCCCTCAACCACCTCTCCAACTCCCATATGGGTGGCAGTAAAGTAGCAATGGCTGACCACAGAGTTTAGGGCAGAGGACCCTCACAGGCAGCTCCTGGAGCAGACCCTCTCACCCAAGCCCAGAGTTTCCCCCAACTCCCACTTGCACTCTTTCTGATTCTACAACCATGCCACTCCTGCTCCAGTGTCCTCACCATGACCATCAATGAGCAACATCACAGGGATACACTGGCACAGACTGGGCACAGGTCCACCACATACATGGAACAACTAGGACCAAAGTAACAACCAGGTTTGCAGAACTGCAGGTATGGTCTGACAGCTGAGAACGGACACATCTAAAGGTCATTTTACTGAACAAACTAGCAAACTAAAGCACCCTCTCCCCACTGCCAGGACGTGGATGCCGCTGTCCTTGGTCCTGAACTAGTGTGATGTTGCTACTTGGAGTGGCTGCTGTCCATGCTGTCTTAGGATATGTCAACCAAAAGAGAAAGAGGCAGAGATGAAAGAGATGTTAAGATATATCATGCAGATAAAGAAATGTGAAGAAGCATTGGAGGGATATACATACAGAGAGATTACAGAAGAGAAGTTTGTTTGGTATTGTTTTCAAATTATTGTAGTAACCAAGAAGCAAAGGTCTGTGTACGTACCCCTACACACACACACACACACACAAACATACACAGATCCCATGGAAATGAGACGGCATGAACCCTATATGTCCCCTGATGCAATGTTCAGGTATCTAGATAAATTGGCTAACCATATCTGATGAATTAGCCATGGAAAGATTCCTGGAGTTTTAAGCAATCTTTGAGTCCCTACTTAAGTTATTGCCTTGGATGTCCAAACATATACAATTCAATTCAATAAATATTTATTGAGCACCTATATGTGGCAGGCAAAGTTACAATTACTGTGGGTACAAAGGTAAACAATATAGAGTTCCTGACCTTAAGGGACTTTTAATTTAAGGAAAGAGTCAGACAAACCAACATGTAATTTCAATATCATGCAAGAAATATAATATAGAGGTACACATGGTGGACAAATATTCAGATAATCCAAAAGAGATACTAAAACTCCAGCTCTAAAGAAGTCTCTAAAGTGTGAAAAAGCAGTAACAAGAGAAGAGGCAATGGATTATGGGATCATTACCTAGGTCCTAGATTGGACAAGACAGGTGATGAGTCTCTGGTGGGTCTAGGAGAAGAGAGGAGACTAACTAAGACACAATGGGGTTTTCCCATGACCTAGACCCTATCCATAATAACAAAGAGATGAGTTAATGTTTGCTGGAGATAAACAACAAAGCTTCCCCTGTGGACCTAGCACAACCAGGGCCCAGCATAAGCTAGAAAATTTGCCATGACTGGGAAAACATTTGACTCGTGATGTCTGCTATTTCTTTAGGAAGAAGCATAACAATGTTAAGTGCTAAATAGGAAACCAGGGGTGATCTGAATATCTCATGAAGCCAAAATCCTTCTCCAGAATTCTGGAGGGTAGACTGGGTAATCTTCAACTCTACTCACCAGAGGACAGACTAAGTTATACTTTTCACCTGACAAACTGAAGCAGGCCTATAAACCCTGCCTCAAACTGTATGTGATGGGGGAAAGCCATGAACCTCGTGAAACTGTATGCAAACCATTGCATATCTGTCCATATGTGTCTATTTTTCTGAGACAATCTTTAAGTCCAGTTGTCAACAGATTTTCAAAGGGATCTATGACACCCTAAATCGTTGAGAACTAGCCTAGGGCAGTCACAGTGAGTCTACAAGTTATCTTGGGTTCAAACCACTAGATCCTATTTTCTAGGCTCTGCCTCCCTCACAGCACACTTTATGACACTCATGGTTTAGCTGGAACCCAATACCGTGGTTGGGCTGGCAAAGAAAAAATGAAATGATTTTGATTCCTTAGCTGAGATAAATGGAAACTATGGCAGATGGCAGAAGGTGAAGGCTGTGTGAAGGATCCTGTTCTGTAAGAATAAGCTTTATTAGAGGTGGTTCTCTCTCATTATGGAGCTACTAAGAGCTGGAAGAACTGAGGTTAGTTGAATACAAAATGAGTTTTGTAGACACCAAGGCAGTACATTTCCAGCAAGCCTTCCAAACTGATGATACCCCTGCCATTGGAGGGATGACAACTTGACCCCAGGCCCTTCCTCGATTCATGACACTGTCAAGGTTAGAGCCAGCAGAAAGGGTCTGCAAACATGTTTAACAAGATCTGCTGGAGCCTGGATAAGAGCAGGATAAGGTTTCTGGAGTGTTCCTAGTGAGGCTGGCACCATAGGACACACCTGGCCATTACTTGCTCAACGTGCTGTCTTCTACTTAAGACAGCAAGCTCTCCCAGGACAGGCATGTCTTGAGGGGAAGGTCACAGCCCTGAGTTAAGCACAGACTTTGAACAGAAGTCTGACTCTCAGCTCCAGTACGTATTAGCTGTGTGCCCTTGGATGGCTTAATCTCTCTGGGTCTCTGTTTCTTCATATGAGATAAGAATACCTACACTTCATAGGCTATTGTAATGATTAAGGGAGGAAAATTGAAAAACCAGACACCTAGCTGATGCTAAGTAAACATAACGCTCACTCTTCTCTGTTCATCTTGATATCACCTTCATGGGGCCTGACACATGGTAGATGTTCAATAATAAGTACTGAATATATGAATGAGTGAGCAAATGAACGAGTAAGTGAACGGAGTAAACTCAGAAAACGGCAGCTAAAAAATGCCTCCCCAACTTCCCACTGCATACCAGTAAGCCACACCGCTCACACCCATCTGTGTGGGTCCTCTGAATTTTTATTGTTTCCCTCTGCTACCCAATCTGGGCTATTCGGCGAGCACTACAACTACTCCTGCTCCCCTACCCAGGTGCCCCAGATGTAAAAGAAAGCCTCCTGTTCCCGAAGGAAGACCACCTGCTCAGCTGATTGTGCATTTGTCCCTCCTCCTGTGGCCAGAGGGCTATGGTCAGGGGCATCTCCATGACCACAGCTGCCAGCAGCTGCCAGCAGCTGGAGGGCCTTGTTCCTTCTTTTCCCAACTCCTCTTCCCCTTGCCCTTATGAGACTGGGTTCTACATAAAGGTCTACAGGTCAAGGTGGCATTTCTGAGAAGCATGCCTACTGAAAACACATCCTGATAGCGAGGCCACCATCTGAGATGAAGAAGCCACCACATCTACCTAGTAGGCAGCCTTCAGAGCCCCGTGGAGAGAGGTCTGGGGAGAGTCAGTGACCTGTGAGTCTTTTTCTTAGTTGGCCTTGAGTTGTCAGGCTGTAGTAAGTAGGGGGAATTCACAGAGAAACAAAAGCTGGAGAGGTTATGTTACCCTTAACACACAGAGCTAGGGGTGAAGGCACAGGAAAGTGGTGAATACAAATCCAAGTGAGTTGGATCCTAAAATCTGCTTGCTACATGTAGAATAAATGTCCCCAGGTTGCTTAGATTCTCAGTGCCATGCTCTCTGAAATGATTTTCTCACCTACTCCCCAGCACTCATAATTCTCTCCCAGTAATCTTAGCAGAAGACCTCTAGGAGGCTGGGATATCTGGTCCCCTGCTCTTTCAGATCCCTGGAAAAGAGGAGTCCTTGCCATGACTAGGGAGCCATGAGATTGTCTTGTCCATGGATAAATGTGCATGTGAACTCAGAACATAGCCTATATGCTAAGATTAGAATAATTTTAAGTTAGGGAGTAAAGAGATTTATGATAGCTTTATATATTTCAAAAAATCAGAAACAACCTCAAATGTTCAACCTCAGGGAAGTGGTTAAATAAACCATGGTATGTCTACTCAATGCATTCATTAAATATGCATTAAATATTATACAAGTATAATACCTTGGGAAATTTCCTGGTATATTGTTAAGTGTGAAAAAGATTATAAAACAGTTATGTACAACCATGTCTCAATTGTACATACAGTGTCTGTGTTTGTGTGTGTATAAAAACCATATATATGTACATATATATATGTACACAGCAGTTATCTCTGAAAAGTTGGATTACAGATTTTGTTAATGTTTCTTTAATTTTTTCTATGTCAGATTTTTCTTATTTATTCTTGAAATAATTGGAAAAGAGCAAATTCCCTCTTTTGTATATTGATCCTTCATATATAGAATATCTGTAAAATATTCATACACTTAAAAAGTTTAATAATTATGTTGTGGTTATGATAACAATTCAAATAGCATTTTAAGAGCAACCTTATTTAAAGTTCAGGACAACTGTGTTACACAGCTGTTCACTCTGCAGTGTGATCCTGTGGCAAATAAAAAATGGCTACCATTCATCACAGATGAAATTGTCTTATGACTAAAAGAGCTGAAGTCCAAATGAGCTGTAAAAGAAAACTCCATTTTTCATTAGGTATAATTTTCCATATATGCAAATAGGGTTTATCCCTTTGAAATGCAAGATATAAAAGAAGATTCAAGTAAAATAAAATTCCAATAAAATCACATGTTTTTTGGATTAAAAAGCTAAACATCACAGTGGATATCTGTTGAATGAATCTCTTAGTACCCGCTATGTGCCAAAGGGATTTTCAACTAGATTTTTACCTATAAAAACAAATAGATAAAAATAATTAAACTTTTTTTAAAAGATAAATAATGGGTTGGGCTTGCCCTACCAGATATGAAAGTATATTTTTTAAACTCAAATTATTAAAAGGTGGAGCAGACACAAGAATTAACACGCAATGAATGGAGCCTGAAACATAGCCTTAATACAGATCTGGCATATTTTAAAATCTAATGCATGATAAGGAAATAATCTAAAGCAATGGAGAAAAGATAAAGTAGTCAATAAATGGCACTGGAAAAACTGAATATTTGGAAAAGAAAAATCCAGTTAATCCTGACAACTTCATACCATACATCAAAATAAAATAAATTTTAGAGAGATTAGAGGCCAAACCTTTAAAATGACATTTTTTAAAAAACCTTAAGAGAAAACATGCATGGTCATTTAACTGATCCCTGAATAAGAAAGAGCTCTCAAGGCATAAAAGCATTTAAAGAAATCAGAAAAATATTGATGGTTTTGTTTATGTAGAATTTAAACTATATGTCAGATTATAAACAAAATTTAAAAGGCAAATGACAAGCTAGGAAACGTGTAACAAATACGATAGAGAAAAAAATTACTGCTCCCTATTTGAAAAATGCGCAAAGAATATAAATATACATTTCAAAAAGGAGGGAAAATGGATAATAAACATAAGAAAAAGCAGTCCACCTAATTAGTAATAAAGAAAATGCAAACTAAACAATGAGATGTTTTAAAAATCCATTAAATTTGCAAAGATTTTGAGAAGGCAATAATCACCAATGCTAGCAAGGTTCAGCATTAATTACCTCTTCCTGCCTATAACCCTGTTAGTGCAAGTAAAATTGCTTCAACCTTTTCAGAAAGCAATTTGGTAATATGAATAATAATAATAATAACACAGTTATCTAGTGATACCCCTTCTGCACGTCTATGTGAAGGAACTAAGGAAAAATGAGGACAGATATTTGCAAACAAGGGGTTTCATGCAATACTTTTTAATGTGGCCCCAAATTGCAAATGTCCTAAGTATCCAACAGAAAGGGGATAGTTAAGATAAACTTGAAATAGGTATAAATTAAATACAAATCAGCCATTACAATTTGTATTTCTGAGTAATTTTTCATTTCATGGAAGAATGCTCATAACATGTAAAGTAAAAATTAGGATACTAATGATACACATACTGTATAGGTTAGGCTAAATCATATCAGATTGCTGAGACTCAACTTTTTTTTTTTAACCTTCTGAAATAGTGATTTGATGTGATCCCAAATATGGACATAATGTATTTCTAGGGTGTGAGATTATGGGGATATTTCATTTTTTTCTTTATACTTTTCTATAGTTTTCAAACTTTCTACAACAAATATGTATTAAAATCAATGTTGTAAAAGTATATAAAAAACATGTGAAAAAAAATCCCAAATTTAAAACTGTATGAATCCACTTCTCTGGTTTCTCTTTTCTAGATTTTATAATCCTCTGCTGCTTTCGTCTCTTAATGCCCATGACTTGCCTCATTTTTGTCTGTTATTCTATTTATTTGCATGTTCTGTAATTTGCTGTTTGAGGTTAATCCCCCGAATAAGAAAGAGAACTCTAGAAAGGCTCTGACCTCAGCTGTCAATCCCTCTTCCTCCAGGAAGCCTTTCCAAAAAGGCACAAGAGTCATGCAGTTTCTATCCCCAGAGATGGCCCTATGCTTTTCAGTCAATAGAGGTACCACAGAAGGGGAAGCAAGTAGCCTCCTCTCCACTTGTGTTGTCACCACTCCTCTAAAATCGAGAGGCAGAGGAGAGCCCCGAGAAGCACTGGGAAAGGACATGTCACCAAGAGGTATGAGTCCTCATCATGCAGCGATGAAGACTCCAACAAACATCCAACTAGAATATAAAGCACAATGAGACGCTAGGCTGGGGTAACTGGGATTACTTCTCATCAGTGTGCTGTTGGAGGGAGGCTGCTGCTGCCATCTCCTAAGCCCATGGGCCTGTACCTTTTACCTGTGAGCCCACCATGGGACCACTGAATTCACTGATACAATTAATGTTTAGAGCTAATAAGATCCCCAATGAACATTCTGTTTCTTTTCTACAGGCTATGGACATATTTCTGTATTTGTTCACATATTGTACTATAAAATGATTCATATTACTATTTTAATTTTGAGTCATTTTTCATATAGCAATAAAGTTATCTCTTGCTTTGAAATGCCCTAATCAACATCTGGAAGGTTCATCAATGTCCACCTCAAAAAAGTGTAACTTAGCATCACTATTCCTTAGTTTTTCCATCTGCAAAATGTAAGTAATATCTCATGAGGCTATTATGAGAATTAGCTGAGACTGTGTGTGTACCTTGTGACTGGTAGATGTCCAGTAAGTGCTAGGTGATGGAGTGAATGAATCAATGAAGTGTCTGAACTGTGTGATTGATTTGCCACTGGGCTCAGCTGTACAAATCTGGGAACAGCCAAACTGCAGAAACCATTCACAATTCAAGACATAATTATCCACATGCTGTCAGCTCCTGAAATTGTAGACATAATAACTTAGAGGAAATGTGCTGCCTCCAGAGAGCATGCTTTGCAAATTCAGACTACGGCAAAGGTGAGAACATTATAGTTCCCACAGGAAAAAATATTATTCCCTTCAACTCTAAAATTTTAGAATTCTGCGTTTGTGCAAATGGAAACAGTAGTCAAAATCTATTGATTTCCAGCTTTGTGGCTGTAGGATTAAAATCTTTCCATCAAAATCTATATGTAAATTTGGAAGCATTCACCATCCAACTGGGGCCCAGGCATCTACAGAGCAACTGAGTCATGGTTGTGGGATTGTTCCATGCCAATAACATTGCTGATGGGGGAAAGGACACTGGACTAGGAATCTGAAGACCTCAGTTCCCTTTGTGTTTTTTTCTTATTTCTCTAACCCTTTCTGGCCTCCATTTTCAAAACCAGTAAAATAAACGAGCCAGATAAGATGATGGCTGAGGTTGTCACTTCCCCAGCTGTTCCATTCCCTAAATCTGCTTTGCTGTAGAAGACATAATGGCCTGCAAAAAGTTAGAGAAAGGAGCATCCCAGAGGAAAAATGAGAACCTCAGGGATAAGAATCATGCTGGGGAAATACCATATGTAATGAATTGCAAAATGTATCATTAGTTTATATGCCATTAAAAAAGAAAAAACTGCTGCCAATTAAACTATTACACACCATAAACTATAAGATGCATCCTGATTTCAGAGATGGCAAAATGTAGCAGGAAAAAGAGCATCTTAGAATCAATAAATATGGGAACTAGTATTTACTGGGTATTTGTTATATTCTAGGCACTGAGCTAAGTGCTTTATACATATTATTTCATTTAACTCTAAAACAACCCTGTGAAACAAATGCAAGTATAGGAAAGACCAGCATTTTATAGAGGAAAAACTGAGATACAGTGAGGGTTTACATAATCTGCTTAAGGTCATTTAACTAGTAGAGAGAAGAGGTAAGATTTGAACCTACAACTATTTCACTCCACACTCCATCTTCTTAACCCTTTACTCTCTGAAGAAACACTGGAGCAGCTGATGCCAAATGAAAATGAGTTATTTCATGGTGACAAGACTGAAACACTAAAACTGTCAGAACATATTAAAGGAACTTATTAGGATGAAATGCTTTGAACTAGAGGGAACCCTGGAGATGATGTAATACAAGCATATACTTTATAGACAAGGAAACTGAAGCCCAGAGGGATGATGTGATCTGCCCAAGGTTGCATAGCCAGTTAGTGCAAAAGTTAAGATTCTAGAATTTTGCTAGGTCATGAGATCAAGTTTGCAAGTCTAGAATTTTCAGATTCTATTCATTCCTTACTTTTCAAGTTCTAGGAATTTTCCTATCTCTACCCTATAATTTCTTAGCGGTTTCTCTAAAACCACATAGGCAAATTCCTTTAGCATTTCAGGATACAGTTCCTTCAGGCCTGAGATGCAGAGCTATTCTCAGAGAGGTCAGGGTGGATGGACACAACAGTTAAACATGAATTTTTTTTTTTTTTTTTTTTTTGAGACAGAGTGAGTCTTGCTCTGTTGCCCAGGCTAGAGTGCAGTGGCGAGCTCTCAGCTCACTGTAACCTCTGCCTCCCGGCTTCAAGCAATTCTCATGCCTCAGCCTCCCCAGTCCCACTAGCTGGGGATCATAGGCACACACCACCACCACCCGGCTAATTTTTTGTATTTTTAATAGAGATGGGGTTTTGCCATGTTGCCCAGGCTGGTCTCGAACTCCTGAGCTCAGACAATCCTCCCACCTTGGCCTCCCAAAGTGCTGGGATTACAGGCGTGAGCCACCGTGCCTGGCCCAGACATGGGTTCTAATCCGTCTAGTTCTAAGAATCCAGCATGCTTAATTTCTCTGTTCCTTGTGGACTCACAAGCAAAATAAGGCTAATAACACCAACCTTACAGAGAGACAATGTACATAAAGTCCCTATAAATAACCAATTGAAGCTATTATAGCCATGACTGTTGAAGGAGTTTAGGGCTTTTACTATCCCCTCATTTTTCTTAACTATTGATTATTATTATTATTATTGAGACAGAGTCTCACTCTGTCACCCAGGCTGGAGTGCACTGATGTGATCAAGGCTCACTGCAGCTTTGATCTCCTGGTCTCAAGCAATCCTCCTACATCAGCCTCCCAAGTAGCTGGTACTACAGGCATGTACCACCACACCCAACTAATTTTTTTAATTTTTTATAGAGATGGGGCCTCCCTATGTTGCCCAGATTGGTCTTGAATTCCTGGGTTCAAGTGATCCTCCTGCTACAGCCTCCCAAAGTGCTTAGATTACAGGCATGAGCCACTGTGCCTGGCTGGCTCTTGGTTCTTATATGAATCAATCTGTTTTGCATTTTCTAATCTGAAGTGCATTTTCTTGGCTGGAGGAAGTGGAAGCAGGAGAACAGGGCTTCTTCATCTCCCTCTATAACAGACCATCTTCCCCAAGCAGAGAGCCAAAACCCTGCTCTATCACAACTGTTCACAAGCTCACTTTAATTGCTAGCTTTAGTTGAGCTATCTGCCCTTCCATTAACTTTTTGTTATATACAAAAAATATATATACAAGCTCTTTAAAAATCAAGATTCTTGAAGAAGTCCCTTTCCTTTCATAATTCATCCTGCTTGTCTTAAAGGGAAGGCCAACCTCTTTCCAAGGCATGGGCAGCCCTCCAGACTTCACAGGTCAAAGCAATTTATGTTCAACCTTCCAGCCATTGGAGGCTGAGTGCCAGAACAGGAAAAGCCCCTTCCTACCATTTTAGGGACCTTTGTGCTTCTAGTTACATACGTGCGTGTTAGAAGACAATGTGTGATAATAATGCTGCAGGCTGCCAGGAGAAAGCACGGGTCCTCAAGAGGGGAGGTGGAAAGTACCAAAGAAGCTGCATGGCCAGGATGTGGGCTGACTTAGTAGTCCTACTTTCCATTTTAAGGACACTGAACTGAGGGGGAAAGCATGTACCCAGTCTCACTGTTAACAATGTCTGTGGAAAGCCCAGCTGGTAAAGCCAGCAGGCAGACCAAGGTACTCCTGCCCCACTGGTGATCACTTACTTCACAGAACACAATCAAGCATCACATGAACCCATTTTTCAGCTCCTGCCTTCCCAAGGCCTGCTTACTGTTGTTTTGTTCTTGCTGCTTTCGTGGGACTTTGCGGTAGATGCTTGCTACCATTTATTAAGGGTTACTTCCTAAGTGCAGGCTCCTAAGTGCTTTGCATATCTTATATTGCTTAATTCTCTCAATTACCCTAAGGGGTACATATTGTTTCCCACATTTTATGGGTGAAAAACTGAGGATTAGAGAAAGCAAATAATGCACCCAAGGTCATAGAGCTAGGAAAGGATAAACTCAGGATTTGAATATGGGTCTATCCTATTCCAAAGCCTGTGCATGAAGCCTCATACATATAGATCTGTCTCATCTAGCTCCCAAGTCACCCTGGATAGGACATATCCAGAACTTCAATCTCTTTAGGGTTAGGACATAGCCATGTTTGGTGCAGCCTCAAACACACTGTTTGATGTGCCTGGGATGAACCCCCAGCCCCCGAGTTTCGGGACAGTTACAAGACAGAGAGTTACAGGAGAGAGGTTTCTACCTCAGTTTCCTGCTGAGCCCTATAATTAGCACCTTACAGCTAGCACTGTACTCTGAAACCCCACCTGTCTATTTAGGGCCTTGCCCATCCCTTGCCATACCCCTTTCCTGGCAGGGGAAGGAGGGAAGGAAGTCTATGTGCCGCTAGTCACTGCCTGGGGGCCTGCCAGGAATGGAGTGATGGCCCAGTAATGTAGAACCACAGACTAGCCTGATCCCGAATGTCTCTCCCAACTTGCAAACTCTGGTGACTCTCCCTTGCAGGACTCCTCACCTTGGATGATGATGCTGACCTGAGGGAAACTTGTTGTGATGTTCCAGTGGATCCCATGTATTTCACTGCTGCTGCTTGCCTCTTCCAGCTAGCCCAATAGTTCCTTCACTCTCAACCAGACATTCTACCAACCCCTTGGAAAGTGCCAACACCAATGTTCTGAGGTGGGAAATCAGTCTTCTTCATGTAGGCAAGTGACAAAAACAATCCACAGAAGACTGTCTGAGGCATTTTAGACAATAATAAGTGGCTAAATGGAAATGAAGAGTCCCATGAAATTCCCCATCCCACTGACTGTTAATGATGTGGTAATTATAAACACAACAGCAAATATTATTACCAATTTCAAGTGTTGACTAAAACCAGCTGGTACACTCAGCAAAGCTCTCTAGTCCTGGAAAGTCCTGGAAACTCATGTAATGCTATAAGTCCAACTTAGATGAAATCTTAGTCTAACTGTGGGAATGAAGCTGTATTTCTCAACATGCAACACTACCCAGAAAACCCTACACAATAAGCCCAAGAAGTCTTCTCTGGTGACCTGGACTGACCTATATCCGTAGTGGTGACTATTTCCACCAATCTATATAAGGTTGGTGCAGAGATTGGCCAGATGCTTAGAAGCTCATTCCCTCTTCTGAAGCACACAACTGTTACATTTCCCAACCTCCCTTGCAGTTACGAACAGTTGTATGACTGAGCTCTGGTTAATGGAAGGTGAGCAGAAGTATCATATGCCACTTCCAGGACCGGCTCATAAAATCATCCCACATGTATGTCCTCCACATTCTCTCATCTATCCTCGGATGGCTGGGTGCAAAGTGTTCAGTGGAGGACTCCGAGGCCCTATGAGCAAAGCCACTGAATAGAAAGGGTGAGTCCTGGGTTGTCATCAACCAGGAACATCTGTAGGAGACTATGACAAGAGCAAGAAATAATCTTCTATTACGTGATCTCTGATACTTCCTGGTTATTATAGCCATCAACCTATGCTGACCAATAAGCAGAGAACACTCTCTTATTAATATCAGGGTGGCAAACTGTGGAGACTGAAGAAATTGCTTTCTATCTCTATCTCAAAATCTTATGTCAGGTGTTAATGTATTTTATAAAGGATACACATGGTTTCTTTAAAAGCAACAAGAATATGTCAGTGATCTAGGTACAAAAATGGCAGGAGAACTCAAGGAGAAACAGAATAATGAGCACAGGGGAGGGGAAAACTTGGAAGAATTTAGATACCAGCTGCCAGGGATTTGACAGGTCCTCCATTCTTCTCCCTAGGAGTTCCTCCACTCTCACACCTCTTACAAGCACATGTGAAAGTATGAGGTAAATTTTAGAGAGCGATATGAACATAAGGTACTATACTATTATTGTTCTGATTCCCAAATCTAAATCCTTGACCTTGTTTCTCAACCAGTCTACCTCCAGTTGCACCTCCAACCTCCAGTAGGTGTTTCCATTAAATGGCACCCAAAGTTCAAAACTCTGCTGCTATCTTCTACTCTGTGTCTCTGGCATTTCAGGGAGGGGAAGAATCATTTGCTTCATACCATATGCCAGGCCGATTATAGTAACTGCCTCATTAAATCCTCTCATATTCTTTCATGAGATAGATATTATTGTCTGCATTTCATAGATGTGAAAACTGAGGCTCATAGAAGTCAAATGATTTGCCCAAGGTCACATGACTGTTAAGTAGGAGCTGCGAGAGCGATTTTCATTTGTGTAAAATATCACACCTGATTGGAGTGCTCCCTAAAACAGTTATCTACACCTGGTGGTATGCTAGAGCCTGCTTGTTCTGATTTCTGAGAACTAATTGTAATTTTCAGAATTTTTGCCAGCTTGTTGTTAAACAGGTTGGTAGCTTGAAATCTGCTATGATAGGAGTATTTACACAATAGAAATCAGCAAATGTTACAAACACCACAACCAGGGCTTTTATTCTTCCCTGGAAACATTACCAGCACGTCACTGACTATGCCTTCCTATTTGGACCAGTATGGCAAGGCAACACTACGTCCTGACACTGTTTTGTTGGAATTTCAACAAAACCTTATTGACTCATTGAGTCAATAAGTCAAGAGTCCTTCCCTCCTTCCCCTGCCAGGAAAGGGGTATGGCAAAGGATGGGCAAGGCCCTAAATAGACAGGTGGGGTTTCAGAGTACAGTGCTAGCTGTAAGGTGCTAATTATAGGGCTCAGCAGGAAACTGAGGTAGAAACCTCTGTCCTGTAACTCTCTGTCTTGTAACTGTCCCGAAAC
This sequence comes from Pongo pygmaeus, assembly GCF_028885625.2. Taxonomy (NCBI): domain Eukaryota; kingdom Metazoa; phylum Chordata; class Mammalia; order Primates; family Hominidae; genus Pongo; species Pongo pygmaeus. The sequence goes on along the minus strand of NC_085930.1, from coordinate 57,003,968 downwards.
TCGGGGGCTGGGGGTTCATCCCAGGCACATCAAACAGTGTGTTTGAGGCTGCACCAATAATAAGGACCAATAATAAGGAAATAATTCCTGGATTGCAGACTTTGCAAACAAAAACTTGAAACAGTAAAAGCAAATGTTACAAAGACACAAGGGAATGAGGAAGAAGTATGTCTCCCTTAACACTGCTCAACCTTCTGACAGTTCCATGAGGAGTTCTCCTAATAAGCTGATAAGAAATAATTTGGAAAGAAAATACTAGTTTTAGGTGGGGAGGCAGTTAAATTCTGGAGCAGTGCGGAGGACAGCTTTGGAAAGAAAGACCTTAGAGATTTAGTTTTTAAACTAAGAGATGGGGGAGGCATCACAGGTCCCTTGAGGTAAATTCTAAAACAGAGATTATTTTAAAAAAAGAAAAACGTGCAGTTAGCACATTAATGCAGCAGCACAGATAATCCAAAGCTGAAGATAAAATCACATGATGAATTCCAAAGCCAAAGATAAATGACTGGAATTTTTTCTTTGATCTACACAAGATTTACCTTCTTGAATCAAAGTGCATCTTAATTAGATGAGTATGCACCAATCCAATATCTGGAGAAAGGAGCATAGAAGCTTATGGAGCGGTTACAGGCAGTAAGCCTGCATTCATTTCTTTTTCTTTTAAAGTAAACACTCCACATGTGGAGAATAATCCCCATGTGAAAAATAAAGAAATTAGTGTTTTAATTTGTAGCCCACAGCAGTTTGTTCCTAAACCTGGTTGATCATCCCATTTGGTTTAGAAGATTTTTAAAAATAGAAAATTTGGTGTCTACATTTATATTTAGATTCAATGAGTCTAAAGAATTGTGTTTGCCAGAGCTGAACAAACTCATAAAAGCATAAGAGCAAAACAATAATTGTGGCAACTAAACGGTCCTATGAAGAAACCTATGTAAGGTTGACTGGCCAGAGAACAGAAAAATACTTAGAACAGAGATCTACAGGGGATTCCCATTTTTGAAGAGGTTGCAATTACAGTGGCCCTTCAGTATACACAGAAGTTTGGTTCCAGGACCTCCGCGTATACCAAAACCCAAGAATACATACTCATGTCCTGCAGTTGAGGACCCTATGGAACTCACATATTTGAAAAGACAGCCCTCCATATACAAGAGTTTCACATCCTGCAAATATTGTATTTTCAATTTGCATTTGGTTGAAAAAATCCGTGTATAAGTGGACCCACGCAATTCAAACCCGTGTTGCTCACATAGATCTAGCAGGACTCTGAGTGTAAGGTAGAAAGGCTAATTGCCATTTGTTAGCTACCTTTGGAGGGCAACTACTTAATGTCTCTGAGTCTCAGAATCCTCAACTATAAAATGGGAAGACTCCTGAATTGGTAGGTTACTGGAAGACAGAAAGCACCTATCACAATTCCTGGCATAGAGGAGGTCATTGTTAGTTATTGCCCTATTATTATTATTTTTCTTTATCACTCGGCTTTGGGAACATTATTCCAAGCAATACGTATAAAGCTATGGAAGCTGCTGCCTGGGTCCCTCCAACCTCTCTCTTCCAACAGCAGCCCATGGCAGGCTCCAGCAGTCCTCTGAGGACAATAGAAGATGCTAATCACAGCACCAGTAGTCAGAAAACAAGATATCAGCTTTAGCTTGGCTCTGCCCTCGACTCACTACATGACCTGAAACTCAGCCTCCTGGTTCCCTTGGTCTTAATTTCCATCCTCACCAAATGGCCACAATCAAATAGAACCTGTCTTGGTCAGAAGTGCTAATGAAGAGCCCAGGAGAATGGGTTAATGAGAAGGCTGACCCTCAGCTCAGGGATAACGAGCCAGACTGTCACTGTCCCTGGGAGCTTTCCCTCCCTGGTCAGGGAGAATGCTGGCACCCCAAACTGCTGCACTGAGCTTCAGCTAATTGGAAGCTTGATGACAGATGACACCAGATTTCTGGGAAACAAACGATCTCTCTATCCTCAAAGTTCTGCAGTGAGGAGGAAGGAGGAGTGGGAACTTCCCCAGAGTACTGCACCCAAGGTTCCTGGGGGCAGCACATAAAACATTAACGGAACTTGAGCCACCACCAGAACTGTCAGGGAGGAAAGGAAACAAGCAAAGCTGCGAGTGGAGAGTGCTGACAGCCCAGCCTGCCAGCTGGCACGACAAACTGCAAATGAGATGCAGACTGCCAGAAGGGCAGCAGGATAGCCTCAGAGGACCACAGCAGCATTGAGAGCTCCAGAGACTCTAGAAGATTCTCAGGAATTAAGGGAATCACATTTTGTTCTCTCCAGAGGGGAAGAGGTGTGTCTTGAAGAAAAGGTGATGAAGCAAAAGTATGGGGGAAGGGCCCCCATTGTATCTGTTGTAAGAAATAATTACAGAAGGGACAAGCAAATACCACAAATGGAGCAGGCAGGCTGGAAGGGTGGATAGAGAGCCACAAAAGGTGAAGGAAAAGAGACCAGGAGGAGGAGGAGGAGGGAGGGTTCAAAGAAAATTAGGTTACCTGACTTCTCATTAAAAAACTAGGGTGGGCTGCATGGTGGCTCAAACCTGTAATCCCAGCATTTTGGGAGGCCTAGCCAGGCAGATCACTTGAGCCCATGAGTTTGAGACCAGCCTGGGCAATATGATGAAACACCTGTTTCTACAAAGAATACAAAAATTAGCTGGGCACGGTGGCACGCACCTATAGTCTCTGCTACTTGGGAGGCTGAGGTGGGAAAATCCCTTGAGCCTGGGAGGTTGAGGCTGCAGTGACCTGTGATCGCACCACTGCAATCCAGCCTGGGTGACACAGTGAGACCCAGTCTCAAAAAAAAAAAAAAACAAAAAAACTAACGTGAAGTGGCTGCCACTTCTCTACACAAAGAGGGAACTTTCCAGATCTTCATGCTGATGTTTTTCCTAATGTAAAATTTCCAAATCACTTCCATGTAGATGAAACATGCCAAGCACATAAAATTTCATACTTGCAACCTGAGCTAGCTCTGAAGCTGCTGTGCTTTCCCCTGCAAATGAAGGGAGGTAGGAGATAGGAAGAAGTGGGACTGATTAGATGTGACAAGAAGTGCTTCCCACTCCGCCCCAGCATCTGGCCCAGCCTGGCCCCATCACAGGGCTCCAGCTGGCCCCAGACTGCTGAGTGAATGAGCCTCATTTTCAGAAGCTGCTGGTCAGGGCTCCAAGGGTCAAACCTAGCTAGAGACATAGATGTGGCCCAAGTAAAAGCCACTTCTCCTGCAAGACAGGAACCACTCCCTTAGCTGCATTTATAGATTTAATTTATAAGTCCTCAAAAGTTAAACATTCTCAAAAAGCAAACACTCCCAGGTCTATCACTTGTTTATGCTCAGTGTCCTCCATTAGATTAGGAGCATCCAGGGGGAGGTCTACACATCTGCCTTCCCACAAGGAGCTCTAGGAGGATGGAGATCACATCCATCAACCTGTACAGACCCCAGCATAGCCACCATACACCAAGACTTTATAAATGTTTTTTGATGAGAAGAGCATTTTAAATCCTTGTTTTTTCTTCCAAAGGATTCTATTTCAGGAAGGGAAAATTTCTGAATACTAGTGATGTTTTCTTTTTTCCTAAAAAAGAAAACACACACAAAGCTCCAGTCCTCCAGGGGAAGTGCCAAGACACTGGGGTGACCAGGAGCTAAGCCAGATGGAGTCAAGGACAGCCATTGTTCCTCCTGCAAGGAAGGGATGGCCTGCACCATGCAGCATCTCCACCAGCCTCTGAGCCCACGTTCAGCCGGGACTTCCCAGGCTTCAGAATCCTACATTAGGATTTGGCAGAGTCACGGAAAGCTCTACCATAATGGCTTAAACAAGTAAGGTGCTTATTTGTCTTAAGTAAGAAGTTGGACCTGGCATTCCAGAGCCGCCTCAATGGCGGCTGTTGTCTTATACGTGGCCTTTGTCTCTTGGTCACAAGATAGCTACAGAACCTCCTGGCATCATATCCCCATTCTAGGGAGGAAGGAGGGTGAAAAGCAAATAGCTTTTTCTTTGGATGGCTTTACCTTTATTTAGGAAGAGAAGATCACCCATTGGCTTGTGCCTGTATATCAATAGTCAGAATTGTGTCACATCTTCCTTAGTGCCAAGGGAAGCTGGGAAGTTACGTATTTCACTCTCTATCCTTGATAATAAAGGAAGGAAAGAGGTTTTTGGAATAGATATTAAGTACACTAACCTGCATTATCTATGCCATACACACGGATTCACAAATCAAAAGGACACTTACACCACAGCGATGGTGTAGAGTGGCTCTTAATTTCTGCTCTCTCAATGTGAAAAGCTGTGAAAAAATATACCCCAGACTTAGAAAAGCCTCTCAGGCTCCCGGATGTAACCCCTCCCATGTAACATGCTGAGTCACTTTTGCATGCATTCTCTCATGTATTGCTCACCACAATTCTCTAAGGCATGAGCTACAGAATGAAAGTTTCTGTCCCCCTGCCCCAAATTTATATGTTGAAATTCTAAGTGCAATGTGATGGTATTTAAAGATAGGCCTTTGGGAGATAATTAGGTCCTAAGGGCAAAGCCCTCATGAATGGGACTAGTGTCCTTTAAAAAAGACCCCAGAGAGCCCATTTGCCCCTGCTGCCATGTCACACAGAAGGCATTATTCATGAGGAACATGCCCTCGCCAGACACTGAATCTGCAGGCACCTTGATCCTGGACTTCCCAGCCTTCAGAACTATGAGAAATAAAGGTTTGTTGTTTGTAAGCCACCCACTTTATGGTATTTTGTTATAACAGCCCAAATGAACTAAGACAGCAGAGATGATTTATTCCACATTTATAAGTTGAGGGAGAGGCTCAGAAAGAAGTTACTTACCAAATATTCCACGGCTTACTAGTGGTAGCACCAGGTTCTGAACCCAGTTTTCTAGTGTCAACCCAGTGCTTTTTTTCATTACACCACTGGCCATCTTCTCACACTGCATACCTGAGTTTTGCAGCCACTGCTGCAACCACCCACCTTCCTGTTTATGATGCTAGTTTCCCATTTCAAAATTTAGACATATGCAGAAGAGGATCGGTCATGGGGAATCTGGCAAATACCACAGAAGGTTGAAAAACCTTTTCAGGAACCTCTTACTCTTGCCAACAGAACATGCATCTTGGTAGGATGCTCTATCAAAGCTCACCCACAAGAGGTACTAAAAAACCAAATCCAATAATAGATGATGCCTTCCAGTGGTCATCTTGTCCATCTTGCCTCACTCCACCCACCTCAAACAGCTGAAACAGATCTTGACATTCTCTAAAGCTTCTACAATTACCCGTATGATGTGTGTTGCTGTACAGGCTCATATTGCTCAAGCTAGCCACATACCCCTCCAATGGAGCACTTAGATGGCTGCATGGTAATTGCCTGGCCACTGTTCTGACTTCTGTACAAGATCCTTTACTCCTTAAGAAAAAAAGGATTGCATCTAATTCAGTATTATTTTCTCAGCATTTAGCATGGTGCTTGGCACATGTAAGTTCTTAATAAAAATTATTTGAATAAATGAATGCAAAACATCAATCCTTCTTGTTACATTTCTTTTTTCTCTCTCCAGAGTATAAAAGGAAACTAGCTTATCACTCTCCTGTGGGTGCCCAATTTAGGACTCTACAGATCCCAGGGAGGACAAAATGTGGGCTATTCAACACAAATCCAGAAACTCTTTAGGATGCAAGAGTCCAAGGAGCCAGAGGTCTAGGGCATTGGGAAAGATCTTTCTGCATTTCTGGGGTGGTGTGGGGTGTGTGAGAAGTTGAGGAGAATGGGCTCTGGAGCTCTGGCAGGGAGAATTCTTGGTGCAAATAAAGCAGAGGAAAGGGAAATGGGAAGAAGCCTAGACTGGAAGCAGCAAGAGTGAATGCCAGGCATGCACTGCAGTATCAATGCTCCAACCTGTGTCTCCCACTCAGGAACTCAGTTCAGCAGTGAAACAGGCAGCCTGGCCTCGGCTTCAAAGTCTCCCTATCTCTAGCCTTTCAGGCCTTTCCTTAGCTTCCTTAGGTCTGCAGCATGCCTTACTCTGATCCCTGGTACCTGTCCCATCCTTGCCTCCTGACTCTCTCCTAGCACTGACCCATCACACAATCTGGGCCTCTGGCTTCCTGGTACTTCCAGATTCTGGCTGAGGCCCCATGATCCATTCCCAGCCTCTGCTCTGGATCCCTCATTCCTGCCCAGTATAGTCCGCAGCCACTGTTGATGGAAGAAAACAATGCAGGAGCCAAAGGAGCTTCTAGAGCAGCAATTCCTAACCTCTCAAGAGTCAGTGACCCCTTTCAGAATCTGATGAAAGCCACAGACTTTTGTCTTCGTAAATTGCATGTATACATACATGCACAAAATTTCCATGCAATTATAGGAGCTGAATGGACCTCCAAAAAAGCTCACTCATGAACCCAGAATAAGAACTCCTTATCAAGAGGATGTCATGAACTTTTGTTTGAGGGATGTTGCCCTCCCTGGGAGAAGCCCCTGGTAGCTCAGCCAGGCAGCTCCCAGCTTATCCTCCCCTCAGGGAAGCATTTGCAACAGTGAGAACACAGATTGTCTCTTTGAGCCCTCCCACCTCAGAAGCCTTTAATGAAAACAATATTGAGCACTTACTGTGCGGCAAGCTGTGGAAAGGCAAAGGACTTGACACGCATTTTCTGGAAATCTAATACAATAAACTTAAGTTGCTATTATCCCAATTTCAGATGAGAAAAATCAGCTTAAAGAAGTTAAGAAACTTGACTGTGTAGCACAAATCATGAGTTATGGAGTGCAGAATCAAACCCAGTGTTGTCCAAGGTCCATGCCTGCTTTTCTCAGCACCACACTCCAGAGACTTCCCAAGGTTAGATGACCTCTAGGAGTAAGCAAGGGAAAGTTCCTCTTGCCATCCAAAATCTACCCTTCTTTCCCCATTTAGCATGAAGCTTTTAATTCCTCAATCAGAAATCTAGCTAAAAAGAGAAGTAATACCTCATTGTTATGTGTCTGTCTCTCTGGGTCTGTGTAAATGTGGTATTGTTTTTTAAAAATCATACAGTGCCTGGAGAATTGCATATGGGTCCAGCGAATGAATCCATGGAAGTCACTTGAATCACTAAGTGTGCACCATGAGAGAGCTGTAGGTAGCACTCTGGTGGAAACCATCGGAGACCAGCTGAAGGCGGGGACAGAAAAGAACATGCAGGGGAGCATGTTTGGAGATATGACGAGAACAATTACCTGGCAGATAGAAGAAACATTTCTAGATAAACTGCATTGCAAGAAAAACAGATAGGAAGGCTCCTGATAAATCCCTTCCTATGCACAGCAGTATAGGGTCTGCAGTCAGGGCAGAGGACAAGCCCTGCCTGTCACGTCCCTGCTAAAGGGCTGGAGCAAGTGGAAGCCCCTTCAAAACAGCATTAGAATGGTCTGTCTTTACAAGATGTCCACGAGAGACACTGAGGTTGGGCTGGAGGGTGAGCCAGGCAGAGAACGTGTGGGAAAGTTCTTGCCCACAACCGGAGAAGTGCTCCAGCTAGAAGGATCAAGGCTGAGGATGAAGGCAAGATGTGGTTTGGTAGAGTCTGGAATCTACGAGACAAGATAAAATGAAAACAGGATAAACTAAGAAGAAGGAGAAGACTGTTCTGGGTGTTTGTTTATAAGTAGCACACAAGGCTTGCTTCCAGAGGCCAGAAGCAAGGGCTTGATTAGCAAGAGGGCTGCTCTTGAATAATGCACCTGCAGAAAGTAAGCATCTTCTCCCCAGCATCATGGATGTTCAGGAAACCAAATAAAAAGTTACAATATAGAATACAGAGACAAAGTTTAACATGTTAGGAGTGTGGAGGTTACCATGTTATCCAAAGATAGAACGATATAAGGCAAATCTAGTCAAGAAAATCATTATGGATATATGCAAAGGGTAAACCACAGGTTTTGCAATCTTTTTAAATTTAAAAAAATCCAAAATGTGCAACACTAAGAGAGTAGTGAAATAAATGATGGTAGCATAGCATAATTGTTGGGTGTGTGGAGTCTGAAATCAGAATGCTTAGGTTAAATCCCAGCTCTACCACTCAAGAATTATGTGACTTTCAGAAAATTACTTAAATTATTTAAGCCTCAATTTCCTCATCTGTAAATGAGCATAATGATAGCACCTGTCTCCTAGTATTATTACTTAGTACAGGGCTTGATATATTCCTAGATAACTGTAGAACAAGAAATCACTCAATAAACATTTGCTGTTAGTAGTACTGCCATTATCAAGATGCAGCCATAAGACAGAATACTATTGTCATTAAAAGTAATTTCCAGAAATGTAACAACATTGAAAGATGTTCATGAACAATGTGTTTAGGTTTTAAAAAGGTTATAAAGTGTGTACGCTTTATTTTTGTCATATATGTGTGTATGTATTTAGATGATCAAGAAAACAAAATGAAGATTTAGAAATAAGTAGCCAAGGAGAATAGGAAATTACTTTTGCCCTCAGAAATGAAGAAAAGAAAGACCAACTTCAATACAGCCAAAAAAAGCTCTAAGGGAAATGTGTTCCTGAGGAATTTCTTTGATATGAGCTTATAAAAAATTCCTGGCTGTCACTGCTGCCCCTCCTCCACCCTGCCCTTCTCTCTTCTTCTGTCTGTGATCCAGGATCTGAGCCCCTCCAATCTAGGAAATGGCAGCAGCAGTCCCCATTATTATTATATTATCTGTAATAACAGCAGTAAGACTTCTCATGGGAAGAGCACCTCACTTTTTTTCAGAGCCCTCACATACCCAACTGGCCTTTAAAACAACCTGAGCAGTGAACCTGAAAAAGACCCCACCTGCAGCTTGTCTGAGACTAAGATAGACAACCTAATAAGGGCCAGGAATTAAATGATAAATCAGGGATGCTTGCTTTGGCCACAATAATCAGAGGGGATCATGTACATTGTGCAAACATCACTGAGGGGCAGTTCTAGGGGTTCTCAATTAAGAAAAGTGGGGTCATGGAAAACACCCTAATCTTTTCCCATTTATTCCCATTATTCAGAGTTGACAGTTGGGGAAAGAGTTCCAAGCCCTGAGGACAAAGTGGGTGATGAAAGATCCCTGGTGTTCCCCCTTTCCCTCTGTGAATTTCTTCCTTCTCCCAAAGCAAAAGAACGCTTTTGACAAGAACCAAAACAATTATAGAAGTGCACTAGAGTGCAGGTGAGTTTGATGCAAGCACCTGAAATTAGATTTCTGGCAGGTAGGCAGGCCTTTGCAGACTTCAGCAGCTGTCCTTTTGTGCAGAAACATGGACAAAGCACCCCATGTTCAGCTGCTAAACTCAGCTCCTCATTGTTATCGAAATAATGGAGTCAAGAGGTAGATGAGAGTGGAAGCAAAGATAGGCTCTTGTGGAGCCAATTCTGTGCCCAGGAATAAGGCATCCAGGGGCATGGTTCAGTGAGGTTCTCTATTTCAAGACCTTCCCCTTTTAGGGCAGGTTGGATAAGACAGGTGATTCTACATGGCCCTTGAGGAGGAGGGGGAAAAGATTTCTTCCCTCCTCTCACCCTGACGGCACATGGGAGCCTCAGGACAAAGCGCCACAAATGTGGACATGCTTTATTATGGCTCTTAGAAAGTCAGACCCAGCTCCTCAGGACCCTTTCCCCACCAGTAACGAAGTACTTATACATGCTCCATCCTTTGATCTTTCCAACATAGGCGCTGGCAACCTATCAGTTTAGGAAAGGCAGCATCCCAAGAAGTAGGTCTCATAGGAGGTCTTAAGAAAGGTAAGCTCATCTGTGGAAGGAGGAATGAGGCCTTGTGAGGTCTGGCAAGCCCCCATCAGCTTAATAAGTTCATTATTGAGGGGCTATAGTAAAAATGTCTTTGCACCCTCTGAAAGAGTGCATGTGGTTTCTCCCTCTTCATTACTTCTTTTCCCCAAATCTCTGCTAGTAGTAATAAGCCAACTTTGCAAACAGATTCCAAAGGTATTTGGGGCCAGAGACACTTGTACCAGGCCTATAATATTTGCAACAATTACATATAAATGTTCTCATACTTGTCATTCTCCCATCCCCCCTATTCCTACCATCACTGCCTTCTCGTCCTAAAACTCAGGTCTACCAGCTCAGAGTCCTCAAATAGGTGTCCTTAGCAAACATACTTCATTTCTCCTCAGCATGCAACCCTCTTCTCATGGAACAGCAGATAAGGGCCCACCCAGAAAGGGAACAGGGCCAAGATGAAATCTGAGAAGCCACATGGATCCAAGGGCTCTGGCAGTAACTGGCATACAAGGAGCACTGGGAGAGGGCTCAGTGCCCTTGGGTTGAGCTGCACCAGGAGATACACCTTCAAATACTAACTCAGATACTAACTTCCCCTGTCTTAGTAGGGCAAGCCATTTATGCTTTCAGTACCATGAAAATGGAGTTTTAGCTACAGGTAATAATCCATAGCAAGTGTTTACATGGAAATTATTCATTTCCATCCTCACCTGGGGGAATGAAATAAGATTGAACTCTTCTGACTACAGCATTTCATTCTATGCAGTAGGTAGTTCTATCACTACCACCAAGAAACTGAAGCCTCGGGAGGCTCGTAACTTGTCTATCATCACAGAACTAGTAGAGATGACAGAGCCGGAACTAAGACCCAGGTATGCTTGACCCCAAAGCCTCCTAACCCTGGAGTTCCTTCCATCTCCTCCAGACCTACCAGAATCCTGCCCATGGTTCACTCACTATTCAGATCATGTCACAGGAAGAGACTTTTGGGGACGAGTCCAGCCCACATTGATCGCTTCCTCTTCTGCTCTTTTATTATACTCATTGTCTGGAGCACTCCACCTAGCAACTAATTTTTCGAAAACCTTCTCTTGCTCTTTAATTGCCTCATAGGTGTTCTCTTGGCTCCCTAACCAGTCTCTGTCCCCAGATGGTTTCTTCCCTCAGTTCTCCCACCATACCAGGGTTACTGTAAGCACTCAGTGAATATCTGTTGAGCAACTAGTTTGAGAGATACAGATGCAAAGCCTAGTTGGAACACTCTTTTTGGAGTACAGAATTTCATAAGTCAGAATCGTCCCTAATTCTACCTTCTTAGTTCCTTTCACAAGTTAAAAATGATACTTATAAAGAGTTCTTAAAAAAATAGGGAAAAGCTTATGATAAAATGCAAGCTAAAAGAGATTGGATGCAAAAATAGATATACTTTGTGAGCTCAAACTATGTAAAATTGCAAAAAATATTAGGGAAAATATATTAAAGAAAAAAGTGAAATAAAGACTGGAAGGGCATATACCAAAGGTTAAAGAGGGTCATCACTGGCAGGCTGGACTCTGAAAGATGGCTATTTTTTCATTTAGTTTTGTGTCTTTCTTTTGGAAATGCCATAAGTTGCAGTTTAAAGAAATTCCAGAATGAACATTAAATTTGATTGTATATGTAGAAAGGAGTATAGTAGGAGTGAACTTGGAAATAGGGAAGTGTAAGTGGTTTATTAAATTAGGAGAAAATATTAAAAGAGTACATCACTCAGGGTCCACCCAGAAAAACAAAAATCATACTAAGAATTAAAAACATACTAGATTCAATGCAGGAAATAGCTTATCCAGATGACAGGAGAGCTAAGAAGAGAATAAGATGTAGAAAAAGCCCAGAGATGACCAGGAACCAGGGTCATAGCATGGAAGCTGGAACCAGGACAGCTGAGCCTCATTTCTTCACCCAGAAAAATGTGGGAGTGAGAGAGGCTGAGGAAGAATACTCCAGTTCCCCGCTTTCCTTCCACTCTTCAACCTCCCAACAGGGCTTTCCGCTGGCTAAACTCCGCCAGCAGCCAACTTTCATGGAGCCTGGGAAATGCAGTCTACAGGGGTTGGCACCCTGCAAAATGGCAGGACAGAAATTGGGATGGATCTGAAGGCAAACAGGCCCAGGACCAACAGGAAGCAGGTAAACATTAGATCAAATATCAGATAGATTCTAGGTCAGGTCAATAAAGAATAGAAGTACATATGTTGACAATTTTTGGGGAATGTAAGTTCTATGCATATATCATTAACTCAAGGCAAACAATGCCTAGTTTAATAGTTAACTCATGGTATCAGTGTATTACTTTGCTAGGGCTTCCATAACAAAACACCCCACAGACGGTAGCTTAAACAACAGCAATTTATTTTACATGGTTTTAGAAACTAGAAGTCGAAGATTAAAAGGTGTCAGCAGGTTTGGTTTCTTCTGAGGCCTCTGGTTTGCAGATGGCCGGCCTCTTGCTGTGTCCTTCTACAGCCTCTCCTCTGTGCACACACATCCATGGTACCTCTTTGTAGGTAAAATATCCCCTTTTTTATTTTTATTTTTGTGGGTACATAGTAGGTGTATATTATTTATGGGGTATGTGAGATGTTTGGATACAGGCATGTAATGTGAAATAAGCACATCACGGAGAATGGGGTATCCATCCCCTCAAGCATTTATCCTTTGAGTTACAAATAATCCAATTATATTCTTTAAGTTATTTTAAAATGTACAATTAAGTTATTATTGAGTATAGTCACCCCATTGTACTATCAAATAGCAGTTGTTATTCATTCTATTTTTTTTGTATCCATTAACCATTCCCACCTCCCCGCTCCCTTCAACCCCCTACTACCTTTCCCAGCTTCTAGGAACAATCCTTGTGCTCTCCGTTCATGAGTTTAATTGTTTTGATTTTTAGATCCCACAAATAAGTGAGAACATGGGATATTTGTCTTTCTGTGCCTGGTTTATTTCACTTAACATAATGGCCTCCAGTTCCATCCATGTTGTTGCAAATAACTAGGACACCAATCATATCAGATTAAGGCTCACTCTAATGACCTTATTTTATCTTAATCACCTGTTTAAAGGCCTCTTCTCTAAATATAGTTACATTTTGAGGTACTGGGGGTTAGGGCTTCAACATATGAATTTTAGGCGGGACAAAATTCGGCCTATACCAACCAGTGTCTCCCAAACTTTCCTGATAACAGTAGTCCCCTAGGGTCACTTGTTGAACACACAGGTTCCCAGGCCCTTCACCTGGACATATGGTTTGATCTGTCCAGACCTAGTGTTGTAGATTAAAAATGGCCACAAATTGTTCCCTAGTCCTCCCATTAAAAGACAGAGTCTAATTCCCATTCCCTTGGACCTAGATTGGCTGTGGTGGCTTCATTGACCAATGGAATGGAGTAAAAGGGACATTCTGGGACTCCTAAAGCCTTGCAGCCTCTGCCCAGTGCCCCCGAAACATTCACATTCGGGAAAGCCTACCACCACATAGGAAGTCTGGCTACCCTGAGACTACCATGCTGTGAGGAAGCCCAAGCTAGCCAGGTAGGGAGACCATACAGAGAGAGAAAAACAAAGAAAAATAGCCAGCCCAACTGTTCCTGCCCAGGCATCAGAAATGGTATTAAAAAAACCATCTTAGACATTCCAGCCCCAGCAGACACAATGTAGGGGGAGAAAAAAGAAGGCAGCTTGTGATATTGTGGAAATATTAATATATGTGGTCTTTGTCCTACTTCCTGACATACAGCTCCTAAAACCTTTGGAATGTCTAAAGTGATATTTTATCTTTATTTTATCTTGCTAGCTGTTTGTTGTTAGCTTTTATCATGCTAACAAGATGACTGGTGGCTGGGGGCCCCTAGGCAGCTTCAGGATGGGGGCTGGCCACTGGAAAGACCAAAGCATGATTAGAAGGTTGGGACTTTCAGCCCCATCCGGCAACTTCAGGGGTGGGGCAGGGAGAGGGGATAAAGGTTAAGTTGATCATCAATAACCAATGATTTAATCAGTCATGCCTATACAATGAAGACTCCATAAAAAGCCCAAAAGGGCTGCCTCAGGGAGCTTCTGGATAGTGGAACATGTGGAGGTTCCTTAAGGGTGGCACACCAGAAATGACACAGAAACTATTTCCCACATGCCTTGCCCTATGCATCTCTTCCATCTGGCTGTTTCTCTGTATCCTTTTAGTATCTTTTATAATAAACTGGTATACCATGTCTCCCTGAGTTATCTGAGCCACTCCAGCAAATTAACTGAATCTGAAGAGGGGATCATGCAAACCCCAATTTTTAGCTGGTTGGCCAGAAGCACAGGTCACAGCCTGGGGCTGACAATTGGTATCTGAAGTTGGGGACACTTAGGGACTAAGCCCTTAATCTGTGGAATCCAATGCTGCCTCCAGGTAGATAATGTCAGAATTGAATTTAATTATAGGGCACCCAGTTGGTGTCTGCTGAACAATTGATTGGTTGCTAGTGGGGAGAAATCCCCACACCTTTTTCTGTGTTGCATGGTTTGCTTGAGACTAGGAAAAACACTTTCATTTTCCTATCTCTACTATAACTACAGACAGAACTAAAGCCCCCTACATATGGCCCTAGTACACTTGTCCCACCCATTCCAACTGTTAGAGCCATCTCAGCTAAGGTATCAAGCATTGCGGAGCAAAGATAAGTCATCTTCACTGTGCTCTGCCTGAATTCTTGAGCTGCAAAATTATGAGCATAATAAAATGGTGGTTGTTTATGCCACCATGTCTTAGGGTCAAAAATAGATAAATGAAATGCCTGGCTAGCGTGTGGCAGTCTTCAGTGGCAATCTGGTCAAACCCCAGGCTCAATTAAGACTGTGCTCTAAGTAATATGCCCACAGATTAATGCAGAATTAGTGATGGTGGGAAGGGGGAAGGTAGGGTCTTGAGGATAAATGATGGTGCTCAGACATATAACTCTACTGGGGAGAACATCAGAGGCCCTGGAAGGGTTCAGGGGAGCAATGGGGGGCCAGCCATATGAAGCTCCCTGCTTGTTTCAGCTTCTGGGCTTTCACACAATTCTTTGCCTTATCCGAATGCCCTCTGTTCTTTCCTTCCCTTCTCTTCTTCATCCTAGTCCTTTGCTGTCTTTCAGCCCTGTTCAAGAGTTGCTTCCTGGAGTGAGTGGGATCTGACCTGCTTCTAATCTAATCAGTCTCATTTCCTACATTCTTCAGTGCCTATATACAGAAAATGGAGAAATAATTGTCACTTGGGAAAGTACTTTGTGAACAGTGAAGCTCTGTTTAAAAGTTGATTCTATAAATTCTTGCTTCTATGTTTTGTTTTTTTTTTGTTGTTGTTTGTTTGTTTTTTTTGACAGTCTTGCTCTGTCACCAGGCTGGAGTGCAGTGGCGCAATCTTAGCTCACTGCAACCTCTGCCTCCTGGGTTCAAGCAATTCTCCTGCCTCAGCCTCTGGAGTAGCTGGGATTACAGGTGCATGCCACCACACCCAGCTAATTTTTGTATTTTTTAGTAGAGATGGGTTTTCACCCTGTTGGCCAGGAGGGTCTCAATCTCCTGACATTGTGATCCACCTGCTTCGGCCTCCCAAGGTGCTAGGATTACAGGCATGAGCCACCACACCTGGCCTAATATTTCGTATTATTAGTAGAGACAGGGTTTCACCATGTTGGCCAGGCTGGTCTTGAATGCCTGACCTCAGATGATCCACCCGCCTCGGCTTCCCAAAGTGCTAGGATTACAGGCATGAGCCACCTTGCCTGGCCCTCTATGTTGCTTTTTACATACTCTTGCATATATGACACCTCCAGAGTCAAGAACTGATGGTCAGAGAGAGGAGTATTTCCACTTGCTGCCTTCATGTCCCTTTTTCAAAACTCCTGGAATCCACTGCATGTTCTGAAGTATGAGCTG
Source organism: Pongo pygmaeus (assembly GCF_028885625.2). NCBI lineage: Eukaryota > Metazoa > Chordata > Mammalia > Primates > Hominidae > Pongo > Pongo pygmaeus. The sequence continues at coordinate 56,988,213 of NC_085930.1, read as the reverse complement.
ACATCACACACAACAGCAACACTTTCAGACTTCAACATTTACGGGTACTTTATTAGTGTCTCAGAACACGCTCCACTCCATACCAACGCTAACTGGCATGTTCAATCTTCCCTGGAACATGTGGTACATAGTGAGAAGAGGTGGATAGCTTCCACTGCTGGAAGACCTTAGATGTTAAATGTTGGGAGACAGTTCTCCATGGTCTCTTACATTTCTGCACATCTTACAAGCAAGACCCTGTTAGCTTTCGTTCCAGATTATCTTTTCAAGGATGTTCATATAGTGAACAGACTTGGAAGACAGAGATATTGTTTCCCTCTGAGGCAAAGGGCAGATTTGTTTACTGACAAGTATAAGAAAGATAATGCCCCTGCCCCAGGACAAAGCAGATTTGCTTGTAGCCCCTTGTAAAAACTGGAATTTCCTAAGCTCAAAGTTCCTCAACTATAATTCAAACCCACAGCACGTGCAGCATCTACCTGGGCCGCTCTGCATTGCTACCGTGGGACTTGGGGGTAAGTAGTGCGAATACAAATATGCTGAAGTTCATGCTGCCTGCTTTGCTGTGAGTCATTAAGTCCTTTGTCTCTGATCCAGGAGTCTCATAACTTCTGCCAGCATCCATGAAACTGTGGCAGGCTGACTTGTTAGCTAGCAGGTAGGGTAAATCTCAGACCTTGACACTTTACAGTTCTTGACATCAGGTAATAGAGTATACATGCCTCCCCTCTGAAACACCTGCTCCAGCCCCTCTCATTCTCCCTGTCCAAAGTACTTCCTTCTATCATACTCTTAATTACAAGACCCACTGCTTGTGCTGGCACATTACAAGAAAGGCTGAAGATAAATGTAATTAAGTGAGTAATCTGAGTGCTAGACACCAATTTCTGTCAGAACCAGCCATGCTGAGGGGATAATGATATTAATGATAGCAGCTTTTGCTCTGAAGGGAAATCTTTTCAGAGATGTCCTTTTCCCTACAGAGCTTCTCTCCTCCACCACCCTTGCTCACCCCTCATGACTATTTGCTTGCTGTCTGGAATGTTCACATCCTCTAATCCAATATCTCTACTGCAGAATCTAAATTATCTGAGGACCTTTTAAAACATGCAGACTCCTCCCCCAGCCCCCGACCTACTGAATAGAGTCTCTGGTGGTGAGGCCTAGCAATCTGCATTTTTTAAAAAGTGCCCCAGGTGATTCTTGAGTACGTTTAAGTTTGTTCTAAATGCTGGGGGCTCAACTCTAGCTGCACATAAAAACATGATGCCTGGCTGTAGCCTGAAGAGTCTCGATAATTGTTTTAGAATAGGGCCCACACATGGGTTTTTTGTTTGCTTGTATGTTGTTGGTTTGCTTCATTTCTGGGGTTTTTAAAAAATGTTTCCCTAGGAGATTCCATTTGCAGTCAGGGTTAAGGACTTCCAGTTTATCTACCCTATTGGGACAGTAACCAGGTGAAAATGCACATATTGAGGACTTTTCCCTAATATTCCTTTGCTCCAACATCCTAATTGCCCTTCAACAAAGCCATTTAGTCTTCCTTCTTCAAATATAAATCTTAAAATCTCTCCCCACCTGGTAACTCGCTAATAATCACTTACAACAGAAATCTACCCCCACATTGTAGACTTAATTGGCCTGTTCCCTTTCTTTTATTTCACCTTCGCACTCTAATTAATCCATTTATAGTTCATCTATCCATCAATCCATGTGCACCTTGCTAAAGATACTTTCAGAAACAACTGGGTTTCTCCTGGCTGATTACTCTGCCATTCATGGCCTCCCTCCTCTCTGCCCCTGCCCACAGTACCCAAATCTCCAGGGGAATAGAAGCTCAGGTGAAGATGGCCTTTCATACCACAGGCTTAGGAACTTCTGCCAGTACAGACTGAACAGCTGCTGAAGATCCTTGCCTCACCTTCCTGACATATGCCCTGTGTTTGGACGGCGTATTAGTCTGTTCTCACACAGCCAATAAAGACATACCCAGGCCAGGTACGGTGGCTCACACCTGTAATCCCAGCACTTCGGGAGGCCAAGGCAGGTGGATCACCTGAGGTCAGGAGTTCCAGACCAGCCTGGCTAACATGGCGAAACCCCGCCTCTACTAAAAACACAAAAATTAGCTGGGCATGGTGGTGGGTGCCTGTAATCCCAGCTACTCAGGAGGCTGAAGCAGGAGAATCACTTGAAACCGGGATGCAGAGTTTGCAGTGAGCTGAGATTGAGCCACTGCACTCCAGCATGGGGGACAGAGTGAGTCTCTTTCTCAAAAAAAAAAAAAAAGATAAAAAACAAAGATAGTTCAATCTACATGTCCAGGTCCTAATTACTGTGTCTTTCAGAAAGATATCCCACCCGCACCAAGGTGAGCTCTGAGCAATGCTGCCAAGTCATTAAGATCCACCTTCAAAATAAATCACCTGCATAATTCAACATCATTCCCATCTTCTACCCCTCCTCCCAACTGGCGAACAAGTGTCCCATCACCCCTGTCAAAAACCCTGCTCAGGAGGAATTGGATACACTCAGGCTTGGAGGACTGATGAGGCCTCAGGAGCAAAACATCTTAAGTCAAAGGAATGAGTTACTTTAATGGTTGAAATTTGGACTCTGTTGAACTGAAAGGAATGATTCCCTAGGGGAACTGTGAGAGGGTTTTTACTCCTAGGGAAAGAGGAACATGTTTATTGGCCTTAGCTCCCCGCTGATGAACACATAAACTGGGGAAGTTGTAGATCTCAGTATTTTATCCAGTAAATAACTGGACACCTGCTTAGGACAGGTTCTGGTTGGGCACTGCATGGATTCAGTAGTATATATGACAAGGTCTCACCTCTGGAACTTACCATAAAAGGCAATCACACTTTAAGATTTTTAAAATAACATCTGTTACACATTCGCTAAGCATTGCTTCTAATCATCTTTAACTTATTCACTCACTTAATCCCTACTACAACCCCATGGAGTTTGCTGCTGCTATTACCCTATTTACATTTGGGAATGCTGAGGAACAGAGAAGGGAAATAACAGAACCAGGACTGAACTCAGGAAGCCTGGTTTGAGAATCCATGTACCTAACCACTGGGGTAAATGTCTTCAAGAGACCCCTGACACACAATATCCAGGAGTGCTATGCTCCTCAAGGGCAGCCCCTTCGGAGGCTGCATTATTCTAATGGCATTGCTGTTCCTCAGAGGAGTTCTGTATCCTCTCTCTACCAACTTTCCCTCAAGGTCTTATGAAGATACTCCACTGAAAACATCCTTTTTCTCTGATAAAGAAACCATGGTAAAAAAGCTGGGCCCTGAAACCAGGTAACCTGATTCTAGCTTACCATGAAAGTGTGACTCTAATGATGCCTCTGCCACTCCTAACCTGATTCAAAAGGCAATTGCCTTGATTCAGGGGCAGATACCACAGGTCTTCCTCCATCTCCCAGCAACTGGCACCACCCAGCACCTGCCTGTTGCACTGAACCTGCTTATAAACCAGGTCAAAACAAGTATACCAGTGGCCTTGACAATGAAAGGGGAGGGGCACTACCACCCTCTCAGTGCTAGGCTGACAAATGACCCTTGAGTGGCCTTGGTCTACCTCAGATCCTCTTCTCCCCCTCCCCACCTACCTTGCAGGTTTATGAGGCAGCTCCCCAGAGCAAGGCAGAGGACAACTGGTGCCATCTATGCACCAGGTTCGCCTGAGCTGAAGGCATCTCATGGTGAGACTCTGACCAGAGGAACAGGAAAGAACAAACTCTGGAGCAACTACTGCTCACGACAGAGTCAGCACCAGACAGACCTGCCAAGGAAGGCGGGTCCTCAGCCTTGGAGGATCACAGTGGATACAATCCAGCACAGAAGCCCCACAATCACAGCTTTAATCAGAACTTTGAGAGAAAGACAAAGGTGGCAGGGAAGAGAGGAAGCCCAAGGTGGTCCCTTTTCAAACAAGGAAGGGACAGAAATTCAAGCTGCCTAGAATAAACATGGGGCCCAAGAACAAGCTTTGGCCCGAAGCTTGATAAGTCTTGGTAGCTTGTTGCATTTGTTGGAGGTCACGTGCAGTGACTCACACCTGTAATCCCAGCAATTTGGGAGGCCAAGGCGGGCAGATGGCTTGTGCTCAGGAGTTCGAGACCAGCCTGGCCAACATGGCAAAACCCTGTCTCTACTAAAAATACAAAAATTAGCCAGTTGCGGTGGCATGAACATGTAGTCCCAGCTACTCGGGAGGCTGAGGTAGGAGAATCACTTGAGCCCAGGAAATGGAGGTTGCAGTGAGCCAAGATCACGCCATTGCACTCCACCTCCAGCAACAGGAGTGAAACCCTGTCTCAAAAACAAAACAAACAAACCAACCTCCATAAATGGGGAAATGAAGATGGTTACTAGCTATACTCAACTGGCTCCTCCTATTCATCATTTAAATGCATTCATACAGATCCACCCTTCAAAATCCCTGCTTCCAGGCTCATCCCCTCCTATCTGCCCATGTCTTAGACATACTACTACTACATACAAATCACTATTTGTTTTTTTAATTCAACAACCATTTATTGGGTGCCCAGTATGTGCCAGATGATAAGAATACAAAATTTGGCTGGAAGATACATAGTTCCAGCCTTCAAGGTAACTCTGGTCTATTTGGGGTAAATGAATAAAAGAACCAGAATATAAACATAAGTAAGTGCTACAATTTAGATCTACATGATATAATTATAGAAGTGAGGGTAGGAGGGTCAGGAAAGGCTTCAAAGGGGAGTTGAAAATTGACCTGTGTCTTCAGGAGTGTGCAGTTTTATTTCAGCAGTAGGGAGAGAATATGATAGGAGAGGATGTAGGCATTGCTGTCCTGTGGGGCTAGAACACAGGGGAAGAGGCTGGGGATCAAGGTAGGGCTATGCTAACGAGTTGGGAATTTATTCCACAGACTTACTACACAAGCACTGAGAAGCTTAACCCAAAGGAATGACATAAGATTTGCATTTTAGAATTATGATACCTAATGCTTATGTAATACTTACATTCTTCTAAGCTCTTCAACCATATTAATTCATCCCATCCTTACAACAACTTTATGAGGTAGTATTACAATTAATCTCACTTTACAGATGAAGACATAAGGGCATAGAATGACTTGCCCAAGGTCACAGAGCTACTAACTGGTGGAGGCAGATTAAAATCCAGATCCACGTGACCCTAGAGCCAAAGTGCTCACACTATGCTCTTTCCAGCCTCCATGCCTCTGTTCAGTTTGTCTAGACTGGAACAACCTTCCTCCTTTTCTGAGAACTCCACTGCATTTTTAAGCAGCAGCTCACCTGTCACTTCCAATATTTCTTCAACATATAATTGCCCCTTCTTCTGTTCCCACAGCACCATATATATGGCGATTATGGCATTCATTACTACATTCTGATTTGTTTGTATCTCTCTTGACCTATAGGATTCTGAAGGAGCAGGTCCATCTTTCAAGTCCTCAGTCCTTACCCAACACATTTCCTGGAACAAAGACATTTATTAAATGTACACAAGATTAATGAACACTTTAAAACAAAAATGCCCTGGGTACTAGTTTGCTAGGACTGCCATAACAAAATATCACAGACTGGGTGGCTTAAACCATAGCAATTTATTTGGTTGCTCTGGAGGCTGGAAGTCCAAGATCAAGGTCGAGCAGGATTGGCTTCCTCTGAGGCTCCTCCCTTTGGCCTGCAGATACAGATGGCTGCCTTCTTGTTGCCTCCTCACACAGTCGACCCTCTGTGTCCCATGGTGTCTGATATAGTTTGGATATTTGTCCCCACCCGAATCTTATGTTGAAATGTAATCCCCAGTATTGGAGACAGGGCCTGGTGGGAAGTTTTTGGGCCATGGAGGAGGATCCTTCATGGCTTGGTGCTGACCTTGCAATAGTTAGTTCTCATGAGATCTGGTTACTGTAAAGTGTAGCGCCTCCCCCAGCCTCTTGCTCCCACTCTCACCATGAGAGAAGCCTGTTCCCTCTTCACCTTCCACCATGATTGGAAGCTTCCTGAGGCCTCACCAGAAGCATATGCTAGCACTGTGCTTCCTATACAGCCTGCAGAACCATGAGCCAATTAAACCTCCTTCCTTATAAATTAACTGGCAATTATAAAATTGCCCAGTAATTAATTAAATTATAGCAATGCAAGAACAGCCTAACACAGTCTCTGTCCATGTGCCCTAATCAATCTTCTCTTCTTATAAGGCCATCAGTCAGATTGGGTTAGGGCCCACCCTAATAGCATCATTTTAACTTAATCACCTCTTGAAAGCCTTATCTCTGCAGTCACATTCTGAGGGACTGGGATTTAGGACTGCAACATATGAATTTGGGAAGGGCACAATTCAGTTCATAACACCCTGTATATATAATAAATACTCAATATTTTGACCTTTTCAGCTCCTCTTCCCCAACACTTTATTTTTCTTTTTATGTGTTTTCAGTATGAAAATCTTTAATGAGGAAGAACAGCTGTGAAGACGCGGTTTTGGTCAGCACAGATGAGGAGCACTTGGAACCCAGGCATAAAGCACATCTTTCAGGACTGGTGGCTGAGAGTGAGATGGTTAAAGAGGCACTAAATGAAGCCAGATGGGTCTGGGCCACCAGATCTCTCAATCTCCTGAGTCTTTTTCTTGGTTAATGCTCCCTGCCTGTGGCAAGGAGACTCTGGGAAGGCCCCCAATTATCCTCTCTCCTTGAGTATATACTGGCTTTGTAGCTTGCTTCTTAACCAGTATAATAAGGCAAAGGTGATGGGAGATCACTTCTGTGACTAGGCTACTTATGACTGTGGCTTCCATCTTGCCAGAGGATTCTCTTTCTTGCTGGCTTTGAATGAAACAAGCTACCATGTTGGAGACGCCCCCATAACAAAGAACAGAGATCAGCCTCTGCAACAAGAAACTGAGACCCTCAGCCCCAAAACCCTTGAGGAACTGCCAACAACCATGTAAGTCAAGTCAGCTTTTTCCACGTAGGTCTTCACATAAGACTCCAACCCTGGACGATATCTTGATTGCAGCCTCCTAAGAGACCATGAAGCAAGGGACCCAGAAAGCTGTGTCTAAATTCCTGAACCACAGAAATTGTCAGACGATAAATGTGTGTTATTTCAAGCCATTAAGTTTTGGAGCAATTTGTTACACAGCAATAAATAACTAATACACTTCCCAAAAAGTCCTCTCTCTAACCTCCAAATATTTGCTGCCCTATTGTTTTAATTTCTGACCAACTAATATCTTCCAGCATCCATATTTGTATTTAATTCCCTTCGGGTAATTTTAATTCCCTTCGGATAATTCCCTTCGGATATTGTTTTAATTTCCGACCAACTAATATCTTCCAGCATCCATATTTGTATTTAATTCCCTTCGGATAATTTTATCTTGTATATAATTTTCATCAGCTTGATTTTGCCTACTGCAAAAGACTGGAGTCACTATAAAGGCACGCCAGGGACACTAACATGGAAATATCTAAACTTAAGTTGGTAACAAGATGCTCATCCCTGATCTGCTACAAGATCCCTGTACCCTGTACCTAAAACACATGGGAATACTCACTCTACCACCTGACTTGGCTTCTCTTTTCTGTTTCCTCCTTTCCCATCAGAGAAGAGATGCTGTGCTCCTGTCCCTCCTAGGAACCACTTTCCACTACAAACAGTGTTGCACAGCACATTCATATCTATCCTAGGCCTTTCTGCCTCCCTTCTTTCCTCCCAATTCCTTCCAAACGACTGCAGCAAAAGATTCCTCTCCCTCCCCTCCACGTTCTCCTCCCTGCTTTGTTCTGTTTTAGAGCCAAAAATAATGCTAATCATGGCAGATAAGTGCAAGATTGGTGCCAGGGATTTACACCTGCATCAGGAAAAAGGTAGAGCCATGCATTTCGTAGTAAATTCGAGGTAATGATGAACAAAAGCCAGCAACTTTTAAAGCCTTTAAAAGAACCCCCAAAACCTCACCTCCTCATCCTCTAATTTAATTTAACCTGCTTCTGATCATGTGCAGCTTTCCAGAAAAAAATGTAATAGGACTCTTGCTTGCTGTGGTTTTTGCTATGATTATTAAAATAACGTTGCTCTCTCCTTTATTTTTTTTCATTGTAACTTATGATATGAGTTATTTTGGGTCTAGCCTGGGAATGTTAACCACCACGCATAAATGTGGATTTTTAGAAAAGCACAAGTGTAGTCTCCATTGCCCAGGCGGGAGTGCAGTGGTGAGATCTCGGCTCACTGCAATCTCTGTCTCCCAGGTTCAAGTGATTCTCATATAACTCAGCCTCCTGAGTAGCTAGGATTATAGATGCACGCCATCACGCCTGGCTAATTTTTTTTTTTTTTTTTTTTTTTGTATTTTTAGTAGAGATGGGGTTTCGCCATGTTGGCCAGGCTGGTCTCAAGTTCCTGAGCTCAAGTGATTCGCTCACCTCAGCCTCCCAAAGAGCTAGGAGTACAGGTGTGAGCCACCCCTAGAAAAGCACAAGAGTAGTTCTGACCCCTGACTTATTAATGGATTTTTAGATATAACACACTTGTAAGTTGGGGTCAGATACATACAGAGTGAGGACAGTGTTGTTCATTACAGGAAGTGGGGTGACAGGCAGAGATGAATAAACGTGGGCAAGGGGCCATGCAGAACTCGGGGGAAGGAGAGCAGAGAGAGAAGTGGGCTGTGTGGGAAAAGAGAGCCAGGGCAGGGGCATGGGAGGGCAACCTTTACTGAGTAGCTAATATGTGAGGGACACTGAGCTAGAGATTTCTCATGTTGCTGTAGTGAATCCTCATGAGTCCAATGAGGGAGGTCCTCTTCTGCCATTTAAAACAGATGGCTGCTTCTTAGAGAGTGTATATGACCTGTTGAAGGTCACACAGCTGATAAGTGGTGGGCCAAGATTCCAACTTGGGTCTCTGAAGATCTGGCAAGGACCTTCTTGCCACTTCCCTGTGCACCTTCTTTTCTTTTCCCTTCTTTTTCTAGGTTAGGGAAGAGGGACAGCGGTCGCTTATTCTACCTTTCTTGATGAAAGCTGGGGGAAGGCAACACTAAAGCACATGGCAGAGGAACTCTGGGGAACCAGAAAGTTTTTATTTTCCAATGGAAGCTCTGTAGCCTTCAAGGTAAGAGCTGGAGGATGGAGACAACAGGTCTAGAACTGCTCAGGAGCACTAGAAAGAGAAAACCAGGCACTCCTGCCAAAAGTTGCTGCAGCCTCCTTTGGCAGGTGAGAAACAGAATAGCCCCAGTGGGGAAGGGCAAAGGCAAGGTCAGCAGCTGAGAAGAGCCACAGTGATGAAACCAAGAAAGGCTGAACATACCCCCACCACACACGCAGTTACCCCAGGCTCAAGCTCAGCATTGTTCTGATCAAAGTTTGTGTCAATGATTATGGTTAGGGGACAACTGATGAAAAGGAAGCTATACAACTATGTATCTCAGGCATTCATTCCTTTAAAATGTTTGCTCAGAAAGAATTATAGTAGTCTCCCCTTATCCACAGTTCCACTTTCTGCAATTTCAGTTACTGGCAGCCAACCTCGGTCTGAAACTAGGTGAGTACAGTACAATAAAATACATTAGAGTAAGAGAGACCATATTTGCATAACTTTTATTGCAGAATAGCCATGCACCGCATAACAACGTTTTGGTAAATGACAGACCATATATATGATGGTGGTCCCATAAGATTATGATGGAGCTGAAAAACTCCTATCATCTAGTGACATCATAGCTGCTATAACATTGTAGCACAACACACACATTACTCACATGTTTGTGGTGATGCTGGTATAAAGAAACCTGCACTCCCAGTTGTCTAAAAGTATAACACATGCAATTATGTACAATGCATAATATTTGATAATAATAAATGACAATGTTACTTGTTTATATATTTGCTAAAAAAAACTGGCTTATATATTTGTTTAAAAAGTTAACTGTAAAACAGTCTAAGCAGGTCTTTCAGGAAGTATTCTAGATGGAAGCATTGTTACCATAGGAGACAACAGCTCCATGTGGGTTATTGCCCCTGAAGACCTTCCAGTGAGACAAGATGTGGAGGTAGAAGGCAGTGATATTGATGATTCTGACCCTGTGTAGGCCTAGGCTAATGTGTTTGTGTATTTATTTGTTAAAAAAAAGTTTTAAAAGTTTTAAAAATTGTTTTAAAGAAAAAAGCTTACAGAATAAGAATATAAAAATATTTGTGTACAGCCATATATCTATTTGTGTTTTAAGTTGTGTTATTACGAAAGCATCTACAAAGTAAAAAAAATTACAGTAACCTAAGGTTAAACAAAAAATTTATTAATTTTTTTTTTTTAGAGACAGGGTCTTGCTCTGTCACCCAGCAGGCTGGAATGCCGTAGTGTGATCATAGCTCACTGTAGCCTTGAACTCCTGGGCTCAAGCAATCCTCCCACTTCAGCCTCTCAAGTAGCTGGGGTTACAGGTGTGTGCCCCCATACCCAGCTAATTTTTTAAAAAAATTTTTATAGAGACTGGGTCGTTATGTTGCCCAGTCTGGTCTCAAACTCCTGGCTTCAAGCGATCCTCCCCTCTAGACCTCCAAAGCTCTAGAACTATAGACATGAGCCACTGCATCTAGCTAATAAAAATATTTAAATAAATTTAATGTAGCCTAAGTGTACAGTGTTGATAAAGTCTATGGTACTGTACAGTAATGTAGTAGGCCTTCACATTCACTCACCACTGACTCACCCAAAGTAAATTCCAGTCCTGCAAGTTGCATTTATGGTAAGTGTACTACACAGGTGTACTATTTTTAATGTTATACTATATTTTTACTGTATCTTTTCTATGTCTAGATAGGTTTAGATACATGAATACTTATCATTGTGTTACGATTGCCTACAGTATCTGGTACAGTAACATGCTACACAGGTCTGTAGCCAAGGAATGATAGGCTATACCATACAGCCTAGGTGTATAGTAGTCTGTACCATCTAGATTTGTGTAAGTACATTCTATGAAGTTTGTACAATGAAATTGCCTTATGACACATTTCTCAGAACATAACCCTGTTAATAAATGGCAAATGACTATATTTGTTATAATTGTTGTATTTTTAAATTAGTTATTGTTAATCTCTTATGGTGGCTAATTTATAAATTAAACTTTATCATACGTATGAATATAGAGGATAAAACAATATATGTAGGGTTTGGTACTATCCATGGTTTCAGGCATCCACTGAAGTTCTTGGAAAGTATCACCCACAAAAAAGGGGAACTACTATATTTTCCTTTTAGCACTTGCTTAGTGTTCCTTAAACATGACCCTTTTAGTAAAGAGGTATGTTGTAGATACAACAAGAGGGCTATGAAACATGTGCTCATCTTTTATCTCAGGTAGGCATTTGGATGCCACTGCTTGGACCTATAAATCCAGGTAGAGACCAGGTTTCTGCCCTTTGAAAGAGCAGCCCAGGTGGTACTGATGCAAGTTGTCCAGATCACACTTTCTAAAACACTTGCATGGACCAAGTAGCTATGGTAAAGTCCACCTATTACCCAGAGATCCATGGATTAGATTGGGGCTGATTTCTAAGAGATGGGGCTTAGGAAACTGGGAAAACTGCAGAGGATAAAAAGAAAATTCTGGGCTACTGGCCAGTAAAATACAGCGATCTTTAGTATACTAGGAACCATCCCTCCCCAGCACATCACAATCATCTTGTCAATGACTCCTTATGACCCCTACCCAAGCTTCTGACTCATTTGGGACCCCCCAACTCTCTAATATTCCTCCAAATTAGCTGCCTTTCTTGATGCTTTTACTAGACTATAGCCAGTCCAGGATATTACATGACACCAAAAATGTATCACCATGTGGGTAATCTGCGTGGACATTACTGAGCCTGAAAATGATCACTTCACCAACTACTACTGCGGGGCTTCCTCAGGGTGGGTTCCCTGGGAACTCCAGTCATCCTGGTCCATCTTCTCCAGGTGATCCTAATATAATCCAGGCTAAGTCACTGTTCTAGGAGGTAGAAAACAACTGAAAAGACTTGCTGTTTTAGGAAGATTGATTTGGGGAGCTAAAAAGGAGTAATGCCAGGTTACCCTGGATATTTATTGTGTTTAAAATGCAACAGAGGGCTTTGCCTGAGTCCACACTTGCCAAGCAATAGTCTTGCCCCGAGTGTTTGAGAAATGGCAGGCCTGTTCTTAGAGACAACACACGCAGAGTTCTCCATCCTGCACAGAGCTGAGTCCTCAGACTCCCAGGCCCTGTGAAAAGGAAGGGACAGAGAATAAAGAAACCCCATTACCATACTTGCCCCAGGCAGTGGTGCCCACCAGGCATCCTGTCCACCTCTAAGAAGAGACAGGCTGCCCTCTCTCTCTTAGTCTTCTTAGTGTGCCTCTTCTCAGGGGAGGTCAGGTAATCCTTGCTAAGTGCTTTGAGCCCTTGGGACCCAATGGGCCTCTCTGCCCCGGGAGTCTGACAGGAAATCAATCTGCTGTCTCCTTTGCATTACGAATAGTGTGGATACCCATCAGGTAAGAGGTAATCTCCAAGTTCCCTCCCAATACCAACAGTCTGTAATTCCTTTTAGCCAAGACCTAAGGATGCCTATTTAACATGAAGCAAGGAGAGAACTAACCTACAGTTAGAAAATACATCTCCCAAATTTCCTTGAAAACAGGAGATAGTAGTGGCATGAACAAACCAGACAAGCAGAGCACCTAACTGAACCTTGCTTTGCATCAAAAGAAACTGAGATCAGACTGGAAAAATGACTTAAACACAAGGGGATACAATTGATGGTTGAGCTTGATTTGGGGCTGGGACTCCTAGCTTCTCCTGCTTGTCTCCCTCCACAGTTTGGGTCAGCCACCTTCGGCTTGACAGTGCATGCCCTGACTTTTGGCACGAGCAGCTGCTTTATCCTCTTCACGGTATTTGGTTCCAATTGATATCCCAAAGTGTCAAAATCCCTGAGTACACACCAGTCAATGGTGAGGACTGAGACCATGGCCACAGTTGGATGGCAGAGAGAAGCCAGTCCAGGATTTTACAAGACACCAAAAACGTATCACCACGTGGGTAATCTGCGTGGATATTACTGAGCCTGAAAACTACTGCGGGGTTTCCTCAGGGTGGGTTCCCTGGGAACTCCAGTCATCCCGTTCCATCTTCTCCAGGTGATCCTAACATAATCCAGGCTAAGTCACTGTTCTAGGAGGTAAAAAACAACTGAAAAGACTTGCTGTTTTAGGAAGATTGATCTGGGGAAGCTAAAAAGGAGTAATGCCAGACCAGAGAGGCTGGTCAGCGGGCTTTGAAGGCACCTACACACAAGGTAAAAAGGCAGGGATGGGTGGAAAGGAAGAGATGCAGACAAGAGGTTATAAAGGGGGGGCTACTGGGGTCTAAAACCTAAGATGAAAGAGCCCCAGAAGACAGAAAATCATGAAAAAACTCAAAATTTTAGGTCTTCAGAAAGAGGGGCAATGTATCTTGAAGGAGAGGCTGAGTTTAATTTTAGACATGTTAAAGAAGATATTCACATAGAGTCTCAGAGAGGACAGCTAGAGAATAGAGGCTGAAATCTAAAAGATGTGAGCAAGGCAACCACGTCTGTGCTGGGCCTGGAGAACAGGCCTGGACACTTGGCTGTACACATTTCCACATCCTGGAGAGCAGGCCTGGACACTCGGCAGCGCACATCTCTGCATCCTGGAGAGCAGGCTTGGACCCTCGGCAGCACGCATCTCCACATCCTGGAGAGCAGGCCTGGGCCCTTGGCAGTGCACACAGAGCTAGGTGCTTGGTACCTCCAGGCATGTGTCTCCCATTCCTAATATTCCTTCTGCATCTTGAGTGCAGAGAACTTGGTCTGTTGATATTCCATGTGCCTCACCATACATAACATAGGGCACGTGGCAAGTGCAGAACCAAAGCCTCTCCTGGATGCACACATGGGCTGGGCTGTGCCTGCCAGCTGCATGGCCCTACAAATCACCTCATTCTCCACATTAATTTTTTATGACAGTAGAAGTCAAGCTGGCCCAGGGATATGGGACACTGGTCCTGCCAGCTGCCCCTTTGGAAGGACAACACAAAGTCCTCACATGGACTGACCAGGCATTAAAGAAAGCCCCACTATGACTTAAATTCTGCTACTGTTTTCTCATTTCTGAAGATGGTGATTAGCTTACGGAAACTGAGCTATCCTCAAACATCTTCTCCTGCCAAGGATTACAAGAGTTGAAATCAGGAGAGAAAGAGCTCTGACAGACACAGCTTTCCTTCCTCTGGGAAAGCTCTCCTTCTCTGGATATGCTCCATTGACAAGGGGCCTGGACAATCCTGCTCTGTAGGGGGAGAGGAGTTGGCAGAGGCTCAGCTCCAGGCCACATGCATGGGGGCCTGAGGGGAATCCTGCACTTATGCCCTCCTGCTGGGAGACAGATGCAATTAAGGACTTTTGGGCACCTTGCCAAATGGCCTAACATCCTGGGAATGGAGGAGTGGCCCAGGTGGCTCGAAGAAGGGAGCTTGGCTTGGGAGTTTCTAGTAGAAAGGCCCAAACCTGAGGGCAGATTGGCAGCAACTGACAAGCTAGTGAGCCTTGTGTATAAAATGGACAAATGCTATACTTTTTTTTCTTCAGACAGAGTCTTGCTCTGTCGCCCAGGCTGGAGTGCAGTGGCATGATCTTGGCTCACTGCAACCTCTGCCTCCCGGGTTCAAGAGATTCTCCTGCCTCAGCCTCCCAAGTAGCTGGGACTACGGGTACACACCACCAGGGCCAGGCATTTTTTGTATTTTTAATAGAGACGGGATTTTGCCATGTTGACCAGGCTGGTCTTAAACTCCCAACCTCAAGTGATCCACCCACCTCAGCCTCCCAAAGTGCTGGGATTACAGGCATGAGCCACCATGCCTGGCCCAAATGCTATACTTTTAAAAGTACCCACCTCTCTGCTGCAGAAAGCCCATGGAAGTACCAGGAATTTTTTGGTAATGATAAATAGTGGGGCATTTTGTATGTCATGGTAACAATAACAAGTTTTATATACTTTCTTCCAAAGCTCCTGGAGTGAATCTCATCCCAGTCTATCCTGATGGGGATTTCTGAGGCCTTGCCCTGATCTTTCTAGGTAGCCCTGACACATGGCCATTCAAAAGCACAGGGACAGTGGCTCACGCCTGTAATCCCAGCAGTTAGGGAGGCCGAGGTGGGCGGATCACGAGGTCAGGAGCTCGAGACCATCCTGGCCAACATGGTGAAACCCCATCTCTACTAAAAATACAAAAATTAACTGGGCGTGGTGGCACGTGGCTGTAATCCCAGCTACTCGGGAGGCTGAGGCAGAAGAATCGCTTGAACCAGGGAGTCAGAGGTTGCAGTGAGCCAAGATTGCGCCACTGCACCCCAGCCTGGTGACAGAGCGAGACTTTGTCTCAAAAATAATAATTAAAAAAAGCACAGGAAACCTTGGTCCCTTTCCTCTCACTCCCTCTTCTCCCAATTATCACTAGGCCAGGAGGCCAAGGCAAAAGACAAACAAAGTAGAGGAAACTTCAATACAATGATCTGTTGACTCTCTACATTCCCCTCTCCCCTATCTCCCAAGTAATTTCAGATTAACCTCAGCATCACTTCTGCAAGGCCTAAGAAACAGTCAGTGTTTATTCCCAATTCTGTCTGTCCTTTGTTCACTACATCCAGTCTGGAACACCCAGGTCCATAATCTAGTCATAGGCCACTACATAGGTTCTGTTCTCCCAAGCTTTCTCTTTTTAAATTTATTTTTTCTTTATCAAAGTTATTTTAGCCATTATAAAAGCAATACATGTTCATCATAGAAATTGTGAAAAATCAACATGGGAAAGAAAATGACCTAATGTCTCAATTCCACCCCATTCTCCATATATTAACCATAATATTTTTAATGTACTTCCTTCTAGTCTACTTGCTGTGAATTTTTCTTCCCACCATCCCCACCCCCCAATCACCAATCTGGACCAGACATTCTGGTTCCTTGGCTCTTTCACTAACTAGTTGTGTGACCTTAGGCCAGTTATTATTTAATCTCCTGAAGCCTAATTTCCTGGCTAGAATGATGATGCAGTCTGATTGCAGCAGCTCTGTTCATTCCTATTATATCTGTTTTCCAATGAACTCTTTCACTGAGATTAATAATCAGATTGGTCAATGAGGAAATAGGACTCAATTTATAAAAATCTACATAAAGCACAACTTTTAAAAAATACAGCCATTGAGTCCCAGGAGATGGGTCATTAAAAGCCTGGAATGGTCTTACCCCATTACTTCCTGTGGACAGCAGAGCCACAACACAGGGAGCACAGCATTGAGAAGGTTGAGAATAATCACAAAGCCACCCTTTACTGTGCACCTACACAGGCCCAGGAACTCTCTATGTTCCAGGGACGCCTCTGGCAAATTTTCTTCTCCTATTCTCAACGAACTTGCAATACAAAATTCTGATTGCTAGGGTACAGATAAGAAAAGCCAGGCTTAGTAGGTTCAAAGCCTTGCCCAAGACTTCAGAGCTAGAAGGCTCAGGGCCTGGCCTTGTGTATCCAAATCTTACACCCTTGTCCTAAACAGTGACTAGATTCTCTGTGCATCATTTCTGGCTATTCCATCCAGCACTCTGGAAGAATTTCTTGTTATCTGGAGCAGACTTTCTGGCTGGTTTTCTTAAACTCTCTCCCTCTTCCTCCTTGAACATTTATCCTACTGGGATAAGCCCTGCTCACAACAATCATGACAGAGTAAGACACGAAGACCTTAGGAACTCATGGCCTATTTGGCCAGCAAGCCAAGGTAAGGTGAAGGGGAATGGGGTAGGGGTGAGATGGGCTGATTCAGGAGTCTGAATGAGAGGCCTTGAGCTCATACTACTCTTAGAGTTGATTTTAGTTATTATCACCCATTGTTGAATGAATGACTCCTCAACTCAATCATGCAAAATAAATACACTTATTTTATGGATAAAGAAAATTAGATTCAAAGAAGTCAAGTAACCTACCCAAAGCCATGTAGCCAGTCAGAACTAAGACTGAACTGGCTGAATCCAGGTCTGTCCACCTCCCAAACCCCTGCATTTCCATTCCTCCAAGATGCCTTTCTCACCAAATATCCAAAAACCTATGGAAGTAGTTCAAGATCTGCGGAGAGAGAGCTTAAGACATCCATCAAAGCCTTTCCCAGGACCCCAGGAGGATGATTTTATTCAGG
Source organism: Pongo pygmaeus (assembly GCF_028885625.2). Lineage (NCBI taxonomy): Eukaryota > Metazoa > Chordata > Mammalia > Primates > Hominidae > Pongo > Pongo pygmaeus. The sequence continues at coordinate 56,970,930 of NC_085930.1, read as the reverse complement.
GACTCTGAAGGCAACTGCTTGCAGTTATTAAACCATCTGCTGAGAATCCAAATTCTAATTTGATCTCCACAGGCAGGAATTCCTCAGGGAACATGTAGTTCAAACTTAAGGGAGGATCAGAAAAACAGAAGTCCTTCTGTGGTAGGTTGTTTATAAGATAGCCAAATCAAGTCCTTCTATCCTTATGTGCCTGCTCCTTTACAATGTGACTGCCTTTTTTCCCACCGAGAGGTAGGGTCTATTTTGCTACCCCCTCAGTCTGAACTAGCCCATGACTTGCTTTGACCAATCCAATAGAGCAGAAGAGATGCTGTGTGACTTCTAGGCCTCGACTTCAAGAGGTGTTGCAGCTTCTGCTCTCGTCCTCTTTCAACACTTCTGCCATCATATAAAGAAACTCAATATGGTCTTCTAGTGGATAAGATATCACAAAAAGATGAACAGGGAGAGTTATTCAGCTGACAACCAGCACCAATTGCCAGACTTGTCAGTAAAGTCATCTTAGACCATCCAGCCCCAGTCAAGCTGCCAAATGACTGCAGCTAAATGAGTGACTCCAGGTAAGACCAGCAGAAAAATTGTCCAGCTGATGCCAACCCAAGTAGCTAAACCAGTAAGCAAATAGTTGTTTCAATCCACTAAACCTTGGAGCCTAATTTACCAAATCCTTACATAGCATTACTCCATCACTTCTGAGAACAGGGGTAGCATAAAGAATGTAGAAATGGGACAGGCGAGGTTGCTCATGACTGTAATCCCAACACTTTGGAAGGTCAAGGCAGGCAGATCACTTGAGGCCAGGAGTTTGAGACCAGCCTGGCCAACATAATGAAACCCTGTCTCTACTAAAAAATACAAGAAATTAGCTGGGCACGGTGGCATACACTTATAATCCCAGCTACTTAGGAGGCTGAGGCATGAGAATCGCTTGAACTACACTCCAGCCTGGGTGACAAAGCGAGACCATGTCTCAAAAAAAAAAAAAAAAAGTGGAAGTGGAAGGAGTTTATAAAGTATGTCTTAGGCAAGCAGCTCATGTTGTTTGTGCCCTGAGATTCTGCAGGCTTCAAAAAACCCCAAGTCTGGAGCCAGACAGCATTAAGAAGTCTTGATTGCATAAAGAAGAATCAAGCCCAAGGGCCCATAAAAATGAGAGAGGTTTAGAGCTTACTTTTATTGATCTACAACTTCTCTGTGTATACTCAAGAGGAAAATGTCTTCTCTCATATATCAACCTGTTGGTCACAGCCAACAACTCCCTGTTGCCTTTTAAAAGAATTCCAAACTCCTTAACCTGACATTTAGAGGCTCTAAATGATCTAAATTCAGGTCTGGGGTTCTAATCCCAATACCGCCACTTATTCACCAGCCATGTGACCCTGGATAAGATACTTCACATCTCTAAGCCTCAGTTTCTTAATAAGTAAAAGTGGGATTTTGCATGCATAGATCATGCAGTTGTTATGAAAACTAAGATGACATAAAGTGACCAGTACTATACCTGGCACACAGTGGATGTTGTAAAGTTCCTTCCCAATGGTTCAACACCCTTTATCACACTCAGAGAAGAGAGGTTCCTTCAGAGAAAAGTTTGTGAGATGCCAGGGAGGAGCTAAAGATTGCTTGGGGTAAAGCCATATCTTGAAGCCTTGATGTGGTTGGTAAGGAATCAGAGTGATGGACTGGGTCCCTGTGTTATTTGTTTTTGTTTTTTACCACACGTCCCAAGTACATCTATAGCTAACTATAGCTTTACCACGGTATTTTCTGAGGAAAGAACTCCGAAATGCTCTTGGTTGAGTTTCAACCAAGCCAGCCCTCTTCTCCACCTTAGATTCTCATATCCAACAACGGGCATCTGCCTCTTGTATTCAGAACATTGATCCTACACTCGGACTGATCTTACCTCCTTCTCTAGTTTCCTTAGTGGAAAAAACCCTGTTACCCTAATTTCCATAGTCCCACTCCAGCAAGTCACTACTCCCACGTTCAGGACAACTGAGAGTCCCAGAGAGAACTGTCCCCTCTCTCTTCCCTTGACTACTCCCCTATTGTCCACTGTCGATAATAACTCCTTCCCTGTGTGTCTCTCACAAACACATACAGTCACATTCTATAGTGAAACGGGAAATTGAACTAATAGAACCACATCTCCATCAGAGACCAATCAATGCCATTGATTGGAACAACATTTCACTGGACATGAGGCGCCAGAGAGACAGGGGATCCTCCTTCCCTCCCCCTAAAGTACACACACTGCCCCTCTGTCAATCTCCGGGATTCCATTGTACCAGTAGTTGCAAATTACCCGCAAGTATCAAGCCCTATGCAGCTAGAGCCCACAGCTGAAGAGAAGATAAGCTACCAAAACATCAACCACTGGCTCAGGATTAAAGAGAGATAGGCAGTTCCATTCCTGTGAGCTCTTACCCTGTAGGGAGATCCTCCCTGATCCAGTAAGCCAAATCCACCCCATCCCTACCCTATTATCAGACCACAGAGAGCCAACAAGCTTAGTAAAATGCAGTGGTTTCCATTCTCTAAGCATGGATTCTCCATAGTCACTCCACCATTCCCCTCCAAATCACAGCACTGACCCCTCAGAAAGGGAAAGGAAATAATTTATGTGCCTCAATGTGCAAAGCCTTCCACCACTATGTGTTCATCATTCATTCCTAGAACATCCCTGAAGGTAAGGCATTATTATTTCCAGTTTACATGAGTGAACAGAGGCTCACAGAGCCCCAGATAACACAGTCAATAAACAGGATTTAGATCAAGGTCCTCGTGACTCAAATCCCATGTATTTCCACTCAAGAGTCAACACTTAGAGTTGTGCTCTCTTAGTATATACTCTAAATATACTTGCCTGTGTTTGGGTGTTTGTCTACTCATGTACCTTTGTCACTGGTTCCTATAGGTCCCAGAACAGTGTCATGTGCTTGGAGGTAGTGTTGACAATGAAGACACATGGAGATGCCTTCCAAATCACTCCCAGTGTCCTCTCCATGAGAGGCCAATTGAGATCTAATCCAAACCTGAGGCATGTGGCTGTAGTTACCACATTTGGTGCCTTTTCTATAATATTTAACATAATATATTGTCACAACAGGAGTTAAAACTATGATGCAAAGACATGAGAGGAAGCAGAAGGAAAGTTGACCAAGAGATATGCAGAGAGGGTAGAGTCACCTCTTCTATGAGCTTCATTTGGGAAAGAAAGTGGCATCACTGAGCCTTTCCCCAGGGAGATTCCCCTAGTTTAACTTGGCTGAGCCACTGATCCAGGCCCTCTCAATGACTCTCACCAGCATTCTGGGGACTCCCTTAAAGCCAATGTAAACATGACTCAAACCAGCAGAAGCCAATATTGCTTGCTCTGCCCTGAACTTTCTCATAGTTTCTCTAACCCAGGTTGCCAGAGCTTGGACAAAGTAGAGAATCAGTTGCCAATGGCAACCAAACCCCACCACTTCCAACTTCATTTTGATTGGCTTAGAGGGATGGAAGTCAAGGAGGGTCCAGGAGCAAGTGGCCTTTATATCTAATGCATTCACTTAACAATCATCTTGCTTTATATGCATAACTCTTCAACTTTTTAAATGGCTTTTCAGTATCATTTCATCTTCTTTTATTCTCATTGCAATTCTTGAGGTGAATGATGATCTCCTCAGGCAGACAGGAGCTCCCTGCAGTTGTTTTGTACCTCTCCACCAACCTCAGTACTTTTGGAAACCAAAAACCTTTTCATCAAAGAAAGAGCAGGAATATGATCTTCCCAACACAAAGTCACAGAATCACTCAGCCTTAGAGATGGGTGGGTCCTTAGCAGCTCCCTAACTATACAACTCTCATCTGAGGGCAGGGGTGCACTCCAAACCAGTGCTGTGCAGTAGAACTTCCTGTGATGATGGAAATGCACATATCTGCTCTGTCCAATTGAGAACTGTACTGGAAAGAGAAGATATGTGCATTTTGATCACTTGAAATGTAGCTAATATGACTGAGAAATTGAATTTTTAATTTTATTTTAACTAATTTTAATGTTAACAGCTACATGTGACTATTGGCTACTCTATGGGAGAACACACTCTATGGTAACCCAATCAGACTTTGCTGCAATAGTAATTTACTACCTCAATTTGATACACAGTGTCCACAAAGAGAGTCATGCAATTTTACACAGAGAATACCTGTTATCTGTGCTGAAAGAATTACATGATGAAAACACCTTTTGCCTACAGTTTGAATGTTGATCACTTCAATAACAAAATGCTTACGAACTCTTATAGACTGAGCAGGTTAGAAACAGAGAAGCCACTAAAGACCATCTAGCTCAACCCATTTATTTCACAGATGGGAAAACAGGCTTGCTATATCTTTCCCCTCAGGTCATACCTTACAGATCCTGTGTTCTCTAGAGAGTCCAGTGCTCTTCCATACTTGCTCCCAATGTTTCTGACAACTTTCTGAATTATTCTCTACCTCTAGGTATCTTAGGGTAAGAGCCAAGCTAGGGAGAAGGAATTAGAACGGTCACCACCATGACTAGCAACCAGAGTCTACTGCTTAACAATTTCACAGGAGCCACAGGTCAGCAGTAAAGTGTAGGGATCCAAGGGAGCCCTGGGCCAAGTTGCTCAGGCAGACCCCTGCAAGGACAGAGGTTCACTCTTGGTCCACCCCCCCTCCATCTTTACCTGTCCAGTCACCTATTTGGAAAGTCCCCAAATTTATTATTATTATTATTATTATTATTATTATTATTATTATTATTATTATTTTGAGATGGAGTCTTGCTCTGTTGCTCAGGCTGGAGTGCAGTGGTGTGATCTTGGCTCACTGCAACCTCTGCCCCCCAGATTCAAGCGATTCTCCTGTCTCAGCTTCACAAGTAGCTGGGATTACAGGCACACACCACCACTACTGGCTAATTTTGTATTTTTTCTTTTAAGTAGAGACCATGTTTCACCATGTTGGCTAGGCTGGTCTCAAACTCCCGGCCTCCAGTGATTCGCCTGCCTCAGTCTCCCAAAGTGCTGGGATTACAGGTGTGAGCCACTGTGCCAGGCCCTCCAAATTCAAAAAACATCTGTTTCTTCTCACATTGGCTCAGAGCAGTGGTGTCAGTTTAAATTTAGGGCTTCTAGGCAAAACTGATTTCCAGAGGAATCCCTTTCCCTTTGTTATCTGCTGAACGGACTCCTGGAGAGAGGGAGTCCCCATAGGTGTGGGTCCTGGAAATAAAGATTTTTAAATTAGGGAGAGACATAATATAATTTTCTTATAAAAAGAAAAAACATTTATTTTCTCTGCTTTTTAAAACTGGAAATTAAGACAATGTGAAAAAAATAATTTTTATGAGTATTATTTGAGCTATCTGGTGGTCCTGCTTCTGAAGGAGAAACATCTATGAAACATCACTCATGAAGCACTTAATGAACACCATCTTCCCAGTCACTACACTAGGCACTGCACTATCTCATAGGGGAGACAACCTTCATCTGTTCAATATTTGATAAGCCCCCACGAAACAAAGTCACTATCTTCATAAAACTTACATTCCAGTAATGGGAGGCTTACAAAAATCATGTGTACAAAACAACAATATTACTTGAGATACTACAAGTCCCACAAAGAACATACAAGCAGTGGGATGGGGTGTGACGCTGGGATGGTAGAGTGGGGGACAGGCTACTCTAGCTAGGGTGGTTAAGAAAGGCCACTTTGAGGAGATGGCATTTGAGTGAGGGCCTGAATGCTGGGGAGTAGGCAGATGGGAGGATGCGCGGGGGAAGACACCCCAGGCAGAGGAGCCACTTGTGCAAAGGCCCTGAGATGAGGACAAGCATGGTATGTTTGAGGGTCAGCAGGCTTGTAAGGCTGAAGTGAAGTGAACAAGCAGGAAGTGGTAGGAAGAGAGGTTTGAGAAAGAGGCCATGGTTCAGGGAGAGGACATGAGAAAGAGATCATGTGAGGCCTTACAGGCCAAGGTAGGTACAATTCGAAAGCACCTGGGCAGGGGTGGGCATTAAGCCCAAGAGACATGATCCAATGTATGAATATAAATATGTACAATGGTGGATAAAATATTTACAATACAGGAAGAATGAGTGCAAGGCAGGCCATTACAAAGTACAGGAGCTATGCTAATAAAGAAATCTATACTGTAGGGAGGGGCTCAAGAAAGTCTAAGCCTCTTGGGGCATGGCATTCCAGGCTACAACAGAAGATGCAAAGAAGGAGTAGTGTGAAATGACAGGTGTGAAACATGACGGCATGTTGGAGGGGACCACATGTGGTTGCTATGGAGGGTGGATAGGTATGAGCCATGCATGGGAACCATGCATACATCAGCCTTGGGAATTGAACGTATTTTGTTCTCAATCTTGTCTCTTAAAATTACTGGTACCCAGGCCCCACAACAGACAAATTAGATAAAAACATCTGAGGGTGGGATGGCAGACACTGGCATATTGAAAAGCTTTCTAAGAGATGCTAATGCACAGCCAGGGCTGATAAGTGGTACTGTAGGCAATAATTTGAAGGGCCCTAAAAAATTTTAGACAAGCAGCAACATTTATTTCTCATAACAAATTTGTTTTTCTAAAGATTATATTTTACAATTTAGTAAAGTATAATATGTTCAAGCAATGATGACAAATTAATTACTTGTGTTTTCATTTAAAACTTTGAACAATGTTACAAATGGAATAACAAGTTTCCATTCCTCCTGACCTCTGGCTCCTCAGTTTACGAGAAACCTAGAAACTCTGAACAGAAGAAACCTTCAGCAATGAGAGCTGATAGATTTTATAGCCAGAAGGATACTGCAGAGAGCCCCCCTCATTTTACAAATGTAAGGAGAGGCCCAGAGGGGTACTATGATCAGGACAAAGATGCCTGGGGTTAGCACCGAAGGTAGAGCTGGACTCCAAAGATAGAGCTCTCTCCACAAAACCATGCTGCTTCTTGTTTGTGACTTAAATAACAAAAGCCATCCTAATGTCTAGATTTGGACATTTTCTACAATATTAATTAGATAGTGAAAGATCACTTAATTTTAGAAGAAATAAAATATAAATATAAAACAGGAAAGGGATAGGAAAAAAGAAGTCCAAACTAATCAAATACAGTTTTTAGCAAATATAACTTTATTTTTCAGGTTATCCCCTTAGTTAATAACCTCTATAGTTACTGCTCCTTCTGATGTTTTATTTTGATATTTCCATAGATTTCTGTAAACTGAGAGTTTACTCAATATATGACAAGTTTTCTATAGGTTCATAATTCTTGTTCAAGGCACATATTTCAAAATGTAGACCCACATCTTTCTCCAGTTTCCAGAAAATAGAGAGTTTGAAGCAACAGACACAGAAGAGTGGGTTTGCTCCCACGCTGCAGAAGGCATTTGCAGGACAGAATTCCCAGCTCTATTCTAGAATCAAACATCTGAGGATTTTTTGAGTCTATATTTGGAAATGCCATTCCAACACTGAAGGCTTGAAATGTGCTGCTTAAAGGTGCGCCAGGAAAATATGGCAGCAGCACCATCTGCATGTATACTGCCACCTTTTAGCCCTGGATCCAAGATTTATACAGCAACAATGGTCAACTATTCGGCTCTTCTCCATTTCTTCATGAAGTCTTTCACTTTACTTTCCCCTGGCAGTGCACAGAGATTTTATATGCCACCTAAATTAATCTGAAACAGAGGTAAAGGATGTCTCAGCCAAGGTCACTGTCCAATCTGGATGCAGTGATAGCTATAAAAACTGACTGTGTACAGTTAAGTGTGTGAGTTCTGCAGTAAATCCAAAACACAATGCTTCTTGCTACTCCAAATGACCACAGAAAAGATTAGATTCAAGCTGGACTGTGAGCTATGAAAGCTACGACAGCCCTCAGCAGGGGACAGATGTTGCAACTGAGTCAACAGTGACTTGGTCATGTTGACCAACAAGGCTTGGTCATGCAGAGGTGGAAGCAAATATCCAGGCATTAAAAATCAGTCAAGTGGTCCAGGAGCAAGATTACATGCAGGGAAGTCTGGAAGGAGAAGGAGAGAACTCGGAAGTTGGCTCAGAGCAAGCCTGTAGTGAGAAATATGAGGGAGGTCTATGGTAAAGAGCCACCCAGCTCCGTGTCCTGTTGTAATATTTATACATTTATTCTTCTACCTTTATAGCCTTTCTTCTTTCTTCTTTATGCAGATCCATGCTAGAACCTATTATGTGTTCAACCTATTATGTGTCCAACAAAAACATATATTTTCATGTCGCTGACAGATTTAGGCTAAAGAAATCCATGTTGTAATGCAGCATTAGATGGGGCCATTTTTTCTTCAAACTGCTTTCACATTACTTGCAATGTGATTTGTCAAAATAAATACCTTAGGACCTCGTCTCTGTAAGACTTCACATACTCTACATGTGGTGGTTCCCTTATATCTTCAATACTTCTGGAAACACAAAAGCTGGCACAAGTGTCATTATCATGGAATCCATGGCTCCTTCCCTCTGTGCAAGTGACCAGCCATCTGTTGGAAAGTTGTGCACAGTTGCCTGCCTTTCATGGATGCTTCCATTGCCTGTTCAACATCCTCACTCTCCAGGCTTGCCAAGAGTGTCTTCTGGACCCTGGGGCTGATGCTCACATGAAACCTTCTAGCCAATGTGCACTTTCAGGCACTCATACTAGGATACCAGGAGAATAGAGTGCTCTTTTAAAAAAAAATCCTTCTCATATTTCAAACATCATCTTATCTATGAAGTAAGTGTTGTGAATATGGCTAAAGGGATTTCAGGTGTCTTGCCTTTGTTCCCTGTGTGGTCCTGGTGAGGATGCTGCAGTTTCAGAGACAGCTGTAGTAAACATTGGGAATTCAGAGTGCTAGAAGGAGGTACTGGTGTCATCTCCATCATGGGCCTCCTCTCACTCATGAAGAAGTACTTAATATCAACAGACACTTCACTTCCTACACATGAAGATGCATTCAGTCATCCTTGTCTCCTTTAGATATGCATATATCATTAGATGGCATTTGGAAGTCATGTTTACTCTTCTCACTTGGAATAACCTACAGTGAGGAAGGGGCTGCACTGCGCAAGGAGGAGCTTCCATTTTGCTAAGGAGGAAAAGGATAAGACTGTAGTTAGTGCTTCTCTAGGTTCTAGACAATCTTCTCCATTGTATATAAATCTGATAATGGCCCCTGCACAGGGCAAAGAACTATTCCAGCTCTGAGGGCCTCACCTCAGGACTAAGACCAGGTGTTTTGACTTTGCCTCAGAGCAGGGATTTGTGATTTAAATACATTATGGAAATACGCCACTGGAGCCAAAACAAACTATAATATTCCGAGTTCAGATAAATTTTAAACTCTTACCTTTCAGCGAGGAGACATTGCTTTTTTTCATTGTGAATCTCAAGTTGAGGGGCCAAAAGAAGTTGAGTTCCAAGTTCCTTCCAACTCCCACACCTTCACACTGGCTCTCATTCCTGCCTCTCCTGACCAAGTTAAGGCAGTGAGCTCTTTCTTTTATAATATCCACAGGCTCCAGCAAGCATCTATTCCACCTAGACTTTCAATGCCTCATTAGGAAGACTGGGACCTGTCTTCTAACCTGTGGAGCAAAATTCAAAAAGAAGCAGCCCACAATGAAGGCACTGAATTTTTCCTGCCCCCAACCCCCTCTTAAGAAACTGGCTGCCTGTCACACAAGTAGCCATAACATTTGAGAGCTGTACCTGGCTCTGTATGTGACTCAAAATCATCTGGCACCATGGGCAGTTCTACATTGAACATTGTTCTTCTGCTTCATTTTCTGGGATAATTTAGGGGAGATACAATACATGTCCCAGTATTTAAACCCCAAACTATAAGTATTTTATTTTGTGATGAAGTAAAACAATTTCTCAATTCAAAAGGTATCTATCTTTCAACCCCTTTCTGAGTTACTTTCTGGGCCTTCAGCCTATGGGAGACTCCTCAGAAATGCAGAGACCCTCAAGCAGTATTCATACTTATGGCTCTGATCTTCAAAAGCACCTTGGAGCTAGAGAAAGGAGAAAAGAGGGGGTGATCCTATAAGGCTTTGATGTGGAGATCCTATAAGGCCTGGAGAATGAATGATCTGGGAGATGTGCAAATAGTTCTTGCTTCTTTCTGGGAGCAAAGTCTGGCCCACAGGACCGGAGTCCATAATAACACGAGACATTTTTAGTAACACACAGGAGGCCACAGAAGATTCACATGTTTCTGTACTATAGATGCAAATCTGTTTTCACCTTGACCTACTGGGATAAGGAGTAAATTGGGAAACAAAGAAAAAGTAGTGCTAAGGCAGGAGAACAACCTTGAAGGCAGGGGTAGAGGGGGAGAAGCGATCTCAGATCATGTTATTAAGTTCAGCTTATAGTTCACTTCTGTTTCCATTATTGTGTCATAATTTACTCCCTCCCAAAAGAATTTCTAGAGCCATCCAAAAGCATTAACAATAATATATTGTGTTGAGTCCTGGTAACCAGTCCTAATTCCTTGCAATGATTGCAAATACAAGCATTCACCACAAAATGTTAATAACTGCTCTGTAATATCTGGAGTGGCAAATTTACTCACATATCAGCTTTGTCCTGTATGTACATTACTTTTTTGGGGGAGGGATGGAGTTGTGACTTTTCTATCATGGTAAAATAGATAGCATATATTATTGACCATTTAATCCATGTTTAAGTGTACAGTTCAGTGGCATTCAGTCCATTCACATTTTCACATTGTTGTGCAACCATCACCACCAGCCATCTCTAGAACTTCATCATCTCAAACTGAAAGCTTCATTACTTTTCACACAGTATGTGAGCCTCCCTCAAACCCCAAAGGATTAAGACTCCATCTATCTTCCTTCTCAGTCCTTGGAGAACTATAGGATACAATATCATACAGCATTTTAAGGTTTACAAAATATTTTTCCTCAATGCTTACATAAACTTTGTAAGCCTCCTGTACATGGGAGAAGACCAAGAATCCAAGATGGGGACAGACTTGCTCAGACAGGGCACTGACCATGCGGGGATCCAGAGAAGGCTCCCAGTGTGCATCCCATTATCCCTCACCACCTCCGACACCGAGGAGGAGAAAGAAGGTGTTGGAGTGGTACCTAAGGAAATCCTCCAAAGGCCAGGCTGTCTCTTACCCCACCCTCTGCCTGACGTGACTCCATCTGACAGATAGAGCTGCCTGGTGGCCCAGAAAAAAAAAAGATCATTTTCTTACACATCATTCATTGCAAAAAACCAATTAGGTCATTTCACACTTCCTTTCCTTCTCTTCTCTTTTCACTCACATAAAAGCAAACCCACATCCCATCCACTTTTCACAAAAGCACCACAGTACACTCCCCATCACCCTTCTCTCTGCACAGACCTCTTTTATTCCTGATCATTCTAACCAGATTCCTTCTTCATAAAAACGCGAACATTCAAGAGATCCCATCTGATGTGATTTCTCCCTCCTGCACATTGCAGGGATGGCTTGGCCCATGTCTACCCATCAACCTGAGGCTGCCCTGAGTGCTTGACGGGCCCCTCCATCCAGGCTGGCATGGAAAACATGGTGTGCTTTTCTGTGTATCCTCTGTTCCTCTTACAAGAACACCCGTCATTGGATTTAGGGCCCACCCTAATCTAGTATGACTTCATCTTAACTAATTATATCTGCAAAGACCCTATTTCCAAGTAAGGTCACATTCTAAGATTTCAGGTAGATATGAACTTTCAAGGGACATTTATTCAATTCAGTACACCCACCTTCCTTCACCAAGGTATGTCAAATTCAATTTCTTGTTTTCTTTGGGTTTCGTTTTCGTTTTTTCATCTAGCACCTGCTCCATCTCAATCCTGCTCATCATCACTGCTATGCTGGAAACCCTTCTGAGAATCCTGCTTCCATCTCCCCCCATACCTATCAGTACCTCTAGTCCTCACTTTACAATGGGTATATGAACACCAGATTAAGAAGGAAATGATGCTAAATTGTCCAGAGAGAGTTCATTATTTCAAGCATTCATCTCTCCCCATTTACCCAAGAAATAGCATGTGTTCATCTCATATTTTGCCCTGGACTGGAGGGTCTAACAGTTCCTATCCTCAGGTATTACGCATCAGAGAAATGGGCTACTGCACAGCTAGAGGAGCAGAGAAGGCAAAATGTTACCAGTTAACTTTAAAAGAGATAGAAAGTTAAAAAAAAAAAAAAAAAGCTAGCCAGGTGCAGTGGCTCATGCCTGTAATCCCAGCACTTTGGGAGGCCAAGGCTAGTGGATCACTGGAGCTCATGAGTTCAAGACCAGCCTTGGCAACAGGGCAAAACCCCATCTCTACAAAAAATACAAAAAATGAGTCAGGCATGGTGGCACATGCCTATAGTCCCAGCTACTTGGGGGCCTGAGGAAGGAGGATCACTTGAGCCCAGAACCTCAAAGCTGTGGTGATCTGAGATTGCACTACTGCACTCCAGCTTGAGTGACAAAGTAAGACCCTGTCTCAAAAACAAACAAAAATGAAAGAAAGAAAAGAAAAAGCCATGCGGGCCAAGGGTTAGGGAGGTGTGGCATAAGCCAAGTACTCAAGGAGGAATTGAATTTGAGCAGATGGAGGTGAGCTCAGAAGACATGGGGAAAAATCTGGGGAAAGGCATAGAGGTACAAATAAGCCTGGAATTTTTAGGGGACTATGAGAAGACCCCATCTGACTAGATGGTGGGTTTCACTGCAGAGGGCAGGCTTTATCAGTGATAAGGTTGTAAAGGCAATTGTTTGTAGATGTATACCTGATCTTATAGGGCCCTGAGTCCAGGCCAAGAGGACCCGTTAAGGGGTTCTAAGCAACTGGGGAGTTTGACTAAGAGGTGTCCAGGGAAGCCAGATCTGGTTGGGTGTGCATGATGGACTAGGAGGAGTAGGGGGATGGCAAGGAAGACCTGGATAGAAGCCCAGTTAAGAAGACAGGCTCCAGAGCCAGAGCTTTATTTCTCTACTGTCAGTGGCCTTGCAAAAGCCAAGTGAATCCCCATCCATTGCCATAATCTTCCGTCAGACTGCAATCAATATAGCCATCCTGACACGGCTTGGTGGGCGGCGGGGGTAGGGGGGTACCCTGGCTGGCCTCCAGCCCTTCTTTCCCATTAACATGATGAGTTGCAGAGGGCATGTCAGGGATTGCTTTCAGTGAATTCTAGGAATGGAGATCCCTTTGCATAAAAATCCCCAAACAGGCTAAGAGAAACTCAACAGTGTTTTGCAAATCAACACATGAATGCCTCCTGGGGACAATGGCCTCTCCAGAGAGGACAGAATCGCCATCTCAGCTCAGATCCAGCTTCTACTGATGCACTAGCCTAGGACTGGTGCTGGCATCTGAGAGGTAATGAAGAAACGCTCAGCTCAGGCATCACTTTATACCAGAGGCCATCAGATAAGCAATTATCATCTCCTTGGTAGACTGGGAGCTTCCTGGGAAAAGTGGGCTATCTCTTCCATAAGGTTCCCATCCAGGTCCTTCTAGTCACCAGGCACAAGCCCAGAGGAGGCTGTAAACACACTCCCATCTACTCCACCCTCCTCATTCAGCCACAAACATCTCTGCTTCAGGAGCAGAGGGTGGGGTGGAGGTGACACAAAGCAGGCAGAAACAAACCCTTGAGTGTGATGGGTAGAATAATTTCTGAAGTTTACAAGGCACACCTCTGAGCCTCTCTGCGTAGCTCAGTCTATCCTAGGAGAAAGATGAGCAGGAAAAGCGGGGCCCCGAGGAGCAGAAGAAGAGCTGACTCTGATGTTTCCTTTCTCCTTAACAGTGCTCTGTACTCCATCACAGGAGGTTCCCACAGGCCCCAGACCCACAGGGAGCAACAGGCCTCAGGAAGGAGCTGGGACCAGGGGCACTTACAGGGGAAAGGGGCAGAGGTGGAATTTTCTGAATGCAGCTAAGACAAAAGGGAAGAAAAGACATACTCTCCTCTTCTCCTCTGCTGCACTGGAAGCTCAAGCTTTATCAGAAATATCACACAGGACAGCAGTCCACAAGGAAAAGGACCCTCCTGCAGATGGTTTTCCTTTTTTTAGTGATCAATGTAACTTGAAAGACATAACTTCTACCCCCCTTATTTCAGAAAGGGATGGAAACAAATGATCTATTTGTACTAAAACTAAACTCCCTCTGCGTGTAACTTCTTAAAGGTATTTATACATTGAATCTGACTCACATTTTTGATGTAGAAAAGTTTTATTAACATAACTACTTATCCCAGCCTACTCCCATTGGGATTCATGGCTCTTGCCCAAAAGACATTTCGGGTATTTCTATGTTACCTTAAATCCTGGCAGTGATTAGTGTTTCATAACAAGCACATTCACAGATTCCACGAGAAACTCCTAGCTGTCTTTGGGTTACAATTAGGAAGTGAAATTGGAAGTGAGACACAGCCCTGTCTACATGAACAAAGAGCCCCAAACTGAGGGTCTGGAGATTCAGGACCCTATTCCACCACTGCCTGTGTGGTCCAGTCACTTGCCTCCTCAGGGTCCTTGTCTGTAGAATGACATTGCTGGCCTAGCACAGTCCTTAGTTGTCTTCCAGCTCTGACTTCCTGTGATTGTAACAGAAGTTTAAAAATATCTCTAGAGAGACAAATCTCACAATATTATGTAGTCATGAAAAGACTGAACTAATGGCATCTAATATCTCTGGATTCTGAAAGTCTGTGACTCTATTATATACAATGGTTTTTAAATGTGCAGAGATTAAGAAACATAAACACAAAACAGAAGAGTCTCTTTAAAAAGCTATTTTAAAAGAACAGACATTAATGAGCCTAAAATAGCTATTCTGTGTACATATAGAGCAAATGGGTGAACAAGATCAAAATTATGCAACGTCTAGGGTGGCAAAGGCTTGTAGTGACTGGGACTCTTTCCTGATGAAAATAAGGCATGACAATTGTAGGGACATTATGCCACAGTCCTAACTCCATGTCATTGTTATATCTTTTGTCACTGGGCACAGGGCAACACATGGATGGCATTACGGAAAATGATTAATTCTCTCTTGACAAGTGCACTGCTTTGTCCTGAGCTCAATGGCAGATCCTGGGGCAGCAGCGAAGCATCTCAAGATACTTAAGAACTTAGCACTTCAGCTAAGTTGGAGTCTTCCTGGTTAACAGGACATGGATTCACTCAAGTCAAAACAGAGGTTCAAAGTGGGGCATAATACACAGCAGACAGATGAGATTCATTACAAAATACTCAGCTAACATGGCGGGGAACAGGAATGAGCAAGACTTGAGGTCAGGTGATCAAGCATTAGTAAAGTTTGTCAGGCCCCAAGTTTAAGTGGAGACTGTTAGAGGTAAACTAAGTCTCTCAAGGACTGGGAATAGATGTTGAGTGCTAATATACAGAAGGTATTCAACTGCACTTGTTCACCAAATGGAAACTTACAAAAGAAGCTGTTGCTCCAATGAGGTTTGTTTGCTGAACAATGTTTCTCATTAATGGCAGCCAAGACTTCTGGGTCAGCCCCAGGAGAGAGAAGCAGAGGTGGAGGGAAACTCCCTGAACTTAAAGGTGCCTAGACCAGGTCCAAGTCCCCTAAGAGGAGGGATTCCACTTCATATACCACCCTGAATCTGGCTGATGGAAGGAAGCTGTATCCTCTGGATGAATGAGGGCTTGGCCAGAGAGTTGACGCCCTCCATAGTTTAAGCTGGATGGGGCCCTTGGATGGGTGCCCATCTATCTAAGGAGACCCTGCTTTATCAGCATCCCAGACCCGGATGAATCTTAGAAATCCTGAAAGATTTCAGGTTGCCAGAAGCAGCTGGACATAAACAAAAGGCCCTTCACAAAGTAATTAAAATAAGCAAGAAGGTAAAGGCTCTGTGTGTCTAATTCTGCACTCGGCTGAGGGAGATGTGATGGATGAACCCCAAGAAATGGGCATGAGCCAAGTCTGTTTCCAGAAAAGCCTTTCCCTTATTGTGAGAACTGGCATTAGACAAAGTAATAATCATTTTCAGTTGAATCTTCTGAAAAACTGAATTTAACTTGAAAGTAGGTATTGCATTTCTTTAAATTCCATTTCATATGGTTCCACTCCATATCCATCTTCTAATAGAGAGGATGGTTTCTTAACTGTCTTGTTTGTGAACTGTCTATGTGTTCATACTATGATTCTATTAAAGTAATTTTACTTGGAGAAGGATATTTAAACCTAGTCTGTGGGGCAGTGGATCTGGAAATGTTCTAGACCTCTGATCCTGTCCTGGCCTTTCTTTGTCACCCCTGCCTGTGCCAAGAGATTAGCCACTTATTTAGTACAATCAAACTCAAGGTAGTATCAACTACTTGGTGGCACCTCTGATTTAAGACAAAGGTGACATTGTGATGCTGTGAGGAAAGAATGGTATTTTCAATAAATATCTTCAAGTCTACTGATGACAAAACAGGAGAAAAAAAAATCTCTTTTTTTCTGGCTGGAACCATGGAGGGTGTAGAAGAGAAGAAGAATAAGGTTCCTGCTCTGCCAGAAACCCTTAAGAAAAAGCAAAGGAATTTCACAGAGCTGAAGATCAAGCGCCTGAGAAAGAAGTTTGCACAAAGGTGCTTCGAAAGGCAAGGAGGAAGCTTATCTATGAAAAATCAAAGCACAGCCAGGTGCAGTGGCTCACGCCTGTAATCCCAGCACTTTGAGAGGCCGAGGAGGGTGGATCACGAGTTCAGGAGTACAAGACCAGCCTGGCCAAGATGGTGAAACCCCGTCTCAACTAAAAAAAAAAAAAAAAAAAAAAACTACAAAAATCAGCCAGCTGTGGTGGCAGGGGCCTATAATCCCAGCTATTCGGGAGGCTGAGGCAGGAGAATCGCTTGAACCCGGGCAGCAGAGGTTGCAGTGAGCCTCGATTGCGCCACTGCACTCCAGCCTGGGCAACAGAGAGAGGCTCTGTCTCAAAAAAAGAAAAGAAAAAGAAAAAGAAAAGCACTATCACAAGGAATACAGGCAGATGTACAGAACTGAAATTCGAATGGCCAGGATGGCAAGAAAAGCTGGCAACTTCTATGTACCTGCAGAACCCAAATTGGCATTTGTCACCAGGATCAGAGGTATCAATGGTGTGAGCCCAAAGGTCCGAAAGGTGTTGCAGCTTCTTCGCCTTCGTCAAATCTTCAACGGAACCTTTGTGAAGCTTAACAAGACTTCAATTAATATGCTGAGGACTGTAGAACCATATATTGCATGGGGGTACCCAAATCTGAAGTCAGTAAATGAACTAATCTACAAGCATGGTTATGGCAAAATCAATAAGAAGTGAATTGCTTTGACGGATAACGCATTGATTGCTTGATCTCTTGCATCATCTGCAGGGAGGATCTGATTCATGAGATCTATAATGTTGGAAAACGCTTCAAAGAAGCAAATAACTTCCTGTGGCCCTTTAAATTATCTTCTCCATGAGACAGAATGAAGAAAAAGACCATCCATTTTGTAGAAGGTGGAGATACTGGCAACAGAGAGGACCAGATCAACAGGCTTATTAGAATAAACTAAGGTGTCTACCACGATTATTTTTCTAAGCTGGTCAGTTAATAACAGTACCTGCTCTCAAATTGAATACAAAATAGTAATAATAACCTCTCTTTCTCACCGTACACTAAAAGCATTTCCAAATGAATTACTGATCCAAATGTGAGAAGTAAAACAATAAAAATTTCAGTAAGAAATATTTAGAGTAGACAAAAATTTCTTAAACAGGACACAAAAAGTACTAAATATAAAAGAAAAAATAATAAACTGGACCACATCAAAGTTAATAACATATGTTCATTTCATGAAAATGCATGATAAGGAGTGTAAAGAGACAAGCCACAGACTGGAAGAAAATATTCATAATACATATATTCCGCAAAGGACTCATATTCAGAATGCATAAAGAACTCTTACAACTCAATAAGAAAAAGGCAGATAATTCAATAGCAAAGATGAGGCAAAAGACATGAAGATTCACCTTACAAAAGAGGATATCCAAATGGCCAATAAACATATGAAAATGTTCTAGACTTCATTAGCCATCAAGGAAATGCAAAAAACAAACACATAACGCCCACAGTGTGACACTACCACATACCTAGCAGAAAAGCCAAAATGGAAAAGACAAATAATACCAAATATTGGCAAAGGTATGAAACAATGGGAAGTCTTCTATCTGTTGGTGAAGATATAAATCATTATAACTGCTTTGGAAAACTTTTTGGCAGTGTTTATTAAAGCTAAACATACTCATACCCCATTGCTTGGTATTTCCCCTCAGGTATATAATCCACAAAACTGGGTGTATATATTCATCAATAGATATGTACAAGAGTGTCCATAGCAGCTTTATTCATAATAGCGCCAAGCTGGAAACAACCCAAATACCTTGTACAGTAAGATGGATAAATTGTGGCATATTTATACAATATAGAAATAAATTGCTATACACAACATGGATTAATCTCACATACATAACATTGAACGAAAGAGGACAGACACAAAATAGTGTGTATTTTAGGATTCTACATATACCAAGTTTCAAAACAGGCAAACTAATCTATGATGATGGGAGCCGCCACAGAGATTACCCTTGAGAGGAGAAGCTAGCCAACAGAAAGGGACCCTGCGGGGGCTAATGTTCTAGGGTGCTCATAATGTTATTGATCTGTGTGCTGATTACTCAAGTGTGTTCACTGGGTAAAAATCCATGGAGCTGTACACTTAGAATTTGTGCACTCTCCTGTACACTTGCTATACTTCAGTGAAAAGTTTATAACATGAAAATATAAACACAAACTACATTTAAGGAATAAAGTCCATGTAGGAAAATAAAAAATCCATGAAAACTGCTTTGCAAACTCAAATCTATAAATGACAGCAAAATGAGCTTCTAATTGTCCCGATTATTCTCTTCAAAATGAAAATTTGTCATGGGGTCGGTGAGGGGGAGGGATCACATTAGGAGATATACCTAATGTAAATGACAAGTTAATGGGTGCAGCACACCAGCATGGCACATGTATACATATGTAACAAACCTGCATGTTATGCACATGTACCCTAGAACTTAAAGTATAATAATAATAAAAAAAACTTGAACATTCCTTAAGAAAAAAAAAAAGAAAATTTGCTTTTTAATTTATTTAGTATCTATGTCCCACTTTCAAAAATAATTTGAAGCCATGGTCTTATTTGTTGAACAAATACACATAAGGGGCTTTTTAGTTTTCATTGGAAGCTTTTAGGGCATCAAAGTTGTTCAATTTTGTTTGGTTTACTTTTACTTTTTTCCCCATGTTAATATACGGGTTTATAAAAATACAATTTTTCTTGGCTAACACCCTCTAATGAAGATTAACAACCCTAATATTTACTTAACCAGCAAGCAAATTAAGCTGAGCAAAACACAGTCCACCCAATCAGGATCTTTGGAAGGCTTCAGCCAGTGGCTATAGTTCAGGTCTAACAGATTGGCATTCATTGGAAAGGGAAGATTGGGAGTAATTATTTCAATAATCCAAGCCAAGAAACACAGCTATGCTAATCAGGAAAGAGAGGGGGCCACAGAGACCAAGTCTACTTCTAGCAAAACGGAACCTGGCTGGCTAGTAAAAGCTGATGTTTCCCTACTCTGCCGTGTGCATTGGCTTTCGCCTCTTCTGGAGGAAAGCTTTTGCAGAGGACAGATGGTTCTCTTACATTTGTATAATGCCTTATTATTTTCAAAGTTTCCTAGATACCAATAGCATCTGAATCTCATATTCACCTTACAATGAAAATAGAGAAGGTTAGTATTATCCCCTTTTCATTGGTGAAAGAACTGAGACTCAGACAGCTAAGAGACTCTTTAAAACGACATGGCTGGCAAGTCCCATAGCATGGATAGAACATATTTGTCATGTGCTCTGTCCTTTGTACCATGGGGTCTCTTGGCTTCTCTCCAAGCCACTTAAGAGAATGAGATCCCACTTCCAAAACTTGGAAAAAAATTCAGCTAGGATTATTAGACACTGGGCAGCAGGCAAGCTGGAAGCTGTGCCACAGTCAAAGGAAAGGACAGCATTCACCTTCAAGATCATGCATTAGGGAGGCACTGAGGGGTACAGGGAGATAGGTGCCAAGACTCCTACTTGTAGCAATGGTTTGAATGCCTGAGTCTGACTCTACTACAAAAGGTCATCAGCAATGGTAGACTCATCTGGGCAGACTTTGCTACAGACAGGGAACTGACACCTGTGGGTTTGAGACATACAAGTTCTGAAATCCATTCATGAATACAGTCAGTTTGGATTCTGCTAGGGTTGCATGCCGCCAATAGTAAACAGCATAAAGAGCACTGGCTTTGGAGTCTGCCAGACCTGGCTTTCAGCCCCAGCTCTATTTTTCACTCAATGTGTGCCCCAGAACAAGTTACTTAAGTTACTTATCTGCTCTGAGTTTCAGTTTTTTTGGTCATAAAATAATAATGATAAAATATACCCATCAGAATCATTGTGAAAATTGACATAATAATAATATAAAGTTATTGGCATACAGTAGGCAGTAAATACATTTTTGTTCCTTTCTCTTCTCCACAACTAAAAAAAGATAGATTTTCTATGAGCTTTTAAAACACATGAAAGGAATAGTTTCTATCTTCCTTGCTAGCCAGAATGAAATAAAAACATAAATCATTTAAATTCATACCTCCCAGGTAACCATATATGAATATATAATAACCTTCTCAGGTGGCCTAATTTAAGAACCTTGACCTATTTTTTTTTCTTTTTTCACCTGGAACTAATCTGATTAACTCAGCGCATGCTTCATTTCCTGGAATAGAAATTGCAGTCATCTTCTCCTTAATTTCAATAATTGATTAACATGACAAAAACATGTCACCTATAGTCAGAATCTAGCACCCACAATATTCTCTAGAACTGATGTTTTGATGTTGCCAAATGCTGCCTGAAAGAAAAGCATCTGATTTCCAGGTTAACTCTAGATGTTCCCCTGGGCAAATTCCACAGGTTACACAGAAACACTAAGAGAAGGGGTTTCATACCTGGCTGCCTATGATCTTCCTTTTAAAAAGCAAATATAGTCTTTTCAAAATCTACAGGTGATCTTCCATGAGAAAGTTTTGCTGTTTCCTCAAACTCCATGAAGACCCCTCCCATAAACTGGTCCCCCTTCCCAGTTATCCTATTTCTATCCATAAGCACATGTTCTTAGAATCTCAGAAACAAGAAACTGAAAGAGATTTCCATTAAAGCCATCTGATCTAGTACTAAAAACAAAAAATGCGTTAATCATCCACTGAACCCCTGATGGTCTGCTACTGACTAAACACAACCAGTAGAGGGTAGCCGACTATGTCCCTGCTGCATTGCTCCCATTGTTGGTCAAGTCTTTCTATACATCTGGGTGGGATGTTTTTCATTCCATCCTCCCCGCTTTCACTAATCCCAGCTCTGCATTCTAGAGCAATAGGGGACAGACAAATCTCACCCTTCTTCCTCACTAGAGGCCCCACAACATGGAAGGCACCCATTATGTGTGTACACAAGTTTTATGCTCTGAATCAAACATTCAATCCAAAAAACATCTGAGGATCAACTGTGTGCCTCACATTGTTTTAGGTGCTAAGACAGGAGATGTAAATAACACACAGCATCTATATGCAAAAAGCTCACAGTAGTCCCTTAGAACTTCTGGATATGACCTGGCTTCTAGACCAACCACCCTCTCCCTCTTCCAGATACACTTTGGCTTAGTGATGCTTCTCTTAAAATGTGATTCGCAGAATATGGGAGCAAAACTGGATGGATGAGTCTGTGGATTACTTCCTAGTCTGATATTGTACTACAGTTGTGCAAGATGTTAACAGTGAGGGATGCTGGATGAAGGGCACACAGGACTTCCATGTATGTTTCTTTGCAACTTCCTACGAAGCTATAATTATTTCAAAATAATTTTTTTCCAATGGATGGAGATGCCACTAACACAACCTACTGACAGGACAATTCAAAATCTAATAAAAGGCCCAAATTAGGATAGGTCCACCTACTCAAATACTTCTTGAAATAACACAGAGGCGAACAGAGAGGAAGAAGAGTCAGATAAAAGTCCACACTCTGTCTCTCCCTAGGAGGCAGAGCATCTTCCATAAGCACTTGCTTATAGAAGATGCTCCATGATCTGAATCTGCAGGGCCTTCTCCTCATTCCTATTCTGGAATGTCTGGATGGGCAGAGCCTATTGCCTGTGCTCCCTCTCACCTGGAGGGGCTGCATGGGGTGGGGAGTTATAAAACATTAGGCTTTGGAGTCCAACACACCTGGCTTTAAAATGCAGGCCCTCCACTCACTAGCTGTGATAGCCTGGGGACCTTACTTGCTCTTTTCAAGCCTCTGCAAAACAAAGATGGTGATAAGCGCTATTATCTCACATAGTTTTGTAAGAGGAGACAATAAAATAATTTATATAAAGCATATGGTATAGTTCCAGCATCCACAAATAACTCAATAAATATTTGCTGTTTTAGAGCCTCACTCATGGATAAGTTCTAGGTTTTCAGGATTTACTAACTCCCCACCTCTTTTTTTTTTTTTTTTTTTTTTTTTGAGACAGAGTCGCTGTATTGCCTAGGCTGGAGTGCGGAGGTGCAATCTCAACTCACTGCAACCTCTGCCTCCCAGGTGCAAGCGATTCTCCTGCCTCAGCCTCCTGAGTAGCTAGGATTACAGGCATGCACCACCACACCGGCTAATTTTTGTATTTTTAGTAGAGATGGGGTTTCACCATGTTGACCAGGCTGGTCTCAAACTCCTGGCCTCAAGTGATCTGCCTGCCTTGGCCTCCCAAAGTGCTGGGATTACAGGTGTGAGACACTGAGCCTGGCCCTTACTCCCTTTTTAACATCCAATAGAACATCTGCCCTTTCCCCACCTTCTAGTACCTCTCTAGCCTGCCAGGATGTCTCAGATTTCCAGTCCAGTGCTTCTCCTCAAGCCATTTGCAGTGAAGGCCCAGTTTGATTTTTTTTTCTGCTTTTATTCTAATCTGTTATAGACTAGTACTTTAGTAAACTATAATAAAAATGAATTACCAGCGAAGTACAATTTTAAAAACAAAAGTTCAAATTTTTTAATTTTTAGATTCAACAGACATAAAATTACTCTGGCAAATTGCTATAAAGTTTTTAAATGCTTCCTTTCTATTTCTGTGCTCCTCATT
This sequence comes from Pongo pygmaeus, assembly GCF_028885625.2. Taxonomy (NCBI): domain Eukaryota; kingdom Metazoa; phylum Chordata; class Mammalia; order Primates; family Hominidae; genus Pongo; species Pongo pygmaeus. Next base: position 56,947,623 of record NC_085930.1, on the reverse strand, counting down.
ACTGACTGACAACAAATGGTTGGCAGAGCAGTTCCATGGACCACACTTTAGGGAACACTTCTCCATTACCTCCCTTCTCCAAGCCTGTAGGAACCTTACTTTCAGTGAAACACAACTGAGGGCTTAAGATCTCTGTGTTTTGGATATTGGTTTTAATTGCCAAGGAGGATTGCATGCTCTCTGAGTGCCAGGGTCATGTCCACTGTGCCCAGAACCAGATGCCTCTTGGGGGCCCAATTCCTTGCTGATAATCTAAGCACTCAAACAGGCATATTATTTACTTTTACCTTTCCATGATTTCACCTCGATGGTGCATCCTTGAAAACCTGCCTAAAGAGAACACTTCGTCCCTTCAACATCCCTCCCTGTTTGCCTGCATTCCATCTATTTCTGTGTGTGTCTTTTTTACCACCTGCTTCATCTCCATTTAACTGAAATGTATCAGATATAGTCACAGTTTCTTCCACAGAGGGAGAAGACAGGACAAATCTCAGAAAATCCCATTCATCAGAAAAGCTGGCTTCTGGCTCACCAGATAAACATTCAAGGAAATGGAGTGGTTACATTAATTTACTTCCTGGGGATACTGTTAGCCTCATCTCTGTGTCTCTCTAATGCTGGGCACATGCTAGCTGCTCAGTAGATGTTTATGTAAAGTGGGCACAGAGTAGCAGCTGCTGCAGTGACTGCAAGTCACACCTTCAGTCATGTCACTCAGAAGAAGAGGGGCAGTGAGTGGCACTGCCACAGGAAGGAGCCTCGGATGTCACTGAGACCAGTGGCTGTCTACCCTGGCAGAACAATGAAATCACTCGGGGAACTTTGATACAATACTCACTCCTACATCTCAGACCCAGAGACTTTTTAATGCCATTGATCTGGGGTGAAGCTTGGGCATCAGCATTTTTCAGGTTCCATAGGCAATTCCAATGTGTGGCTAGGGTGAAAACTCACTGATTTAGAACATTCTCCCATCCACACAGATATGTAGCAGAGTTCCTTAAATGTTTGTTGAGTAGATGAATGAGGGAGTCACTGGATCAGCAGATCGATAAAGGGAGGAGGATGGGTCTGGAGCAAATGCGAACATGGCCTTGAACGTGTCTCCTCAGATCCCTCACCTCCAGCTGCTCTGCATCTTTTCCCAAGGTCCAGCCTTAAGCTCTAGCCAGGAAGCATCCTCTTGCCCATAAGAGAAGGGCTTGCTCCTCCCCTCAAACACTTGTCCCTAGGAAAGCACTGACTTAGTCCACCCTCACCTTTTTCAAGCAGGAAACTCCTGGGCTTTCTCGAACACACACCCAGAAGGCTCCACAAATACCACTGGCCTCAACTCCTACAGAATAAGAACACTATCTCATCTATTTCATGTTTATTTAATGGCTGCTTGGATTGTTTTCCTGGAAGCTTTCAGTCCAGGATGCCATCTCAAACTACAGACTTCCAGAGGACAGAGGCCCAAGAACACTGTAAAAAGTGACTGGTTTATGAAAGTCTAGTAAATGGATGCTGCTGTGGTAATGCTGCAGAGAGACAAGAGGGAAGGGGAGGATGAGAAATGGCAACCAGAAGGAGGAAGAGGAGGAGGACGAGGAAGAGGAGGAGAAGGAGGATGATGAGGAAGAGGAGGAGGATGAGGAAGAGGAGGAGGACAAGGAAGAGGAGAAGGAGGACGATGAGGAAGAGGAGGAGGATGAGGATGATGGTGACAATGACAAGGAAGTGGTGTGCATACCTGGAAGGGGAGATGCTAGCTGCCCACTGTGGGCAGGCACAGATGCACAGATGACACAGAAGATCAGGCAGTGCCCACTACCCCTTCCTAAGGAGCAGGGAACAATTTAGCTAAGCTCAGACTTCTCTGCTGGGAATGTGTGCCTGGGGCTGCCCCAGGTTCTGACCTCTGGCTGCTCTTTAGTTGCTGCTGCCGCTATTTTTAGCTGAACAGTGGCCCCTTCCCAGCCTCCTCTCCAACCTCTAGTTCCAGGATCTCAGAGAAGCAGCTGGACTTGTCATTCTCCTTCTGGATCCTGGACTTCCTACTCAATGAAGCTACAACTGAGTCAATTTGGGATGCTATTTGGGAATGTTTGGAAGGAGATGAACACAGGGTAGCTAGGGAGTCAGTTGTGAAATCCAACACTTATTTTTCAGGCCAGAAAAAGAAAAAAGGTACATATGTTAGGTCCAAGGAGAACACTCCCTCTGGCCCCAAAAGAGACACTCCTTAGGTATCCCTCTTACTGCCCATCTAATAGCTTCCAATTGTTCAGATTATCCTGTTCTAAAATGAAAACTAGCTTTTTATTTATTTATTTAGGATATATGCCCTACTTTCAAACAGAATTTGATGCCAGTCTTATTTATTGAACAAACATACATTAGAGCCTTTTTAGTCTTTATTGGAAGCTTTTAGGACACCAAAATTGTTAAATTTCACTTGGTTTACCTTTGTTTGTCCTGCCTATGTATAGATGGCATTCCATCACTAGCATTAACAGGTATTTCCTGGTATGTTTCTCTCTCTCCATTTAAAGGGGAAAAAGAAACACACACTATTTGGGCACCCTTGTTTCCTAGCACTCTGTGAGGCTCTATTAGTAGTTTTCTTCATGAAATTCTTACAACCCATGAACTAAGTTAAGGGACCCACCCAGGGCCACACAGCTTGTAAGTTGCAGAGCTGGGATTCAAACCCAGGACTTTGTGACTTCAAAGCTCACAGACGTCCATCTTCCCCTGAAAACAAGCCTCATACTCCTGTCATCAAAAAGAGCAATCTGCTCCCAACCCTAAAGCCCCATTAAACTGGTACTTCCCACTGGGCTCAATAAACCATGTGGATTGCCTGAACCACCAGTTTCCAGAAAATAGAGAGGGAAACGCATCCACCATCCACATGACAGTGAGATATGAAGAAATATGTGCCTTTTCTGTGCTAGATCAGCTTTTTTGGTGGCTGCAGAAAGAAAGGAGGGGAGGCACCCAGCCAAGAGAGGTGAATTATGGATCATCTCAGAGTCTGCAATAGCATTTCCCCTTCCCAGAAGCACCTCTTAACTGAAAGAATTCCAATAAAATGATTCATTCATTAATCATCCAATAGATTTTCACTGAACACCTACTATGTGCCTAGTACTAGAAACTGTACTAGGTGCTGAGGGTAGAAAAGTGAAAAAAACAGCCATCACAGTTTCTGTCCTTATAAAGCTAGCAGCTATAGGGGAACAATGCTGGGGTTCAGAGGCATTTGTGGGGTGATAGCATCTCCTGACACACTACCTTAAATTTAGCACTGAGGCACTTTTGTGGGAGGAGGAGGAGAAGGAGAAGTAAAGGAAACCAAACTCGTTGCTATGCAACAGTGATGATTTATTCTTAGAGCAGGGAGAGCAGCGGCATAGTGCAGGGAGTGGGTGGGGGGTGGAGATGGAAAGAGGGGAGGCTGGAGGAGTACAGAGTGGGAGGAAAAGTGGTATAAGCAAGCATTGAGGCTACACACACAGGCCTCTCCCCACGGAGCCGCTCACAAATGGACACTCCACAGAATCATGCTCTCCAGAGGCAGGCAGAATACTGTAGGGACAGCCCCAGGAACCACTGAAAAACCCTGGTTCTTAGGTCTGAAATTAACCTTCAGGTACTGTAACCAGGCCTGCACTGAATAGCAAAAAGGGACAAAAGCTGAACATAACAATCCCTACTCCCACCAGGGAAGTAGGACTCACACACATAGTTGACCAACGAGTATTTACTAAGCACCTTCTCCATGTTCATTCAACATTGTGCAGGATGCTGTGGGGATAGAGACAGCCCTCAAGCTGAAAAAGCCCATGTGTTGACTGGGTACAGAGACAGACACCTGCCTAAAATGCAGGACTGAGTGCCTGGACCTGGCTCAGCCACTTACCTGCTTGGGGAAGCCTGTGGCAAGTCGCTCCACATCTCTGGACCTCAGGCATCTGCTCTCTAAGTTGAGAGACATAAACGAAGCTTAGCCCTATGTCTCTGACACTGTACATGCCACAGGATCTCAGTAAGAGCAGAGCTGAGTATCACCTGGGGTACCTGGGAAGGGCTGCATGGAGAAGGAGGAATTGAGAATGGAGGGGAGAGGGAGAAAAATGTTTCCTGAGGGCCTATTATGTATTTTTACCTAATGATAAAGAAGTTTCCCCATTTTCAGAGCTGAAAAGGCCAAAGCCTCAGAGAGTGACTTGCTCAAAACCACACAGCAGAGCTGGGATTCAAACCCAGATCCTCCCAGCCCCAAAGCCTGAGCACTTTCCACTGGTCCACACTGCTTCTCTGAGATGGTGAGATTTAATAGGAAAAAGGGGTGCAAGGAACACTGGTTGAGGCAACACAGACAGAGATACTGACAGGCTGAAAAATAGCCAGGATTAACAAGGGCAGATTCCTGGGGCAAAGACAGGCTGTGACTGAAAGGAAGGTGGGGAAGCAGAAAGAATGAGAACCAGGCAGTCACTAACCAACACCCTTCATTGTGCCAAGTGCTATGGAAAAGACAATTTGTAACCAAGGAGATAAAATGTGAAAATTAACAATTAGTGAAAACCTACAAAAAGTGCCAAATGAGATGTACAAAAATAAATCATAGTACAGTTTAAATGGGGGAACAGTTGCTTCCAACTGTAGTGGCCACTGGAGATTCTGTGGAAGAAGGAGTTTGGATCTGAGCCTTAAAGGATTCAGGGGGAGGACAGGTGAGGAGAGGATGAGAGAGGTAAGTACATTTGGAAAAGGAAAAATCTCACCCACATGAGAAAAAGCAGAAAATATGCTCCAAGGAAGACCACTTTGCTTAGAAGACAGAGCTGGTGGGAAACAGCATAAAAAAGTGGGGTTGGGCGAGGCTAGGGAGTTGTGGCTGACAGAGTGAGGACTCTAATCTTTGACCAGAGCTATGAAAACCATCAGCTGTTTCAGTGAGGAAAGCCATGGTGAAAAGAGGAGTTGAAGTAAAAGAAACCTGCAGGGTTCAGAAAGCCAGGGAAGGAACTATTAGGCATGGGATGAAGAGAGTCTGAACTAGGGACGGCATTGGAGGTGGCCAGGAAGGATCGGTTCCCTGGGTATCTCAAGGACAAACAGACAAGTCCTGGTGACTGGGGGGCTGAAGAAGGGGGAATCAAAGTTAACCCAAGCTTCAAGGCAAGAACATGATGGTATCACATTCAGAACTAGAGAAGCCCAACAAAAAATTTGCGGAGAAGGTGGTAATGAGGTAGATTATTTCCATTCTATGCCTTTTTAAGATTCTTCTAAGACATCCAAATGAAATAATCATGAATCATAAACTCAAGAAAGGGAAACCTGAGGCTGGGGAAGGGGAGGTGAAGTCACCCATGACCCAGGGTGAGACCAGCCCTTGCCTACTCCCTGTGCCCCCCCAGGAGGGCAAGGCTGCTGCTTTGGGAGTTGGAAACTGTATGTCCTGGTGAAAGAAGTCACAGGGAGAATGGGAATGGACTCTCAGGGCCAACACTTAATTATTCCCATCAGTAGAGCAAGTGAAGCTTTCAAACAGGGTGAAGCCACTTCCCTGTCCAGGCAAGAATTCCTTCTGTGCTCTAGTGAGGGGTCATCTAGCCTTTGCCATGGGCAGGGAATCACAGGAGACCTCACCCAGCATCTTGCTATAGAGACAGGGGATAAGATTTTGGAGTCAGAGAGACCTGGGTAAGAATCACACTTGTTCCATCTGGGGCATCTTGAACTGAATTCCATCCTCAAGATAAGGTCTGACAGAGACAGAGAAGAGCTCTATAAACGCAGCTCAGGGCCCCTAAAATATCACTTCTATTTGCTTGTCAGTGGCAGTTGAAATTCTATCATTAGAGATTTATTTCTCTAGCTTAATATGTTTCTTTTAAACTACACATTCTCCTGTGAGGCATAACTTATTGAGTTGTTATCAGCTGTAAGTACAAGAGTATGTATTCATTTATCAGATGCCTGGGGAAGCCAGGGTTTTAATGCTTTGGAAAGGAGGAGAGGGGCATTCTGGAAGTGGAATCATTGGCCATATTTGGGTAGGCTACTGAAGTTAGGCAACGATTGACCACAATGGCAAAGGGACCTAGAAAGCAAGTTTCACAGCTTCACTGGAGAATCAGTCCTAATCATCAGATAAAAGAAGTCACAAGAGAGATAACTCTGCTGGTGGAACTACCATATGACAATATGGGCCCTTTGGGGTACAATATGAAAGACAGGGGGCAGGACCTCTCCAGAGAGCACTGCAAAGCACAACAGAAAAGCCACTTCTACCTCCCGTGAAGGCAAAGTCAGAGAGATCAAGGTGTACCAGAAGAGAGGAGGTCTGAAACCAGAAAGCCCTTTCAGATGATACAAAATCCCCCCTTGTTGCTCACCTATGCTTTCATTCTACACCAACCCAGTCCTGAAACTGTAATTTCAAAGATGACCATGATCTCCTCACATCCAATCCCCCACAGTTCTATCTCACTCTCCAATCCTTGACTTTAGTGCCCTCTCCTTCCTTGCAACCCTTGATAAGGGAACCCCCAGGTGCTCTGGTTTTTCTACCATGTATCTGACCACTCTTGCATTCCCTGTCACTGTGCCCTAAGGCTCTGCCTCTCTCCTCTCTGTACAAACCCTCCTTGTCCCTAACAAAAGAGAGGGACCACTGCCCAGCAGTTCTCAGCAAAGCAGAAAGGAGTGGTTTAGAAGAGTCTATACTGTGCAGGGCCTAGCACATAGCTAGTACACAATAAACTGCAGGAGAAATAAAGAAACAAATGCATTAAAACACTAATCCAAGTGTGACTCAAGAGGATCATGCCATAGGAAGCCACAAAAGATGTAGTATTTTGTTCTGTTTCTGTGGAAGCTTCACTTACTTAACATATACACCCAAACTTTGACATATGAGCACCCACCCATTCAGCATGTTTTCTCTAGAGAACAACTTAAAGAGAGTGTTGTCAACATCAGAATCGCTTTGCCTCCTCATTACTCTGGTCTTTTGCATCCAAGGAGATATGGTTCTCACAAAGGACCACGTAACCAGGAGAAAAAAAGAAAGGATCTGGGCCCTATAGATGGAGCCTGAGAGGAGAGCTCTTCTCTACCACAAAAGGACTTTTATCCCTGGGCCAGCTTCCCCAGCCTCCTGCTGCAAGTCCTCCCATATGCTCCCCGGCCCCCACTCTTGTACCATTTATCTTTTCAACAAGCTTTTTCTGTGGCCTCACATCTGTATTATATGGGCCATGATACAACATATGTAAACAATATCAGAGAACACCATCTCGACCACTGGGCTCCCTCACACTAATAGCCTTCCTTTTCCCCCCAGCAGAAGTGTCATGGAGATGAATATCATGGTCTCCTCCAACAAGCTGGGAGCTCTCTGAGGACCAAAGCCATAGTTAGGAGTCACCCCCTCTGTACTCACCACGTCCCTTCAGTGGTCCAGGGGAATACTCTGCCATACAGGCACCCTAGTTCATGCTGATGACTGATCTACGAAGAAGACCAAAAGGCCCAGGAATTCCACAGAAAGGAGGAGGAGAATACATAAGGAAAGGTGGAGGGAGAGAATATGGGAGAGGGGAAGAACTTAAGTGAATCCTCTGTGGCCTCAGTGGCTTTCTTGTATCCTGCCTCAGTCACTCTTTTCATCTTTGACCCTGGCATTGATCATTGAGATTTGCCCTTTGATCTGCTTGTCTGTCTCTGCCCATTGAGTGTGAAGCATTGCTATTTGTCAGATATTCTGAGCACCAGAACCCATGCAAGAAAGTTGTCAAGGCAACAGAACCTCTTTGGTATAAATACTGGTGGGTGATACCACTGGTGGAGTAGAGCACAGAGAGCCTCCCCTCCCCCTCTTTTAGTCAGAGCTAACTGACTTCAAAGTTGGGGGAGTGGAAAAGAGTAGGTCTCTCCAAAGACATGCTAAATTGATGTCTAATGGTGATCCAGCAGGGAGAGAGGATTTTGTAGTTCTGATTAGCTGCTCAACTCCCACTGAGCCCAGAGGTGGCAGTGAGGGGCAAAGAGAAAGCTGCAGGAGGGTGGTGGAAGTGGCATAAATTGTGGGAGATGCCTGAAACCACAGTGCTAGGATGTGGCACCCAGGACAGGCTCTGTGAACCTTGAGATACCAGCCTGCTGGGGGCCATTGGGGATCCCTGGGAATGTCTAGGGCCCTAAGCTCTGACTAGGGCTGTTCTGACCTCCCTTGTTCTCTATACTTCCTCCCAGATCCACAAAAACACATACTTTACAGAAGAGTCTTAGGATCAAGCATCCATATCCCAGTGCTGTTCAGGGAAAACCGTGCCCTTCACCCTTGCCCTCAGAGGACACTATTACATTCAGATGGCCATCTCAGCCATCTCCCTGCATCTGACCCACACCCAGAGCACCATTTTTAGCCTTTTCCCTTCTCTAGACCTCAGTAGTCCCATTTCTAAAAGGAGAGAGAGCTTTCCTCCTCTTCCTCCAGCCTCCAATATTTCTGGAAAGGGTAAAAACAACATAAAATTTGCGTGTAAGGACTCTTTGGAGAAACTCTTTTAAGAAGTAGTCAGTTCCAGCAGCCCAGCTAGTCAGGAGGTTTGCATCCTCAAGTTGGTCCCAGCTCTCACACTTGGAGAGAGAGAAGGAACAGCAAACAAGGACAAGGTGGCATTCATTCATTTCCCCTTTTCAACTACATCCTTACATCCTCTGCACAAATGCTCCGTTGCTCCCATAATGAGCTGTCCCTCATCAGAGCCCCACCCTACACCTTTGCTCACCCCATTCACATAGCACATCTCACACTCACTCATCCTGCCAGGACCAGCAGGCTCACAGCCCTCCCAGCCACACAGCCAACTGGACTCTTTTCCCCACTCTTACGGACTTGCCACCTGCAACAATCACTTAACACTTACCTCACTCTGCATTTTCTCATTAACCAGTTTTTGGCAGCCCTACGGCATCTAGAACAGTGTTGTACACGTAAGTAAATATTTGTTTTAAAGTTTCATTTTTTAAATTCATTGTTCAGCAAAACCAGTGACTCCAGTGTCCAGGTAACAATCATGTCCCTCCAGAATAAGAAGCCAGACTCCCCATGTCCTCTGCTATATTCATCAGCATAGCCTCTTCCTCCTCTCCCAAACACACCATTCCTGCTGTAGCCTCAAACATTCTTTCCAGTTGCCAAAACTCTCACAGCTGCTCTGCCCCATCAACCCTGTTCCCTACTCATCCAGGTCTGCTCAGGGCATCGTTCCCCACCTGACACCACTCAGCCCTGTTACCATCACTAGTGCCTCCTGAACTTCCTGTAGTGCAAAAACAAGAACTTTAAAGAGCAGTGTCACCAGCTTTGTAACTAACACTCTGGTACATGCACATCCATGACCATCTTTTCCCAGGTCACACTCTGCACTAGGAATCTGTGTCCTGGATTAGGATTCTAGGATCTTCTAGCTGCCTTGAACCTCTACCCAAAATTTCTGGGCCTCTAACAGCCACTAGGTTTCCTGGCAAGAAACTGGTTATTGTTTCTCCCTGTGAGGAGACCCTAAAGACCAACAAACTCTACCCTCCTCCCAGAGGTTAAGTAGACAAGCGGGCCCACCTTACTTTACCACCCAGGCTCCCCTAGAGCCAGCCTATTTGCCACCTGGTAGGCCAGTATTCAAATCCTGATTCCAATCAATGGGGGACCGTGGCAATTTGGTAAAATTCAGTCAGCATGTAATGAACAAGTGCCTCCTCTCGTTCTAAAGGATCAGGGGCTCTATAGCAAGGTCCCCAGACCAGCAGCATCAGCATCACCTGGGAACTTGTGAGAAGTGTAAATTCTTGGGCCCACTGTAGACCTGCTGAATCAGAAACGCTGAAGGTAGGGCAAACAACTTGTATTTTAACAAATCCTCCAAATTATTCTGATGTGTGCTCAAGTTTGAGTTCCACTGACTTAGGCCCTGGGGATATTAAAAAAAAAAAAGAAAAACCCATAATCTAAACTATCAGTTCTTAGCCCTGGCTGCACATTAAAATAAGCTGGGGAACTTTTAAAATAATACCAGTCTGGGCCCCATCCCAGACCAATTTCATTAGAATTTCTAGGAGTGGGGAAGTCATCATAATGCAATATACTGAGTGCAAAGACTGAACAGGGTATGCAGGCAAGTGAGAAGGGATCCTGCAGTAAGGAGATGAGGACAAGCAGCTGCACCATCTATGCCTCCATTTTCTCATCTGTAGAATGGGGAGTGTAACATTCCCTTGAAGGACTATTGAGAATTACATAAAACGATATATGGAAATGCCCAGTATATAGCAGATGCCCAGTGTTCATCACTTCCCTCCATTCTCCAGAATGGGCCCCTGGTTGACTCTGAGTTAAGCAGCTGGGCTGCTGCATTTAGAATGTCCCCTATACTGGTCCCTCATCAAGGACCCTTCCCCACCAAGAAAGAAAACTTCATGACTGTTCATAGCTTGGGGCAAGAGTTCTCTTCAGCAGCCATCTCCATAATCCCAGCATCTTGATTCGCTGTCCTTAAAAACAGGCTGGGTCCTTTGCAACCAGACTTTCCCTATAAGACAGCTCACAGTGCAGACCCCAGACCTCTAACACTCCCACACGTTTTCAAAGAACACCTATTTTTTTAAATTTTATTTTCCATAAGTTATTGGGGGTACAGGTGGTATTTGGTTACATGTGTAAGTTCTTTAGTGGTGATTTGTGAGATCCTGGTGCACCCATCACCCAAGCAGTATACCCTGCACCATATCTGTAATTTTTTATCCCTTGCCCCCCTCCCACTCTTCCCCACAAGTCTCCAAAGTCCATTGTATCATTCTTATGCCTTTGTGTCCTCATAGCTTAGCTCCCACATATCAGTGAGAACACACGATTCTTGGTTTTCCACTCCTGAGTTACTTCACTTAGAATGATAGTCTCCAATCTCATCCAGGTCATTGCAAATGCTGTTTATTCATTCCTTTTTAGGGCTGAATAGTAGTCCATCATATGTATATACCACATTTTCTTTATCCACTCATTGATTGATGGGCATTTGGGTTGGTTCCACAATTTTGCAATTGTGAATTGTGCTGCTATAAACATGCGTATGCAAGTATCTTTTTCAAGTAATGACTTCTTTTCCTTCGGGTAGATACCCAGTAGTGGGATTGCTGGATCAAATGGTGGTTCTACTTTTAGTTCCTTAAGGAATCTCCACACTATTTTTCACAGTGGCTGTACTAGTTTACATTCCCACCAGCAGTGTAGAAGTGTTCCCTGATCACCACATCCACGCCAATGTCTACTGTTTTTTAATTTTTTTATTAAGGCCATTCTGGCAGGAGTAAGGTGGTATTACACTATGGTTTTGATTTGCATTTCCCTGATCATTAGTGATGTTGAGCATTTTTTCATATGTTTGTCGGCCATTTGTGTATCTTCTTTTGGGAATTGTCTATTCATGTCCTTAATCCACTTTTTGATGGAATTGTTTGTTTTTTTCTTACTGATTTGTCTGAGTCCATTGTAGATTCTGGATATTAGTCCTTTGTCAAATGTATAAATTGTGAAGATTTTCTCCCACTCTGTGGGTTGTCTGTTTAATCTGCTGACTGTTCCTTTTGCCGTGCAAAACTCTTTAGTTTAATTAGGCCCCAGATATTTATCTTTGTTTTTATTGCATTTGCTTTTGGGTTTTCGACTATGAAATCCTTGCCTAAGCCAATGTCTAGAAGGGTTTTTCAAATGCTATCTTCTAGAATTTTTACAGTTTCAGGTCTTAAGTTCTTAATCCACCTTGAGTTGATTTTTGTATAAGGTGAGAGATGAGGATCCAGTTTCATTCTTGTACATGTGGGTAGCCAATTATCCCAGCACCATTTGTTGAAAAGGGTGTCCTTTCCCTACTTTATGTTTTTGTTTGCTTTGTCAAAGATCAGTTGGTTGTAAGTATTTGGGTTTATTTCTGGGTTCTCTATTCTGTTCCCTTGTTCTATGTGCCTATTTTTATGCCAGCATCACGCTGTTTTGGTGACTATAGCCTTATAGTATAGTTTGAAATCAGGTAGTGTGATACCTCCAGATTTAATCTTTTTGCTTAGTCTTGCTTTGGCTACATGGGCTCTTTTTTTGGTTCCAAATGAATTTTAGAATTGTTTTTTCTAACTGTGTGAAGAACGATGGTGGTATTTTGATGGGGAGTGCATTGAATTTGTAGCTTGTTGTTGGCAGTATGGTCATTTTCACAATATTGATTCTACCCATCCATGAGCATGGGATGTGTTTCCATTTGTTTGTGTCATCTATGATTTCTTTCAGCAGTCAAAGAACACCTCTTTAAAGCAACTTGATAAAGGCCATTTTAGTTACACTAGGAACATATTGTCCTATTCCGGCTGCCTTGAAACTCTTTTTGCGTGTGGTTCCAGGCAAGCAGACAGGCTCAGGATGAGATCTCTGGACTCAGGCAGCCCTCCCTGATGCAGGATTTGTCAGTATCCAAACTCCTTCTCCAGGAACATGTGAACGATAGGGGACTTGGCAATAGCCCCAGATTCCTCTAGCGCCTCCCTCCCCATAAGGCACAGGAGTGGGTCTGCAATCACAGGCAGTGCCCTGGGCGGGCCCTTCGCAATGCCACAGATCCTGACCTGTGGCCTCCTGAATTGAACACAGAAATGAGGGCTGTCCTTGTTAGCTACCTCCAGGGCTCTATGCTTATTCTAGCAGACACTAAACATTTTTGGACTTCTGAAAAAAGCCTCGACTGTCGTTTGGAGTTGGAGTTGGGCTGTTTTGAAAAATCAAATTAGTATCAAAAACAGTTCTGAAGTTTTAATCACCATTAAGGATATATTTTTTTAATTTTTAAATTTAAAAAATAAAAAGTAACCCCGCACCATCAGATTGATTGGCTGTTCCCAGAATGCAGATGCACAGTTGGAACACAGGCAGCATCCCTGGCACGAGCTGCCTCAAGGCCCTGCTGTGAGGAGAGTACCCCTCATTTGGAAGTGGTCAGTGATGCAGTCAGTCATGCTATCACCTACTAAGTGCCTCAGAAACCAAATTCTAGAGGACAGAGAGGAAGATGGATTTGACTTCAGAGAAAAGAGTGTAAATGCCCCAGCAGGAGGAACCAGAACAACTCCCAAAGAGACAGGGGCTGCCAGGGGAGAATTTGTGTCTTCAGAGGCCAAGGTCTGGCCTAGTCCCCTGCCTCTGACTCACAAAACTCTCATGAAAGAACTTGGAATGTGAGACAGGAGCAAAAATCCCTGCCAAAACAGCCGTAAAGGAGCTGGAAAAATGAAGGTGCCACAAAGCTTTTCCCCAATTCTCTGAGTTACAAGGCCCTGGTTTCTTCCTAGACACAACAAAGTCACCTTCTCCTGGCCTCATCATACTCCTCTTCCTTCCCCAAGTCATGCCTTATGCAAAAGAAGATCTCTGCCCAGGTTGACCAGAGGAGAGTAAGATATTTTATTCCTGGCTTTGCACATTCATTCAGCCTTAAAAAGCTCAGGCCAGGAAAGAAGTCCAGGAGTGTGTGTTGTGCGGTGCTGCAGTGCTCACTTCCCAGTGCTGGAGGCTCCCTCTCACTGAGTTTCTTCTCCTCCCATCAGTGTTCTCACCGGCTCGGGTTCCAGGCTCTGGACACTTGAAGTGATGATTGAGCTTCCCTCACAATCCTTAGGAAAATGTGGCCCCAAACTAAGCATTACTAATGCACAGCTTTGCTCATCAAGACATGTCAGGCTGGGGCTCCAACAGGGTAGAGGAGGCTGGAGGGATAGGAAAGTGGTTGTGTAATTCAGGCAGCACCCTGTCATCAGCACTAACGATGGAAAGAGATACTGGGTTGTTGAAATGATGGATAATCAATATTCCAGAATAATGGATATTGTTTGTTAGGAGACAACATGATTCTTGGCAGCTGAGTTGTCTTCTTAAAGATCTACTTGTAAAAAACAGCCACATGAAAAGAAGACTGTTCCAGATTTAAAACCGACCATATAATACACATACAGAAAAAAAGTGAGAACTGGCTATGTGGGGAAGACATGGAGGAAGTTAGAGCTCAGAGGGACCTATGACATCATTTCCCCCATTTTACAGATGAGGAACTAAGGTCCAGGGAAGCAAACAGATTGCCTTGTGTCACATAATCATTTGGTGGAAAAGCCAGAAATGGGCCTAGGTTGTCTGAACAGGGCACTGTTCACTTGGCCACAGTAGCCCAAGGGCTTCACCTGGAAAAGAACCATCATTCTAAGCATGTGATGCTGACCTCCTGGAAGTGGCTGCTTCTGTAATCACCACAATTTCCCAACACACAAGTCACCTCATGTGTTCCTACACCCTGATGTCACAGCTGCCACTGAACAGCCCTGGGCCAAGTACCATGATGATTCATAAATCACTGCCCAATTATTTAAAGTCACAGCATTGTCTTTGTCAACAGCACCTTATGTGATTCTAATCAGTAGCTGCTATCAATTTCGTCAAGTTCAAGTACAATCTTACTTCTTAGTATTTGGGTGGCCCTTTTAATTTTTTTTCAAAAACTCCTTGATAGCTTATACCTCACTTTATGTTCACCAAACCCCATGGGTCAAAGGTAGAGGAGTGATTGGAAGGTCTACTTCATATATTTCCTTGAAGAACTGACCTGTAAGTAAACACAGTTGGTAACTAGGGCTGAAAGACCATAGCAGAGGACTCCTGAGTCACAGACCCCAGTTCTTTCCAGAGCAAGTTGGAAGCAGGAAAAATATGCTAAAATTCACAAGAAGTTTCAGGGGCAAGAACCTTAAGAATATTATCTGTTAACCTTCAGACATATAGAAGACACTGGGGTACGTGGCAAATTACTCAGCATCACACTTCAGTAATCTCTCTTCCTTTTCTTTGCTTTTTCATTAAAGCATAACTTGCACAAAGTATACAAATCATAAGGGTACAGCTGGGTGAATTTCTGCATATGTTATACACTAATGTAATCACCAGACCAAGATTTAGAACATTTACAGCTACCCAGAAGGCTCCCTCATGCCCCCTTCCAGTCAAGAATAGCTATTATTCTGACCTCTATCCCATACATTAGGTTTGTTTGGTCATATAAGTGGGTGAATACAATATGTATTCTCTTATGTCTGGCTTCCTTTCGCAATCTTCTAAGATGCTTCTATGCTATTAGAGTGCCAATAGTGTGCTCTTTATCTTTTCTGTATAACATCCTGTGGCATTGATATACAATGTATTTATCCGTTCTACTGTTGTTGGAAACAACATTTTGGTTGTTTCCAGTTTGGGGCTGTTAGGAATAAAGCTGATATGAACATTCTTGTACATGTTTTTGTTTTTAGACGGAGTTCAAATCTATTGGGTATATCCAGGTGTAGAATTATGGGTTCATGGGGTATACATAATAGATATCATGGAAATTCTCTTTAAACTGCTGTATAAATATACACTCCCACCAGCAAAGTAAGTTCCAGGAACTCCATAGTCTCAACAAAACTTGATATTATTGGTAAATAGTCATTTTTAAAGTATCACTGGAAAAGACAGTACCCCATGAATGTTTCCAGATAACTGATGTTAGTCTTTAAGCAGTTTTTTAAAAAAAATCTAATAATTTTACTTCTTGGAGATAGTAAACCACCTAACCATTGCAGACTACGCTGAGATGTTCAGAGAGCTCTGAATATATATTTAACATATTCAGAGATATATTAAATATCTAGGGATTTCACTGTCTCCTCCTTCATAGGTAGATACCACTAAGGTATCAGCATCCCAGAGCACCTCCCTCTAATCTCTGTCCTGGAAAATATTAAAGACGGCCCAATCAGGAACTTTAATTTATACACTACCATAAGTCAATAAGCTCTGGTCACATGGGCTTTCCACTAGAAAGGCTATTTCTATGTCCTGAATGGTAAAAATTGCCCCCAAAATAGGTAAGTGAGTTGTTATTCATTTCACTTGCTTTTATGTGGCTTGGCAAATGTTAAGCAGTTATCAAACAACACACATTTATAAAGCACATATTCTGTTATTGAGCTAGACATTCTGGAAGTTCCTTGAAGGGGCAGGGCTCCAGAACACATCACATGGAATGTTGTAATCTGCCTTCTTTTTCTGTCTTTACCCATCCAACCCCTTTCACAGACGAAATGAGGTTAAAACAAACTTCACTAATGACCTTGGCTTTAGAGGGGAATGTAGGTCCTAAAAGAGGTTTCCTGGGGAATGAAAACAGAAGAGGGGAGAACAGCCCTGCCCATAGGGCCATGGTGATAGAGTGAACGGATGATTGAAGGCGACGTGACTATTACAACCTCTGGTCTTCTTTAGAACAGAAGACCAAGCTCTGTCTTATCCTTTATCCAACCTCCACCCATCACGAGCTTCCTTCTCCCTTGCCTCTTGGTGCTATTGTCCAGGAGATTGAAGTAGAGCATCACATCCCACACCTAACCACCAAGTGCAGTGCCTAAGACAAGACATATTCCCTGACCTTACAAAACATACCACCCTTAAAGAGTATGTCTCTAGTTGAATGGGTAAAGTGAGAAGGGGCTCTGTTCTAAATGCAGGGTGCAAACTGGAGTACGAGTCACTATGGATAGGCATTGAGCTGATCCTTAACGCAGACAGGACTTAAGGCAGAGCAGTAAAGCAGACGTAGAGAGTGCTCTGCCCTCTAGCAGAGCAAAAGACAACAGTAGGAAGAACATGGGACCTTTGGGATCTGTGAATAGACAGCACAAGCCTATCTAAGTGGCTTTCCATGCCACCATGACGCTGGGGCACCATTCTGCTAATGCTCCTGAGTATGGCTGACCTTCCTCAAACAAAAGCTGCCTGAGCACAATGACTGTGACTTTTAGGAATTTTCTTAGGAACACCCAAATACGAGCATGCTGAATACGGCTGTACACAGTTTTGCTCGTAAGCCTCTATGCCCTCAATTTCACAATTCATAGTTTCTTCTTGGCTCTCTAGATGTCAAATGCAAATGTCTGAGAACAACTCCATGATTTTCTGGGATGGAAAGCTGCTTCTATCCCTGTGCAGAGATATAACCAAGCCAAAAGGGCAGCTAACACAGGGGAGGGGACAGGGAACAAGCACACAATGTTTAGACCAATGAGGTGACTCTGGACCACAGAACTCTTCAGGACCAGTTGAAAAGGACACAGTGAGCATCTGAGAAGGAGGCAAGTAGGAAGACCTTGGCACCATACCACAGCCACCCGCATGAAGTTCTTGGATTACAATGCTCCCCTGCAGAAAACTCACTTCTTCTCCAAATAGCTTTTGGGGCCTAAATCAAGGTTTTTCATGGCTCTGTAGTCTTATTCCACCATGAAGGACCTTCTACTTCTTGTTACTTGGTTTAAATTTTCATTCCATTTTCCTGCTTCCCTGTATTGTCAACTCAGAGGGAACATTTGCCCTCTGGGTGGGGCAAAAGTATAACTGTCACCTTTGAATTGCCAACAAGTAAAATGACATAGAGCTAAGACTTCCATTCTCAGCCCAAAAGTTTATTTGACCTCAGGCTTCTGTGTTTGCTATCTCAATACTCTCTATGGAAAACCCATCTTTTTCAGGTCCAAATATCTTTTAATATACAAAAAGTAGCAAGTGGAGAGAGGGGTGAGGAATGGCCACCAGACAAACAAGCATAACATTGGTTGAAAGCATCTATGTCTCAACATCCCAGTCTTCTGGTTTCCTTTGTTCATAAACTGATCTTATTCCACTGATAAACGTGACCATAGTAATAATTAATAACGAGAAAATTAGTGTGACACATGAGTAAGTGCTTCTTGAGGGTGGGGAGTTGGCCTTAGTCATTGCTAGCACCTACCATACACCTGCCACAAATAAAAGTACTTAATAAATATTGAGGGAATACATGATTGAAGAAAGGCAAAAACTGAGTAACTTAAAACATATTCTACACATCAAGGACATAAATTCTTAAGGGACACAAAATAATGAAGAGATTTAGCCTCTAAAACTGTGGAATAAGCATAATAAAGTAAATGAAGCATAAGAGAAATAAAAAAAATAAGGAGACATGGATCAACCAAAAAGTATAACACACTGCCAAAAAGACTGTGTGATAGTAATAACTGCTGTCTCAATTAGCTGAAGGACTTCAAGTAGAAATGAAATTGTATGGCTTTGCATTACTCTAGAGGGTTGAACTAAGATCAACACGCCTAAATTAGACAAAGTCAGATTTCAATTACACAAAATAATTTACTAACAATTAGATCTGCCCAACAATAAAATTAGCTGTCTCATGGAATCATGAGCACTTTGTCACTGAAGATATGAATCACCATCACTCAGAGATCATCTACAGGCAATTTCTGCCTCAAGTGGAAAGTTAGACTAAATGGACTCTAAGATCTCATTCATAACTAAGTTTCTACTAATCTAGAACTCTGTGGTTAAAAGTGGGTAATATCAAGTAAAGCAGACTTCCTGAAAGAGGGAAGTTTGGGATCAGATTGAGAAGGGGGTAACAGAGAATGGCAAATTAGCCTAGTTTAGGAACACAGGTACATATTGGAGTGTAGGGTCCAGAAACCTCAGTAAGGGGAGGAAGATTAGAAAAAAATCACTCTGACAGTATAATTGGTCTCAGGGACACTTTAAGGTCCAGAGATATTAGTCTCAGAAACATCTATTTAGAATAAATTGGAGCCTTCCTAAACTGGTAGGTAATCCTAACCTGAATCAAATTTAAATAGGAAAATCTTATCAGATATTTAACAAGTTGAGGCAATACGGAGAGGCAATAGAGTTGCAAATTAAAGGAAGCCAATAACAAGGCAAGTCTCGCCCACAAATCTGCAACCAATTTGAAACTTATGAAGGGTGCTCTCTGAGCTGCCTTGCCACAGAAGTACCCAGTCTGGCAGCCTGGGGCTCCTGTCATTATCGAACCAGGGGTCATTATTTTATGAATCCCATATTGTAGTTGAGCCAGATAGACAACAGCACCTTCTTTCATTTCACTTGGATAATGGCCAGATACAAGTCACTTTACTATGACTTAGAGTACTGTGCCCATCTGCTCACAATTAATGGGAATAATTGAGGGGTGGAATGTGCCAGGCACTCTTGGACAAGCCACAGAAGTGGGCTAGGGGCTTTCTTGGCCATTTGCCATGTGACAATGATTCCCTCATCTGTGAACATATGGAGTAGATGAAACTGTCACTTGGACAGCATGGTACAGCAGAGCTTGGACCATTCCATTTTCACAGGAAACTGTACATGAGTTATAGCAAGGAAACAGCCTTTACATCTTGGTTACATCATGAGAAATTCTTCCAAACTTGTGACTGTGTAAATTCTCTTAGGAGAATCTGGCCTTGTGCCCCAAATCAGAAAGAAGTTATAATTGGATGTCATCTATGTCCACCATCTTGGATTTAAAACATGGAGGCAAATCACCCTGAAGGAGAAGAGTGGCCAGGGGATGTCCTGAGACCACACACAAACCTCCATTTTCCACCTCTCAAGGTGCAGGAGTGGTGGGCAGCAGGAAGGAGCCTCAAATATTTGCTCAGACTTTGCAAAAATTTCAATGATTGAAAGAAAAAAATCTGACCAACAATGACTGAGAAAACAGTTGAGGTAATATTGGGTTACAGGTATTTCTTAACATAACATTGAGAAAAAAATAAAGGAATCCTACTGAAAAATCCTTCTGATTGATATATATCTTTTTAAGTTTGGAAAATTTCACTCATGATTAATTTTTTTTAAATAGAGAGAAAAAAACAGAATCATTAAGTTGAGGACTGGTAAAAGCAAGGAAATCTCTCCCAATTCTTGGCCAGACATTCACAAAACCATGATTCTCTCCTATTCAACATTTTGTATATCAAGGCAAACGATGAAGGCAAAATAGATGTTGCTAAAAGACAACCTAGAGTCAGAAGAGAATGTTAGTAGGTAAGCTGTCGAGATTTGGGGGTACGAG